>NC_064630.1:355771130-356097796 GCF_023864275.1 Schistocerca cancellata | reverse complement strand
ACATTTATGGGACATAATCGAGAGATCAGTTCGTGCACAAAATCCTGCACTTGCAACACTTTCGCAATTACGGACGGCTATAGAGGGAGCACGGCACTGTATTTCTGCAGGGGACTTCCAACTACTTTTTGAGTGCGTGCTAGGTAGAGTTGCTTTGCTGCAGTACGTCGTGGCAAAAGTATGTCCAACACGACAGTGGGAGGTACCCCAAGACTACTGTCACCTCAGTGTAGCCATGTTAAACACCGCCATGTTGTACACCACAACTCCGAGCCCTCTAGCGGAAGAGGGCTGCAAATAAGTAGGTGGAAAGAATAAGGATGTGGAATATTAATAAAGTATGTTTTATTTAAAAAATCTTTAAGCGTTTTTACGTTAAAAATTCGGACGCGATACTTTTCAGGATGTTCTCTTATATCTTAACTCAATGTTGCGTGTTTTCCTCGAGCCGAGATATTAAATTAAATGGGAGTAAGATAACGTGGCTATGACTGTTTCTACCTTCTTACAGTAACACATACCCTGATCTATATAATTAGAGGCTCAGTCAACGAAGAACAATGCGACTACGACACCTATGTGATCCAATGATTTCCATATGATTTTCATAGGCATGCCACGGACCTTCTTAATTGCTGGCGCCATTATAAGAGCGAGCAGGAACGATTGTTTCGTTTATTTGTGGAATTTGGAAATGTGTGACAAAAATAACGATCACAAGTGTGAGATTCGGAGTCTAATACTGTTTGTGAATACTAGAGATGTCCATTTTATCATAATTTACAGATAACCGGCGTTTACGCAAATGTGGTAATAGAGCTTCAATTCGAAAATGGTGCGTCATATTTAATGGCGGACTAACGAATATTCACATCGAAGAGCAATAAAGTCTTCTATCATCTGTGGATGATGAACTCAAATCACTTAGAACTACTTAAACCACTAGAACTACTTAAACCTAACTAACCTAAGGAAATCACACACGGCCATGCCCGAGGCAGGATTCGAACCTGCGACTGTAGCAGTAGCGCGGTTCGGGACTGAAGCGCCTAGAACCGTTCAGCCACCGCGGCTGGCTAAAATTAAGGAAGACAGGGGAGAAACTAAAAGAGATTCACAGGAATCTATGGGTGGCTGATCACTTACCAAAAAAAGGATGAGGCAGCCACCTCGGTAACACATAAAAATCATCGCTCTAAAATTTAGGGAACAAATTGGAGAATTCACGAAATTTTAAAAGTCGTACCCTTTAAGACGAATGAGAAGTGTATGCCGTGCGGGTTCCTCGAATAGACAGACATGACCAGAAAACAACAAATGGGAGCAGCGTTGACTTTTCTCACTCGTTATGACAAGGATGGTATTTTCTAAATCCCATTGTTACTAGCGACGAGACCTAAATGTCACATGGGAGTCCACGGCATAATTCGGTATCCCCAACAAAGCCAGAGAAGGTCAAAGGAAATCTGAGCGCCAAAAATGTTACGGCCACAGTGTTTTTGGGGTTCAGAGGACGTCCTACTCACCAACTTTTTGCCTAGAGGAGGGACCATTAATGCAGAGGTCTGCTATCAGAGCTTTCAATAAGCACGCCACGCTGTTCAAAAGAAACGGCGTTTATGTTTGTCCAGAGGCATTGCGCTTGTTCACGAAAACTCTCAATCGCGTTCTACTGCGGTGATGAAGACTTTAGCTCGGTTATTTAAGTGGGAGGTCATTGAACATTCGCGTTATAGTCCAGAGTTGGCCATAGATTGCCAAGCCTTTCCAAAATTAAAGAATTTTTTTGGGTGGTAGATGCTATGGAAAAGACAACGAACTGATGGAGGATGTTAACGAGTCTTTGAACAGTTTGAGGGTCACTGAGTTTGCAGAAGACATAGGAAACTTTGTGCAACACTACGACAAATGTTTAGATTTGAGTAGTGACTACATAGAAAAATAGATAAGATTCGGAAATACATTGTAAAATCAATTTTCTTCAATTATCTTGACTAAAAATATTTGGAGAAACAAATGTTTTTTACCTTTAGAATAACTATCGTATACTGACTCTATTTCCGCCTAGCAGTTTCTTAATTAAAGCACAAGTCGTCATATAACTAGATGTCCGTAGTGGAGTCAAAAGGATCTGATATTCTTTATCTGACTGTAATTTAAGATTGTACATTAATGGCGCATCTAACTTCGTAACCGAGGTCCCAAAAACAAAAAGGGGTCGCTACGAATTCATGTGCGGTGGCGCTCGACTCATAGGTAAACCTGTTCGATTCCTGATGGATGAAATTTCGCTGCCAGTATTTGGTCGGCAATTTTATGATCATCAGTCTTTACGCGAATGTCCTGGATTAAATTCCAAACCTAGAGTTTGCGCCGGGTTTCACCATCTCCCTTTTCTTCATCCGTAACAACTGAAACAGGTCTATCTGGAGTTTGTTATTTGCATGTCTGGAATTCGTATGTACTATGGATGTCTAAGACGCTAAGCGACAATTTTGAATCGCTTGTTTTTCGCATGCAGTCTTCGGTCAGAGTAGCTGTGTCGCTGGAAGATGTGCTTGTTTTGTGATCGCTGCTAGGTAGCGAGGAGCGCGGAGTAGAGTAGTAGTGTGAAAGACGCGAAGCAGAGGATTCATATAGACCTAAAAGTAACTGCGTCTGTGTTCATGTAAAATGATTTGTGTTTGAATATTGTGAAATAGAGGAGAAGGATTTGATTAATGATTTAGAATGAAAAGAACATGAAGAGGAATGGAGGTAATATTTTTTTTTTAATTGGCACTGCAGTCGCCAGTAGTTAGGATCATTGTTAAGAGATACATCCATATGGGGGTAATTTAGACTTTTCATTGTAGATTGTGTAATTTTCACTGTAAGGTATTTTTCATGTTAATTAATGGTTTGTCTAACGTTTGTGAGACTACGAATTCAGTGTCAACGTTGCCCTTTGTCATTGTTAATGAGTTTTGTAACATGAATTTCGTGCAAGTAATAATATATCAGATAATTTAACAACCGTTTTTAAAGGAATATTTCACCTGAGAGCGCTGTCCACATCCTCGATCCAAGTCATTTGTATCTAAAGGAGTGTCTGACTCAGTGATGTGTATAAAATAGTTTACTTTTTGTCTGGAACATTGCACTAAGTCCTCATCAACTGTAGTTAGAAATTTGCAACCTGGCGCACAGAGAGCAACTGCGTTTCCAAGCAATTACATTACGAGCTAAGATATTTTGATTTCATGATCAGTTTGCAACGAAAAGTACCAAAGCACAGGTACCATTTTATGAACAGCGTTATTACACAGATCATGAATGCACAGGGACAACTTTGTTCAGTTAAAGAAATTAGTGATAAAGTTCAGGATTTAATCAGTTTGCACATGCTTTTATAAAGATTATAAGACAGGGCCAAATTCTCGCAGGCAGATATATTTGGTTTCTCTCTCAGTTGCGAATGCACGAAGTCAGCCAAAGCTTAATAACAGCAAAATTACAACCAAGCCAGTCGAAAATCGAATCAAACGAAAAGGACACTTTCGCAACATAAAGCCAACACTACACTGTACAAGCGCTCAACACAGCCATCCGCTGATACACTTCACAAGTAAGAGAAAGGATCACAAATCACTTACACTGGGACCTTCCCATGAGCGGCGGTGCAGGATTGCTGCGCATGCTCTCTCTAACTCATTCCTTGAGTATGGAACTACACAGAGTATATCGGGTATAATTCGAAATATGTATATTAATGTTACCTTAATATTTACACATATCAGTGGTTTTTTCCTCTGCGTCGAACAGTCTTTACACAAAGACGTCACAAAATATACGACCTGATGTCTTCCGCGTGGTTGTACCTGGGCCATAAAGTGAACGACGCCTGGCCGTATAGATTTTAAGTTTTGCTTTTTTGCGTCCGCAGTTCAATACGTGACCTTCTTCCCAAGTAAAATGAACGCTGATGACTGGCTTATGCCATACAGTGTGTTAAAAAGTGTCTAATACTTCGAGAGGTGGTAACATTCATCGAAAAAAGAAAAATAAATCCAATAAACATGGGTCCGGAGATGCATACTTTCCAAAATAAACATGGTTCTATAGGAAGGGCTATGCGACACTTAATTGCGTTGGCGCTCCGTCAGATGTGTCGGCAGGGTATTATGTGTCTTACTCGCACCAGTCTATCTACCATTAGGTGGTCTGCAGTCAGTTGTGTGGTTCGAGTCGTGTTGTAGGCTACGTTAGTTTTCGTCGTGTTTGTGTTCCTCATTGTACTGTGCTGTCAGTTTTGGGTACATATCATAGTGGTTTATCTTCTTCCAAATGTGGACTCACTTATGTGTTTCCTGTTATTGCACAGTGTGTACGTACAAATGGTGTAGTGCATTTAAATTTCTCTTTTCCACCACATGTTAGCAACGGAAGGCACTCGACAAGTGAAATGGCCGATATGATGTTCTGCTATGGTTTAGCAAATCAACGTAGCCTGCGAGCCCGTGTTCTCTACACTGAAAAATATCCACAGCGCGGAGTGCTCTCTGACAAGCTGTTCGACAGACACATGTAACCTTGCACCTCGGAGTATTGACATTGGAAGGCCCCCGCGCAGTCCGCACGCCCGATGTCGAGGAGCGTGTGCTACGTTTGGTGGAAGAAACCCTTGAGACCAGTGTGCGACGATTAGCAGCACGAGAAGGCATGTCACATTCTCTTATCTGGGATACTTCATGAACAATTGGTGAACCCATATAATCTACAGCGCGTTCAGGCCCTAAGGCCACAGGATCATCATGGCAGACGGCGGTTCTGTCAGTGACTGTTCACTTTCAAGATTTTATTTACCGATGAGGCAGGGTGCACAATAGATGGTGTTGTGAATTTTCATAACCAGTATGTATGGGCAGATGTAAATACCGAAGTAATTCAGGAAAGACGTCATCAACATCGTTTCTCAGAGAACGTATGCAAAGGCGTACTAGGCGATTGATTGACAGAGAAAGATTAACTGGGGCGCATTATCTGGACTTTCTCATTAATACACTGCATACCTTGCTGGAGACTGTGCCATTACAGCAACGAATGCAAAAGTGGTTCTTGCTTGATGGTGCACCAGCACTCTTTCGTCACAATGTGCGCGAACAGCTGGATTTGTCAGGGGAGGGGCGAAGCTGCTCGTTCCCCAGACCTCAGTCCCCTAGACTTTTGGTTATGGGACACTTGAAGGAACTGGTCAGCGCCACGCCAGTCAACGGTGTATGGACACTAGACTGTTGGTCTTCAATGCATGCCAGCGGGTACACCAACAACCTGGTATATTTGAAAGAATGCGTCATTCGTTTCACCGGAAGGAAGAGTGGTACAGTGTCATGAATGGACGCCACGTTGAACACCTCATTTAAACATGTGTTTATTATGCTAAGTATGCATTTCTGGGCCCATCTTTATTGGACTTATCTCAGAATGAATGCGTTTCCTGACCCATGTTTACTGGACTTATTTTTGTTTCGATGGGTACTACCACATCTCCCACTACTCGACGCTTTTTTCGATCACCCTGTATATATTTTGAGGTACTTTCCAACGTAACAATATACAACTTGTAATAGCTATATTTATTATTCCACAAATGACGTAAATACTGATGTAATGTTGTTAAATACACCAGCCTCAGTCACCAAGAGAAATATCAAAAATTATACCCATTGCATCAAGCTCCACATTGGCAAACCACGGAAGTGTTTACTATCGCGCAGAATGGGGGACGTTTACTGAGCACAGTATGGTAGGATGTTAGCTACTGCCGGCAACCAAGAAACCACGACAGTAGCGCATTTATGATGTTGTCCGGGCTGTATGCGAAGTTCACGCTCTTTTAGTCACATTCTGATAGGTCGCTTGCATCTCTTTGATATCAAACAATCCGCACTCACAAAGGACCTCATAAACTACTGTCGAGTGCTGAAAGTCGGTGGCATCTTTGATGGACCCCATCAGGTTTCTAATTTTGTTGATTGTTATGAGCCCAAATCGTTTGACAATGGAGTACATGGAGCTATTAAAGCAGAATACACTTGGAAGAGCCACTGTACAAATCAACTTTATAAACGAAAGGTTCTAGGAGATACTAAAAACAAGTACTCTGCTATCTTGCTATCTTCAGAATTGTGTGGATGATGCACTGCTTCACAGTTGCTAAGGAATAAAATGCTTCAAATGGCTCGGAGCACTGTGGAACTTAACATCTGAGGTCATCAGTCCCCTAGAACGTAGAACTACTTAAACCTAACTAACCTAAGGACATCACACACATCCATGCCCGAGGCAGGAGTCGTACCTGCGACCGTAGCGGTGCTAAGGATTAGAGACATTATCGGACAGGAATAATCACAGCCAATGATTGTCGACATGAAACACGAACATGTAATAGAGATGTAGTGGTATATCTATAACGAAATATGGTATATGGGAGAACAGTACAACAGACATAAATAACGTTCATGTTTGACACAGGTTAGATTCCCTAGATAAGGTCGATATTGGACTCTCAGTAAGGAATATGCTCTCCTCGGCCACTAATGCACGTTTTGCACCTGTTATTCATGCTAGCTACCAAACTACTGACGAGTCCTTGGTGAATATTGTCCCACTCCTCTCTCAAAGCAGTTTTCAGTTCTAGCACAGTTCGGGGAGGGGGTGTTTGTTGAGAAACATGTCTGCCAGTAGCATCCCAGGCGTGCTGTATGAGGTTTTAGGTCAGGGAGGTACACAGGTCATTCCATACGTTCAATATCTTCTCTTTCCACCAAGTTCGACAATACCGCTATGCTGTAGTGGTACCTTGTGCAAGATTTCCAGCGGTGTTCGGCCACTGTGCATAAAGCTTGCCCACATTACAACGCCATATCGGCGACGTTTATGAACATTCCGTGGTCTATTCTCCCTCCACATTAAATGGTGGCCAGAGTAATTCGCCACAGTGAAGCAGTATTCGTCGGAGGACATCACTCTGGGCCACTGTTGCCGAGCACACACACCAACCTGATTTAATTGTCACGAAATGGGTCTGTCAGAGACACGAGTACCGATAGCAGCTGCAAGGTTTGCAGCGATCTGCCTAGGAGTGAAATGTCTGTTACTTTCTTTATTAGGGCTACATATCGATCCTCTTGCTGTGTTGTGGTCCGTCTACGACCTGCTTTCGCATAGTATTACTACCTTCAGCTGCCTTTTTTTTTAAATTGTAACATGGCACTTTTGGACGCACTCATTACTGTGAGCACGATCGTCAAGCCTCCGATGATGTCAAGCAGGCGCGTTGCCGTGCCACACGGAATGTCTCATTAATCGGTTCCACAACAACCTTCGTCAAACATCATACATCCTCAATTCTCGAATGCATGCAATCAATTCGTGTACAGGCTTCTCTGAAGTTAACACGTTCCTCCCCCCACTCCTCCCCTCCCTCCTGCACATTTAGTTCTACGATCGTTAGTCGGATGTTCCATAGCAATTGACAGTTGTTCCTTAGGAACTGTCAAGCGGTGTATTTATTCGAAATCCTGATGGCAAATCGCCAGTCTCATAGATTCTACTCACCAATTTGAATAGTCGTTTGGTTGCCACTTTCCCCAATGATTATACAAATTCCGATTGAATAGTGTCTAGCCCGTCTTCCTTATTCGACCTCAGGTCCAGATTCGTAAGGAGACGAAAAATGTGGCTTAAAATCCACTTCAGACCCCGATTCTGATGACTCATCAGTCTGGGACACCTACCACGTTAACAGAAAAGACAGAGAAGATCCAACGAACAGCGGTATGTTTCATCGCAGGGTTGTTTCGTAAGCACGAGAGCGTTACGGTAATGCTCTGAAAACTCCACTGGTAGAAGGTACAAGAGGCGTCATCTACCAAGGAGATGATTCCGTTCCAAGAAGATTCGGTTAACATACTGCTCCTCATACATACGTTTCACGAAGTGACCACGACGAGACAATCAGATATTAGAGCTCATATGAAGGTTTATCGACAGTCGTTGTTTTCCCTGCACCATTCTTGAATGGAGCAAGGAATAGAGAACAGATAGTAGCGACGTAAATGTCCTCCGACACAAACCGTAAGGCGGCTTTCGGAGATCTATGACGAGATTCACGACTGTATAGCACATAGCATACTTTTTTCCTGAACGGGATGTCATCAGTTGTACAACTAATTTTGAAAGTGCTCCAAGGGAGCGTTACATGAACGTTAATAAATGTCCAAGAGAACGGACACCATCTTCATGTATACAGGGTGGCGCACGAAATGTGTTCCATTTTGTTTTTGAGTATAAACTTCATTGTCAATACAATCTGAAAGGAACATATACTACAATGAAGAGCCGTCCATGGAGATTTGTTCTAACTCAGCACATGCTCAATATGTCCACCATTTTGTTTCCTATCTTCCTTCAAACGAACACTGAAGTTATCCTTACGGCACATGTCTTCCTTAATTTCACTGCAAGCTTGAAGAATAAGTCTTCTGAGCTCCATTAAATCACGTGGACGTTTCGGGAAAATTTTTTCCTTTAGGTATCCCCAAAGAAAAAAGTCACATGGATTGAGGTCTGGACTATTGGGGGGCCAATTTTGTCCGTCATTGAAGCGACCTGGAAACCTGAGTGAAATGATTCGCATGTCGAAATGCTCGTGTAAAAACTCCAACACAGTGTTTGCAGTATGTGGTCTTGCTACATCTTGCATGAACCACTGTGTGTTGAAGGGAAAGGCAGTAGCAAGAAGCTGTGAAATGAAGCTATTGCGAAGTATGCTCAAATAACGCTCGCTGTTCACAGTTTCTTCAAAGAAAAAGGGTCCAATAAGTCCGTGACTGGAAATTGCTGCCCACGCTGTAATCCTCGGAGCATAGTGTTGTCGTCCATGAAGCACTTGTGGGTTTTCAGTGGCCCAAAAGCGTACATTTTGTTTGTTAACCACACCGTCTAAATGAAAATGCGCCTCGTCTGAAAACCAAACGTTGTTGAGAGTTTCTTCCCTATCCTCCGCCCACTGAGTCTTTGCCGCTTGTGTTCTTCAGTGAGCTTCTGTGCACAGGTCATCTTTTATAGGTACATATGGACGTCACTTTTAGGAACGCGTTGTACGGAGCGTCTGGATATTCCCAGTTGCACTGCTGCCTTTCTACACGATTTCCCGGGACTCCTCTGTACAGCAACTCGTACCACTTCAATATTCACCGGCGAATAAACAGGCTTAGGCCGAGGTCGCTTCGTTTCCAATACTGTTCCTTCCTGTACAAATTTATCGTACAACCTGTGGATGGTCTTCTTTCAAGGGACCCATCGTGTGTTAAACTGTTGTCGAAAACGCCTCTGAGTCACAACAAGGCTTTTCGTTTCATGAAAAAGTAACACAATTGCTGATCGTCGCTGTGTCGTCATTCTTCCATTGTCAGCCATTGCTGCTTACTAGTCTCCTAGCGGCAGTATCGTGAATTACACGTCATTTGGTAACTCATTTGTTTTTCCAAGATATGCTGGTACTGCTGTAGAGATCCCAGCGGGATAGCTAATGTGCGTCTTAAGTTGTGAAAGAAACAATTGGTAATACATTTCGTGCGCCACCCTGTTTATATATGAACGTTAATGTTCGCGATATGTGTAACATCTAGGGAATGACGTTGAAAGTGCAAGGGGCTGCTCGCAGACAGAGATGTGTTTTGTCTGTAAGGAATTCACTCACTGGAAGATAATTTACTTTCTACAAAGTATGTTTTCAGCATTAACCCTCGAAATATCAAGTCGTACTTTATGACCAACTTTTGAAAATATTGTAATCTAGCCACTTTATTTATATTTTAAAATTAAAAAAAATGTTTATTGTTTTTAATGAATTATTCTACCAGATTACATATATTTCTTAATTTTTTCAGTTAAAATGAAAAAAAAATCAGTAGTAGATGTCATTCCCTAGTGAACGTCGTATTCAACGTTTCCGGGTTCAGGGCCTAAGTTACACAACAATATCTCTTTAAATAATACGTTGAGAGTAAAAGTCAACAACAATGAACGAAATTTGTATTGTTCATATTTTTTCTGTGGTGGTCACAAAGTCAGCAGAGCATGGCATTGAGAGTACGTTGTTACTACTAAGAGTGTGCTAAAAAGATATTTTCGGGTTATGGAGCCTCATTACTCATCAGTACCTCTTCAAAAACTAAGCTGGTAATATAATTCAAGAATAATTAACTAATTTTGTTTGTTCTTTTTTTAAGAAGATTTTTATCGTGGGTGCAATGTACTCCCTCCCCACTTGGGAATGCGCGTTATGAAAAATGCTATGGTACTGCAAACTTTAACAGCAGATCCTACGTAGATTTATACGCAGAAAATGTACGGTTAATGTTAGTGATGTACCGACAGTGCTGCTTTGTATTTGACGGCTGCAGCGTGTTAGCAGAGGTAGCAGAATGCACTTCACGCTCGTTGCATCAGGGAGCAGAAGAAAAACCGGATCCATACATTTACAAGTTGACAGCACCAGGATCGTATATTCTGTATGCCACTGTATGGAGCCTAATAAACCTGTAACTCGCTGTACTGGTAAGATGTGGTGTCTTTGTCACAGATCCAGCATGATAAATTATGTATTGTGGTGTGTCCGGTTGCGCTACTGCCGGTTAATTTATAGTGAGTTTATGAGTACTATCTCACTAATCATGTAACGTAACTGGCACTGCATAATGTAATGTAGCTCAGTGGAAGACAAAAGTTGTGTTTGGGGCAGGAAAGCCTTCGTGGGGAAGGAAAAGCGGGGGGGGGGGGGGGGAGGGAAGGGAAGCGCGAGGTTTCCACCCACCCCCACTTCCTCTCCTCTTCTGCCGCCAACCCACCCCGTGAAGCAGGCTGGCCTATTCAAGTTTCCCAATCGCAGGAGTGCCATAAAGAACCGACGCGGCGAATGACAAATCCCTTTGTGATGGTATGGCGCGTTTATAAAGTTCCATTCGAGATTTATGAAGCTACCTCCGCTGGCAGGTACGGGCATCACTTTTAACTTGGCCTATAAATCATGGCTCTATGCCGAGTACAATAAAGCGGGTTAGTCCGCAGTGTTCCCCTGACAACGCTTGGAGGACAGGTCGCCTTTTATGCAATGAACTATACGGCATAATTTGTTACACATTATACTGTCCGAATAGTGGTACAACGGAGGTTATTTCAAAACGCAGCAAAATGGACGATTTATGGTTGGTTTCATTTTGTTGTAGCATAAAAGAATGTAATAAAATGGCAGTAGTATTTCTGAATTGTTGCTAAAAGAGTATTCCAGTGAATGAAAGATATCTAGGAGAGGGAGAGGGGAGGGGGGAAGGAAAGAAAAGAAGAGAGAGTTTAATATTGGAGGTAGAAATACACAGAGAGTATGAGAGAGTGTGTGAAGAAATACAGAAGACAACGAAAAAGTTATTAAAAACAATAAAGACGTTGTTACGAAATTGTCCTGGTATTCCAGATGATTGTAAATGAGTGAGAGCTGACTAATCACTTTGCATAGAGTCGGCAAAGTAAAACTGGCCCATAAAATATTTCATGTACCTTAAGATAGGCAACACAACTTACGCCATCCGCGTCTGGTGTGGACAATGTAAGTTGGGTTTGTCCATCTTAAGGCAAATGAAATATTTTATAGGAATGTTTTATTTTGACCATCCTATATAAAGGAGGTACAACTGAAAATAATAAAGTATATAAAATAACATTGGTCTCGAACACGGACCTGGTAGTGTTGTCAAGATCGACTACATGAGTAATGTCTGTTGATCCACTCTGGGTATGGGACAGCGGCTGGTCAAATATTTACTAAGAAAACTCGACAGTTAGTCGTACATTTTGAGAACTTATTTTATTTAGACAACCAGTTTCGGCATCTCAATAATGCCATCTTCAGGTCCTAAATATGCTTTGTGTGTAGGCAATCAGACTTATCTACACTCACATATTGGAGCCCTCAGTATATGGATACTATGAATTCGTTATCCGAGTATTTCCTTCGACGACTTGACAACAACTTGTTGAGTGCCTGTACGAAACCCCTCGACACCCCTCAAATTCTTCATGTTCGAAAGTGGGCACTAGAGCAGCAATGCAGCGCTACTCAGTCGTAGGGTGTCGAAGGGGTTGCCAACCTGCAGGCGCCTAGGATCAGTCAAATGTTGCCTCTTAGAGGCACATTTTTAATGTGTTCGACAAAGATGTGGGGGTGGCATTCAGAGTGGTACCGTACTTGGTGGCTTTACAAGGGCCCTTTGCACCAAGGGAAGGGCCTGAGGCGTTTTTGAGTCTGTTATGCATGGTGTGTGTCTGAAATCTTTTCCTCGACCACCTCAATGAAAACTATTTGATTTCAATATTGTGACGGCCTTCCCATCGTGTGACACGTCGACAGTGCGTTGGGTGAAATTGTGTTGAAATTTGGTGCCAACGTTACTTCATTAACCCACTGTAAACCTCACATGAACTGAGATCTATCCTTTTTTTACGCTTGTGTCAACACACTGCTGTCTGAAGGGTCGCTGAGACCGAGGGAGACGTCGCAGGATGTCGTGCTCTTGTACCATTACAGAAAAGGTTGCCGGCACCTTTGAGACAAATTTCACACATCTGCGTCGTAATGGAACAAAACATCGGGATTTCAAGAAAGTGATCTTTTAATTAGATTTCGTATTGTATACGAGTATAAGGGCTGTACAAGGGAAATGAACTTGAAGGCTATATTACAGAATTTGAAGAGTAAATAAATGAATATGAGGTGTGAGATAGATAGCAAGACACGGCACTGAAAGGCCTAAAGTGTAAACAACGGCCCTGCGGTAAATGGCATATCCTCAGAATTACTGAGGTTCTTGGGAGAACCAACCGTGGCAAAATTATTCCACCTGGTGTGAAAGATATGAGACATTGAAATACACTCAGGCTTCAAGAAGAATGGAGCAACTCTAATTCCGAAAAAGGTGTGGATAAGACCGAATCATCAGTTTAATACATCATGTTTGCAATATACCGACGCGAGTTATTAACAGAAGAAAGGAGAAACTGGTCGAAGGAAATTTCAAGGACGATCATTTTGGGTTCCAGGGAAACGTAGGTAACTGACCCTATGACTTGTTTTAGAAAATAGTTAAAAGAAAGGCGAACCTACATTTATAGGATTTCTGAATTTAAAGAAGATTTTGATGATGAGGGCTAGATAACACTATTTGAAATTATGAGGACAATAAGGATAAAACTCAGTTATAAGATTAGAGGCACATGAAGGGGAAGCAAATATATGAGAATATTATTCAGTCTCTACATTACACAAGCAGTAAAGGAACCATGAGCAATTTGGAAATGGAATTAATGTTTAGGGAGAAGAAATAAAAATCTGATTTCCAGATGAAACAGTAAATTTGTTGGAGGCGGCAAAGGAAATGCAAGTGCAGTAAAAAGAACAGATAGCGTCTTGAAAACAGTTTATTAATGAGCGTCAACAAAAGTAAAACTACGATAGTGGAACGTAGTCGAATTAAATCAGATAATGCTGAAGGTAGTCTGTTGGAAAATAGACACTACAAGCAGTAGATGAGTTCGCTATTTGGACAGAAATATAAAAAATGGTGGCTGAATTAGAGAGTTTTTTAATTTTTTCCATGTTGCGTTTGGACTAGTAGGGCCCGCCATCTAGTAAGTTTCGAGCAGGCTGTAGTTCTCTGCCCAGTCCGCTTAGCCTGGACCAAAGTCCCCCACATGCAGCTCACATACTACGCAGCTGAAGCCCCATGCTCTGTTGCCGATGCAGCACCACGTGGATGTGGGGTCTCATGGAGATATTTTGTCGTCTTTCTTTGTGTAAATGACAGCTATGTTATAAAACTATTATACATGATACTGGTAATACGAAATTATAAAAGAAAAAAGTTTTGATTTAAAAAGAGCGATAAAACAGGGCACGATAGATTGATTAGTAGAAGTCCCTTCACCTACGCTGCCCCGGGGCGAGGTCTTCGAAAGTGATCTCGAGCCTGACATCTCTGTGCAGTGTCTCGCAATGTTACTTACTAAAGTGTATTAATGTTACAGTCTATTTAATTCTAGTGTTTTATAGGTTTACCGTGGCGCCTAGTAAAATAACTGTCGGCACCAGGTAATTCTTTTTACATCGTGTCTGTATTTTATGTGATCAAGGATTACTATTAATACCTGTTGTGTATGCTATGTACTGTGTCTATTCACGAGTTTTATCAGTTGCTTACTCTTGTTCTCACTTTCACTATGTTTTGAAGAGATTACTTTTGAATACATTATGGGAGTTACAGTGATCAGTATGTTACAAATATTTGCTATTAAAAAGAGTTTTGATGACAATTTATGTAGTACAGTGACCGGTTTCGACCACTACCGTGGTCATCTTCAGACCAATGAGTAAGAACCTCCTTCTGCTAGAAAATCACTAGTGATTCTCTAGCAGAACGAGGTTCTTACTCATTGGTCTGAAGATGACCACAGTAGTGGTCGAAACCGGTCACCGTACTAAATAAATTGTGATCAAGACTGTTTTTAATACCAAATATTTTTAAAAAATGTATGTTATTATAGCAATAGGTTTAATGTGGTGCCTGTTACAATAACTGGCTACGATTACACACTGAAGCGCCAAAGAATCTGATATAGGCATGTGTATTTAAATACAGATATATGTGAACAGGCAGAATACGGCGTTGCGGTGGACAACGCTCATATAAGACAAGTGTCTGGTGCAGTTGTTAGATCGGTTACTGCTGCTACAATGGCAGGTTATCGAGACTGAAGTGGGTTTGAACGTGGTGTTACAGTCGGCGCATGAGCGATGGGACACAGCTACCCGAGATAGCGATGAAGTGGGGATTTTCCCGTACGACCATTTCAAAGTGTTCCGCGAATATCAGGAACACGGTAAAGAATGGGACCAACGATGACTGAAGAGAATCGTCCAACATGACGGAAGTGCAGCCCTTCTGCAAATTGATGCAGATTTCAATACTGGGCAATCAACAAGTGTCAGCGTGAGAACCATTCAACGAAACATCATAGATATGGGCTTTCGGAGCAGAAGGCACACTCGTGTACCCTAGACGACTGCACGACACAAAGCTTTACGACTCACCAGAGTCAATTAACACTGACATTGGACTGTTGATGGCTGGAAACATGTTGCTTGGTAGGACGAGTTTCGTTTCAAATGGTATCGAGTGGATGGACGCGTACGGGCTTGGAGAGAACCTCATGAATCCATGGATCCTGCATGTCAGCAGTGGACTGTTCAAGGTGCTGGAGGCTTTGTAATGGTGTGGAGCGTGTACAGTTGGAGTGATATGAGATCCCTGATACTTCTAGATACGACTCTGAGAGGTGAGCCGTACGTAAGCATCCTTACTGATCGCCTGCATCCATTCATGTCCACTGTGCATTCCGACGGACTTGGGCAATTCCAGTAGGACAATGCGACACCCAACACATCCAGAATTGCTATAGAGTGGCTCCAGGAACACTCATCTCATTTTAAACACTTTCGATAACCACCAAACTCCCCAGACATGAACATTGTTGAGCATATCTGGGATGCCTTGCAACGTGCTGTTCAGAAGAGACTTTAATCCCCCCCCCCCCCCCTACTCTTACGGATTTATGGGCAGCCCTGTAGGATTTATGGTGTCAGCTCTCCCCAGCACTACTTCAGGCATTAGTCGAGTCCATGCCACGTCGTGCTGTGGCACTTTTGTGTGTTTGCGGGGCCCCCCGCACGATATTAGGCAGGTGTACCAGTTTCTTTGGCTCTTCAGAACATAACACTTGCAGATAGACGGCGCGCTAAGCGGAAGGGGATGTTCACTAAATTCCGAAATCCGATCTTCGCCGAGGATGTAGAGCATATATTATTACCACCAGCTTTCAGATCGCCCAATGATCATCATTCAAAGATAAGGGAAATTAGAGCTCGTACTGAGGCTCCCAGACAGTCGTTTTTCTCTCGCGCGATCCGCTAGTGGAACAGACGGGGGGAAATATGACTTTGGTGCGAATTGTACTCTCCGCCAGACACCGCTTGGTGGCTAGCGGAGTATATATGTAGATGTAGATGTAGAACATGTGTCTCTGGTTTGATCTATGTCTAATGTTCATATATTTAGGTGACTACGTCTTCTTTTTCGAGTGTTACGTCGTCTGTGTCGGTGTTGGAGGAGTCTGTAGTACTGGAGTCCTCATCTGGACAAACCTTGTCGTCTCTTTTACGTATGGTACGTTGCGTGGAAGTTCTCATTTGTTTATAGATGGTGTTTTCTATCTTGGAAATGTGATTTAGGTTCATTTAGTTGTTCCCGTTTGTGTGAATACCCGAATGTGAGTTGTAGTGTGTCTGTTGTGATTCCTGGTATGTTTCGCCGTGCAGGCACTCACAGTACAACACGATGTGTTTAGGGACTTCATCGCACTGGCAGATGCCATCCGCAGAAAATGAGAAGCGCTGTAGGTGTGGTGGATTATGGAGAATATAAAATGTATACTTCCAGTAGCGAGAAATGTATGCATGCAAAAAAAGGAATTTGTTGGTATCTTTGCCTTGAAACTTAAGTTTCGCTTCATGTTTGCCTTCACACCCGCCCAGCTGTTCACAGCTGCGTGGGCCAAGCGCTCTTGTCTTCCTAGAAACGGCGTGTGGTGGTGAGAGGGCAGACGCAGTGCTAAACAACGAGCCTTGCTGAGGCTATGCTACCGGTCACATCACCTGGAGGGCAGCTCTGTGGCCGCAGTACGGAAGTGGCTGATATCTCTGTGGTGCGACGTCAGGGGCTATGCACTGGCGTGGCGGCCGACTTTCTTTGAAACCAGCGGGCTGGCCCATGGTTTCATATGAAGGTGTGGTGTCTGTTCTTTCCTTCTTCAGTGTGGATGCACACGTACGTCCGACCTCCTGCGGGAATCTCACAAGGGAACCTTCCCATCGCACCCCCCTCAGATTTAGTTATAAATTGGCACAGTGGATAGGCCTTGAAAAACTGAACACAGATCAATCGAGAAAACTGGAAGAAGTTGTGTGGAACTATGAAAAAATACAAGCAAAATATACAAACTGAGCAGTCCATGCGCAAGATAGGCAGCATCAAGGTCAGATTTAGCTCAGTAGCGCCGTGGTCCCGTGGTTAGCGTGAGCAGCTGCGGAATGAAAGGTCCTTGATTCAAGTGTTCCCTCGAGGGAAAAGTTTAATTTTTAATTTTCAGGTAATTCATTTGTTGCAGTTTATGTAACAAACTCTTATGTTTTCATCACTTTTTCGGAGTAATTATCACAACGACAAGAAAACCTAAATCGGACAAGGTAGAAGAATCTTTTTACCCATTCGCCAAGTGTACAAGTTAGGTGGGTCGACAACATATTCCTGTCATATGACTTACATGCCATATAGAATATGTCAGACATGTTTCCTGTGGAGGAATCGGTTGACCTATGACCATGCGATCAAATTTTTTCGACTCCCATTGGAGACGCACATCCTTTCGTCTACTAATCGCACGGTTTTGCGGTGCGGTCGCAAAACACAGACACTAAACTTATTACAGTGAACAGAGACGTCAATGAACGAACGGACAGATCATAACTTTGCAACAATAAAGAAAGTAAAATTTACACTCGAGGGAAGACTTGAACCAAAGACTTCTCATTTCGCAGCTGCTCACGCCAACCACGGGACCACGGCGTCCTGAGCTCAGACACTCCTTGATGCTGCCTATCTTGCACATGGACTACTCAGTTTGTATATTTTGCTTATTTTTTCATGGTTCTACGCTACTTCTTCCTGTTTTCTCGATTGATCTTTCAGTTTTTCAAGGCCTATCCACTGTGCCAACTTATAACTAAATCTGAGGGGGGAGCGATAGGGAGGTTCCCTTGTCAGAGTAGCGAGCATGGTGGATATGGACAGGGACTGCGGATAGGTGGCGCCCGGTGGGAGTGTGAGTCGGCTGTGAGCCGTGCCGAGGTGGTCCGTGCAGCTGCGATAACACTATGTCCCGCAAGGCGCAGTGGTTAATGCACCTGCGTAGTAAGCAGGAGATTCCGGGTTCGAATCCTGGTGTTGTACACATTTTCACTCGTCGCCGTTGATTCCACGTAATATCTTGTAGCAGCTCACGTTAGTAATTGTTGGGTGCATAGTTCCGCGTAGTCACCGCGTGCACAACGTTCCCACTAGAGCGCGGCCCGCTAAGCACAACAGCGCAGGCGCAGCGCTCGTCCGTCTCCGCACTACGAGATGGCGCTGCCATAAAGACGGACCAAATTCTGCTTCCGCCGATCCGCGTGTTAATATGTAACGCAGCCAATGAGATTGCTGCTAACGTAGTACCTTTTCTCCTCGCGGATCACACTCGCGCAGTGATACCTGAACGCGCGAGGTATTATAACGAGTGTACAGACCTCCGATTAGTCAGTTTGCATCAGTCTGCATTTGTCTGTACCAGTCTATAGTCAAGTTTCAGTCTGCGCCTAATAAGATTATCATATTCCTGTACATAGCCATGAAGATAAATGAATAGACACTTTGTCAAGTATCAGAGATATGTGAGAATAAGATTAACGTACCAAGACCAAAGGAACTTCAGATTGTCAATTGTAAACAGCATCCAGAATCGAGTTAAGTAAGCTTTATGATTGTTATTAATTTAATAAATGTGTGTAAAAATTAATCAAGTTCTGTTTAAAGTTGGTCACCGTCAATCTGCTACTCTAAGCGTGCAAGTGGCATTTCTATCGTCTGACCTAACGGCAGAAGATGAACACGCCACGATAAGACCACGAGACATATTGCTGACACTCGCCTACTTCGTTAGAGCGACAAGTCAAATAATCTGATGGTGTGTGTACCGAAGGTCTTACAGCACGCACACCACAGTAATTCTTTTCCTTTCTTCCCCTCCCCCCTCCTTTCACCTTTAATTTACATATAATGACGCATGATATGCAGGGTCAGGGTGAGTCTGCAGGATGTAGTGGAAGTGCCAATGTAGACTTCAGTGTCGTAGGCAGCTGCGGGCAGCAGCTGGGAAGTCGTGGGGTGCGTCTAGGACCTTGTTTGGCATGCTGGTTAGAGTAGCCAGGAGACACAGTTCTAAGGAGAGATGGCGCCGAGCTCAATGGCAGTTCTAAAGGAAAACAAATCCTGGAGTAGCAGACTGCTATAGAGCCGAGAGTAGCGCGGAAGAGCTATAGTGTACTGCAACGTTCAGTGCGGGCATGGCTAGCTGTACCGCAGACATTGTGGAGGTGTGGTAGCAGACAGTGTCTTCCTTCGGGCATTCAGAAGAAGACGGGAGTTCATAGACATGAAGACATGTCCGAAAGAACAGACACCACCCAGAATCCTCAGCTGTGAAATACTGTATTGAAGGGGTATCACTGCTGTCAGCTGAAGTGGTACATTAAGCGGAATCAGCGGCGACGAGTTAAAATGTGTACCGGACTGGCATTCAGATTATTTTACTACAGTGTGGGGAATAATTATTTCCCTTTTATGTAATTTGTTGATCGCAGTGAATTACTGAAGGAGTTCATATGCGCTTTGGTGTTGTAATGTGTTGTTTATAAAACACAGACAAATTAAAAGTGCGCGCTGGTACAATCATCAGACACTCACAAGCTCTGCACCACGTCTAAAATAAATTTGAATGTTAGGAAGTCTTTTATGAAGGAGTGTTTCTGGCATGTAGCCTTGCACGGAAGTTAAACGTGGACAATAATTAGTTTACAAAAGAAGGCAGTAGAAGCTTTTGAAATGTGGTGCAATAGAAGACGACTTGATGCGTAGATCGAATAACTAATGTTTAGATAATGAATCGAATTGGGCAAAAAAAAAAAAAAAAATTTGTGGCGCAACTTGATTAAAAGTTCGGGGCAATTGTTACGACACATCCTGGGGCATCAGTGAATAGCCAGTCTGTATTGGAGGGAGTGTGATGGATAAAAGTTGTAGAGGGGGACATAGACATGAATACAGTGAACAGCTTCAAACGGATGTGGATCACATTAGCTATTAAGAGATGGCGAGGTTGGCACAGGACAGCCTAGCGGGGTGGTGGTGGTGGTGGGGGGGGGGGGAGAAAGCTGCATCAAAGCAGACTTCGGACTGAAGACAACAGCGTCAACAATGATCAACTGCCGAAGCATTCGCAACAAAGTCCCAGAGATTACAGAGCTTCTAAAAGGCAGTGGAGCTTGAAAGACAGTGAAACTGATGGTTCCGACGACTTTCATGTTATCCATACTTGAGATGCAAATTATGTAGAGTGATACGTAGATCGAATTAAATTGATTTGAAAATAGCATGTTCGTTTATTTTTATTAAAGATTATCTGATAGTGATTGCCAATACCTGAAGTGTTTGCAGGCGTTTTATTTCTTGAGCATTACGTTAGGCTGGGCTGGCGGTTTCACAGACAGGCAGCAGGTCAAAGCGTGCCAATGGGCACCATTATTAATGCAGGTTGTAAAGGTGACGCCGACGCCAGGTAGGACAGCGTTCGGCGAAGGCTGTTGTGTGCACTGGACATTTTGAGCGGACGCCCGTCGCGGGCCAACACAGTGCTGACAGCAGGCAACGCCGTCGTTGGAATTCTGCACGGGATGACCGCACCGTTTCTAAAGCGTTCTCTGCGCTGAGGGCGTTCTAAAATACAGTAGAAGCCCAGGAAGGCCAGCAACAATGAGTCTTTGGCGGAGAATGCAGAGAAAACGGCGCCAGTCTGCCGATAGGAGAGCAATATTCCGATGGACACCGCGCAGGCTCTGTGAAAGCTACAGGCATTTACGGCTCTATGATCTCTGCAGAACACAATGGGCAAGGTGTGAGGCGTCTGTAAGTGTGAGACTGCAACCTTCTCGTCCCAGAAATATTTGTTATATAAACCAGATAGGAATCTTTGGAGGCTCGTGGGAGACAAGTTAACGCGTTCCTTTGAGACACCGACAGGACAGAGCCAAAACAGATGCCTTTCTTTAGCTATAGGCCTCTGGGAGCCAAAATATGGGAATTTCATTTGTCAGCCTGATCTGACGTAGTAGCTTTGGAAAATAATTGAGAAGTGGGTGGACGCTCCGCGAGAATTGAGTCTTGTGACTGAATGTGAGATTAAGATTGGCTCTCGAAGAAGGGGTGAATGTTACGAAGGAACGCAGGAGGAACTAAGGTACCACTTTGCCCGCTGCTAGTGAGAGAATCACTTCGAATTCTGTTCGCAGAATTCGCTATAAGAAGTAGTCATTTCACTTTGCAGCTCCGACTGGTTCATGATGTAAAGACTTTATTAGGTAGCTTTACGGGACTCACCGGTATCGTCCACAGTGGACGGCGACAGCAGCGCTGGCGGGCAACAATGCTGTTAAAAAAATGCTAAAATCTACAATCGGCTTCGGCATGTATAGGCCACAACGTACTGAGGAAACGCTAAAGTGTTAATGAATAGGAGGAAGATGCTCTGCTGGTACGCATAATTTTACGAAATCAAATTTTGGCAATCACTGACGTGAGATTGCGGAAACAGACCAGGGTGTTAATAATGTAGTAACCTACCTATCAGTTCCTTGACTTAAATCTCCGCCAAACTTAGTTACTTGTAGCTGTTTCATGTTCTTGGGATAATTTGTCAGTGAATCGGATGTTATTAAACATTTTCATGTCATACTTCAGCGCAACCACTGCATTCGTTTTGTGTGAAGATTTATAACACACAACCGAACTTCTGGTAACTTTGACTTTCAATACGTTCGTATTTCACCCGGTCACAAAATTTCAAGTGTCAGTATTCCAACACTCGTTTGTAGTCTGTAGAGTCATAATTTAGCATTAATAAAAAATTCTTGCGTAACAAATGATAGTTTGCAATCTTCATTGGGCATCTACATACCAGTACAGGTTACTACATAAAGGCGGAGGCCGTGGGGTAGTACAAGCTGACATGCCTGTGATGCTACGTGCGGAAGACTAGCTATATCCTGGATTCGACACCAATGAGATGTTTCGTGTAAATCTAAATGTGTACTGAAAGGTTTGCTACAGAAGAATGCTGAAGATTAGATTGGCAGATTACGTATCTAATGCGGGGATACTGAACAGAATTGGGAAGAAAGGGAATTTGTGGCAGAATTTGACTAGAAGAAGGGATCTGTTGGTAGTGTAACGTCCCCTTGGAAAAATTATGAATGACGGTGCTGGAAAAACTCTTACATTATTTGATACAGAAACAGCTGAGTAAATCTGAACGTATTCAGACAGTTTTCTCTTTACTTATTCTGATCATCACTAAACTGTCACACAATATTTTAGCACAACGCAATCTGACTTTCTATAATCCCTACAAAAGAATGGCCCTGACTAACAGTAACCTATACCTTTCATGAGTCACCTCACCTTCGTTACTCGAACTACTGCAATACAGCGAGCGCCAATACTGCCAGCTAAATAAAACATTCTAACTGCTGAAGGCACAAACTACTGATAGGCATAGTTAGCAAATGAAAGATTTTGATAGAGAACAAAGAATGTATTTACCTTAATGATGTTAAAAAGTCATCATATATCTATCTATCAATTCATGACATCCATCTTTACAAATTTCCTTTTTCTGGCGGACACACGTACAGATCGTAACCTCTCAAAACTGGCATCTCGCTCTCTCCACATCCACTACTGCTGGCGGCTTACCTCCAACTGTACAACACTACGCACTGTTCTCATTCAACTGCCCAACACTTCACAAGCGAATATTCCAACAATGAGTCCAAGCAGCCACAGACTGCACACAGCGCAGTCAGCGATTATCATACAGAGCATTACGTGGCGTTACCAACATAAAAACCTAAACAGCCTACTTACATTAGGACACGTTCTGAGGTTTCAAGGGATCACCGATTTAGTGTTGGAGAGAAGCGTGGGGGTAAATATCATAGAGGGAGACCAAGAAATGAATACACTAAGCAGATTCAGAAGGCTGTAGGCTGCAGTTGTTACTCGGAGATGAAGAAGCTTGCAGAGCATAGAGTAACATGGAGAGCTGCATCAAACCCGTCTCTGGACTGAAGACCACAACAACAACTAAAAGGTTGGTCTAATGGGAAATGGAGGTTGCGTAGGGACTGGCAAGACAACCTTAGAAAAATTACAGGGCGCACGGAAGCATCAAGCATTCTTTCTTTACTGCATGCGCTAATGGAACGGGAAGAAAACTTAAAACGTGTTGCAGTGCATTTATTTATATGTAGAAATTGAACATTTATTTATAAAGAAATCATGCCGTCTTATTTATTAATAATCTTGGGGGAACCGAAGAGAACTAAATGTGTAATGTCCAGACGGGATTTAAACCCCCCACCTCCTATACGCGAGTCTAATGCGCTGCTTCACCTCTCTCGGTAAATACCTCTAGAGCGTACCTGAATGCAATTTCACGACTGTGTACTCTGTTTCAGACAGCTGTAGGTATTCAGAGAAGATCAGGGCGAGGTCGTCCACTAGCAATTACAGTCAGAGGCGGTCGTTAACACTCGCTCGCAGCCTGCCAGAATGGGTAGCTAAATGCAATTACCGGCAGCGCGGCTCGCAAATAGCATCGCACGGCAATCTAAAGTCTTCGCATTCATCATCGTTAATGTGGTTTGTGTTCTTATAGGGGTGCGGTGTGTGTACCGTTAAAAACACGACACTATAATGACAAGAAACACTGAGCGGAGGAGCGTCTCGGATGGGGCTACAACGACTGAATCGCTGTTTTACGCTGGCGATTCGTAATTTAATGCCCTCGTCACCGACGCTTTTAAGGTTGAAAAATGTGTGAAAGGCACCTCACTTGACGATTTCGCATTTCTTCATACAACAATCGAATATTGATCTAAGCCAGTGGGAGTGTTGTTAGCAATCATCCTTCGTCGATATGTGAAAATTCACGTCGATCGAAACGGTTCTTTGACAGTTCAAGATTTGGTAAAAATTGGATACTTGTGGTAAGATCTTAAGGTAGCAAACAGCTTACGTCATCGGGCCCTCAGCCTACACACTAAATCTAACTTAAACTACCTTACGCTATGGACAACACACAAACCCATGCCCGAGGGAGGACTCGAACTTCCGACGGGGGAAACCGCGCGGACCGTGACAAGACGCCCTAGACCGCACGGCTACCCCGCGCGGCTCAAGGTCATGGATCACTTGGATTACGATATCTTTACAGAAATTATGCATCAGTTATTTATCCTTACGGCAACACTACATTTATTGACTTCTCGAATCATAGTTTCTGTTCTAACACGCATACACACGCGCACCAGCCCCCCCCCCCCCCCCTCCCCCAACCACATCTCCTCCACGACACACGTTCTCACTTCCGCGCACTTGGAATTCGTTGCATTAAATGGATTTCCATATGACATTAGCAAAAGCGCATCAGTAGCAAATATCTAAATCGATGAATATCGTAGGGCATGGAGAGAAATACAAGAGGCTTTATACGTCAAACATAGGATAATAATAATTATGAAAGTTTTCTAGCATCTGTGTTGAAACTAGTATTATTCACATACTTATATTTCTTGATCAACGAAATACAAGTACGTGAACAGTCTGGAGACGCTATCTTCTCTACAGACTCGTTCCAATAATCCAATGAAGAATAATAGTCTTACTTATTAATAGCATACTTGTCGACAGGTCATTTCCGGTGATACTGGGCAACAAGATAATTGCTTCAAGGAAGCTAAACGATGGAAGGCATCAAGAATCTGTCCTCGCCCCAGTGTTGTTTACTCTGTACATCTCCGATGTACCCGAAAATAGACCTCGTAACCTGGGATACGTCACTTACTGAATGCAGGCAGTGGGTGAAGAAACGGAAGCCATCTTGACATCCCGTCAGACGATTATGTGAAAACACTGTTGGAATGCTGATTGAAACCAAATCCCATCAAGACAGAAACGACTTGCTTTCATTTGTGCAATAGAGAGGTGAATAGACAGCTCCAGGTCCATTTTGGTGGCAGGATACTTCAACACAATAAGTACGCAAAATATCTAGTGGTTACATTGGGCTAGGCACTACCCTACAAGAAGCATCTCGAAAATACCGCAGCGACGATTCGAACTACGAAGAACATGCTTCATAAGTTCTGCGAAACAACTTGGGGTTCCACTGCTGTAGCTCTGCACACTTCGACATCTGTCCTCTCTTCTGCGGAATGTGGCGATACGGTATGGCTCGATAGCGCGCACACAGAAATACTCGACGCACATCTGAACAACAAAATGAGAATTATAAGTGATACACTTAGCTGAATCCCGGTGAACAGTACAATGAAAATTATAAGTGGTACGCTGAGATCAATCCTCGTCGAATGGATGTGCATACTGCGGGCTTTGTAAATAACTGTGCACCCTCCGATTCGGAGTTGCAATATTAAAAATTTTGGCTGGTTTCTTTGTCTATGGGCTGGGATACGTAGTTGCCGCATTACAGGCCAAATACTGTTGAGTCTACAGTACACGATAAGAATACACATATGAATCGACTGGTCGAAGTCTACAGTACACGATAAGAATACACATATGAATCGACTGGTCGAAGTTCCTATCACTAGGCAATTGCAAATTTTGAACGTAAGATATACATTTATAAATGAAAGATTGCAATTAAAGAAAATCTGCAGGTACTATCTTCACGACTTTAAATGATGAGTACAATAGTAGAAGTACTTTTGAGAATGCGGTATATTTCTACAAAACACTTATTGGTGTTGAATGAAAGGGAAACAATAGATTCCTACTGCACGTAATTAGTTATGAACAACAACATAGTTCGCGAGACATTCACTTCTAAACGCACACTACGTCTTCACTGCAGAAGCCACGGAAATCACACAAGAGCACAGGTCGGCACTCCGAAATATTTCCATCCTCCGCGACCACTCGCAAACTGCTCCACTGTCCAAGTCTTTCCGCCGACTGCGCGTCCGTGGCGCCGTACCGTCGCGGGCGCTCCGTGTCATTTTCCGTCCTATACCTTCCAGAACTGCCTCCTGCTCAGAACTACTCCGTGTCCCCTCCGGTAACTTTCTTCCATCCAGTCTCCCCATTCACGAGCGCTGTGATTGGCTACAGCGCTCGCACCATGTCTTCATTCCAATGGAGTTATATTTAAATACTTGAAATTAAATAAATATTCCTACGGCTGGATCATTAACACGCTCTAACATACATTATTAAGTACATAAACATATATCAAAAGAAAAGGAGCCAAAGGTAGGCTAGGAGCCTAATGTCTCTGTGCTTTCAAACACACAGTAAATATTTAACCAATTTCTTCATAAATAGTATATATCGGATATAAACAAAGACATAAATGGATCAATATATTTATAAGCATGCTGCTACCGTTTTTTCTGTAACTGTTGAGTACTTATGGCCTGACGCGATCGATAGTAATCGACCACTTTGACTCCAATAACACATGTACCATGTAAGTTACATGCCTGTAATTCATACCAGTTTAGTTTTACACTAATAGCTTTCTAAAGACACGTCGATCGAAAAAATAGGATGAAGCGTTTATATGTTGGAAATTCTTTGCTAGGTGGTACTAGTATAATTTACCGTCAGATACTAAACTTTAAACCAGGGCCGGCCAAACGCTGCACAGTGTGCAGACGTGCGGAAGTGCTGCACATGTGCGCACGTGTGCGACAGCGAGCGACAGGACATCTGTTATTAGACATGTGTCCTAAATGAACGGCGGCGGATCCACTTCCCTGTGGTACAAGCAAGAGCGCAACATATCCAGTCTCGTTTAGTCCTGGTGACCGTAAGCTAAACAGAGAAGTACTGAGAAATGGCAAGTACTGTGAAAAAGCAAAGGACGGGAGTTCTATGTTCTCAGTCGTTTAAAAATGACTGGCGACTGCAATTCTTTTTTGTAGCCGTTGGTGAAAACTCACAGTGTTTGCTGTGCCGCCGAATAATAGGCGTCCAGCATAAGTTTTCAATTGAAAGACAATACATATCACAAAGACGAGTGTAGTGTACTCAACAGTGAAGAACGGCAAGCAAAATTAAATGTCCTTCAGAAAATGGATGAGACACATCAGCTCGATTTTACTGTACGTCAGAGTAACTGATACTTCTTGAACTCTTAGTTTCTTGTGTTACATTTATGTCTGTTTTACTGTACGCTGTACAATGTACTGTTTTCAATTTTACAGAATGACAACCACACAAAATCTTCACTGCGAGCAAGTTTTAAAATCGCATTAAGAATTGCACAATCAGGGAAACCCTTTTCCGAAGGGGAGTTTGTGAAAGGGTGTCTGATTCATGCTGCAGAACTTGTGTGTCCCTCGAACGTTATCAGGTTTCAAGAAATCAGTCTATCCAAACAAACAGTGACAAGACGTATCAGTGCTATGGCCGGCGATCTGCACAGGCAGCTAATAAATAAGGCTAAATATTTTGTTGCTTTCTCTGTTGCGCTCGATGAAGCATCTTACAGTTCCAGCCCAGGTTGTGATATACATACGAGGTGTCGATAACGCACTTTGTGTAACAGAGGAGCGACATCTGTGCGTAGAAACATGCACTACATGAACGCTGACGGCTGCGGCGTGCACGCTGTGACCCGGAAGCTGCACATGTGCAAGAGCACCGCACGCGTGCAGAATTTCTGGCCCGCCCTGCTTTAAACTAATAAATATATTGAAAATTTGATCACACCGTCGGAATCGTCGTGCCAATAACAGTAATGTAAATGTTTCTTTTTGAGGTATCTTGATTCATCTGGCTACTATTAATTTCTATACAGACTGTGAAATGTCTGCCATTAAGGTTTTACAAAGTCCGCCATCTTTTGGCACTCTCGGCGTACAAGTCTCTTTCATCGACACAAAGCACCGTTGCAACGGCAACTTGCTGTAATGGAACGCTGGGCGCTGCAAAATAAGATAACGATCAACCCGACGAAGACGGCAGCCGTTCTGTTCACACGGAGGAAACCAGTTCTGAACGACAGACTCCAAATAGCTGACCAATTTATCCCATGGTCGCCGGGAGTGAAGTATCTCGGTGTCTACCTTGACAAAAAATTACTCTTTACGCAGCATATTGACGACAAGAAGACGGCAGCCCAGAAGATGGCCAGGTCATTGATTCCGTTCCTGAAGAGTAAGGATCTCAACCCTAAGACTAAACTCCAATTGTATAAGGCAACGGTGGAACCCACAATGTTGTATGGCTCCTCCTCGTGGGGAACTACGTGCGTCTCGAACTACAGCAAACTCCAAGCGCTGCAAAACATTTGCTATCGATGGATCACAGGAGCTCCATGGTGGACAAGAATCGTCGACATCCGCACCGCACTCCACGAGACGAGAAGGTCCGTGACAAGGCTCTACGAGTTTTCGACAAGATCGATGCCCTTAGGGACGAAGTTCGACAGTTACAATCGGTAGGAACGGTAAAACCTGCAAGATGGCACAAGTATCGAGTATCGAAGTCAACAACGTTTCATCCCCGATAGGCAATCTGTCATAACATGAGGAAGCAGTCACACATAACAGCTTGACACATTTCACCCTCCACAGGAGATAGACATCACCAAAGACAGCAGGCTAAAGGACCCATTGCGTGCCCAAGCCTAACTGAATGCGAAATAAATATAGTGTTTTCCTTTTATACTTACATCCCATCCTAGAAGAATAAGAAAAAAAAAAGCACCGTCCTCGCCACAGCGGAATTCCCAGCCACGCGGCTGGACCATGCGCTGGGGCTACCCCTCTCGTCCGGCTAACGTTCGGCACCACGTGTTTGCTGCCAGGCCCCGGCTTTGACGAGCGTCCTGTGCGGCCGCCTCAATTCCGAACATATAATATTTCCAGGGCGCCACAACTCGCCCGTTACCTCACAACACTGAGCCACATTCCGGCCCCTGGCCTTTGACGAAAAGCAGCTCTTCTCAGCGAGTTTAAACACTCACAAGGCATCCCGCAACTCCATATTCTTCAAGACTCTGTTAACCTAAAAAGAAATCGGCTTACATCAAGAAAACAATCCATGAAAACAACCATGGAACTGCCCTTAATGTTGTCAGAAGTTTTCCTGCATAAGAAAGAAATCCACCGTCTGCGACCAATCATACGGAATAAGGACAACAAGGCAGAAGTACGGACTCTCTTTGTAGATGGGGTAGGGCTCCATCTCCAAAAAGAGATAGTGGAACAGCAGGCAAACCGTTGGCGACATTGCTGCAGAATGTACCAGCACGTCATACCGTGGACCTTTCTGCGATTTCCTGATGGCAACGAACAACGCAACTAATTATACTGAAAATTTTAATGTCTGTAAATTACACGAGCTACTGTTCGAATTTTATTTAATATTGTGCTTAAAAACTCACTATGAATAAATAAATATTTTTCGATGCAATCTGAAGTCATTGTTATCCAGTAACATCATCGAGCTCGTATGTAGTTTTGTTGGGATATCGGAGGTAGCGTGACAGCTAAGCCTACGGCTCTTCTTAAGAGGGATCCCAACGTGTTTTGTTGTATTTTGGGTAAGACAGAACAGTTATCCACGTCTGCTTCCTTTCGGCAACAGAAGTATGATGTATCACACACATCTATGCGAAAAAGAGTAGAGTATTCTGTTATTAGTAGTGATTCCGTCCTTTGTACGAAGGACAATGCTGGTTCTCACAGAGCTTAGTTGGTAACGACGAAGGCATATGACGATGTTGTTCCCTACGAGGTTTCTGCGCTTAAGTCCAAATGAACACATCTTTAATTCGAATGGAAAACTGTTTCAACTGGAGCAGTATCTCCAATGACTTTTCTTGAGAAATGCTAAAACATTCCGTCACGTCTCATCCAATATGCCACTGAGTCTACATCTATGATGAAGCAATATCAGGGGTAGTCGTTAAGTTTTCATTATCACCTCGAAAATATAAAATCAACAAACATATTTATTTGTTTACAGGTACACGCTTGCAGCCCTGGTACACACGAAAATGCTTGCGTCACTTTATAGAAGTCATACGTCATTTTGTTTTGGTTCCTGTAGCAGTGTGTTAAGGTCTGAGGCGCGAGGATTTCAGTATCTATCACAACTGCAGACATATACCTGAAAAAAAAAAAAACACACAAAAAATTAATGACGCGACTATAGATGTCTAGGTGATTAGATGTCTAGGTGATAATTAGTTAAAATATTATAACTATCTCTCGTACAGGTTGCTCGGTCACCATACATAGGCCTACATACATTATGCTAGCTACGGTAATAATTTCTGCAGTAAACTGGTTGTCCCTTGGAACTGCGTTCATCGGTTTTTACATTACTTTTCACGTCGTTCGGCATCGGTTCGACGTCGTAAAACAGTACCCAGTAATAAACTACGGCAAATAAGAGGATAATTTCAAAAGTCCTAGAAACTGCGCACGCGCAATCGTTACGGTGCTTTATCAAGTGGAAATTCATATCAACGGTGAGCGAGACTTTGGACGTGACGGTCGTATATGTGTCTGCTGGTTCGCGTTGCTATGCCGTCAGTAATTCGGTTTTAAAATGGAAGTAGAAACCGAGTCAGGTCGGATTACACGTAGTGATCAGCTTGCCTACATCAAAAGGAAAGAACTCAACGGAAATGTACAACGCTTTGAGAGAGGTGTGTGAAAACAGTGTAATGGATCGAAGCACAGCATCAAAGTGGTCTGCTAGTTTCCGTAGAGGTCGTGTAAGCACTGAAGGTAACCCAAGGAGTTGAAAGCCATCAATCAAATACAGCCGACTATACATCTCAGGTTACTGTTAATGACATTTTAAGGGATAAGCGACGGAAAAGGTGAGGAAACTGCATTTGGGGCCAGAATGTACAATTTAAAGAATCATAACTGAAATGTTAAAGATGAAAAAATTGCTGCCAGATGTGTTCCGCTTGATCTGAGTAAAGTGCAGAAAGCAGAAGAATTGAGTCAACATTATCGAACAGAAGAAGAAGAATTTCTGAAAAGAACTGTTCCACTTGATGAAACATGCTTACGAGATTTTGAGCCAGAACGGAAGTCTCCGTCGTCACAATGGAAAAGTTGCTCTGCCAACTCTTAAAGGTGACTCTGATGGTGATGTTTGCGTAAGGCATGAATGGAGTCATAGGGGCGTAGTACAAGCAGTTTCTACAAAATATTTTGCGCCCGAAAATTCGTCAAAGAAGGCCTGACATGGTTGCAGCTGGTGTCTTCATTTTGCACCGTAATGCAGATTCGTATACTGCCCTACGAGTGAGAGAAATGCTCGACAAATATGGATGGAAAATGCTTCTGCACCCACCATACAGCTCTGATATGAGCCCAACAGACTCCGACATGTTTCACAAATTGAAGGAACAGCTCTGTGGAAAATGGTTTATATGACTGATGAACCTTCCAATGAGGTGACCCGATTAATCAGACATTCAACAACGAAGGTGCCCTATCCGGAATGCAGAAGTTGCCAAACCCTGGAAAGCTGTCATAAGCAAGACTGGAGATTATACTGAAGGCCTCTGAAGGTATATTGTAAAATATTTTCTTCAGTTCTATCTTACAGTATGCAGAAGATTTGAAATGTCCCTCGTAGTTCTATAGTAATCCAAGCACTCTACTTTCTTTTTCGTCATGGTAGTGTATTTCCTAATGTATGACATCACAGCTAATTTTTGCTATACATCAAAGATAATTTACCGTCTGATAACGTAATTCTATCATAAATGACATTACTGGGTAAGACGAATAAGTATCAATATTTCCACTGCTAAAATGAGTCTTTTGACGAATGAGAGATATGCTAATCTGTTGCGTATGAATCGATTGTAGAAATCACTTTTGCTCATGGTTGTAACACCTTGTGTACCCTTGAAAATCTCGATCTCTTCTCACTACTCGTGCAATTATGTCGTACACCACGTGTCGTTCCTTGCTTTTCAGTACGGATCCACCAAACGCTGTACATAGATCGCCGTTCTGTCACCATCAGGGAGATGGACACTTAACGTAAAAGGCAATACCATCCATCAGAAATCAATTACAGTGAGTGCTGGCGTGCGGTGAACTTTGCTTGCGGTGGTAATCCAAAGCTTTTGCAATAAATTTCCGTATCTACGCAGTACATCACGCTGAAAGGTAACTCACACATCTACTATCGTAAATGCGTGCAGGAATCTCGAATGTGGGTCATGAAAGAAATGCCAGCTCTTCAGTTAATGTCGACATTCGTCGGATGTCAAAAAGCACAAAATTAATTTACGAAGACACCTCTGCTAAACAAAGCTGATGAAAAAAAAAAACCTTTAGCATTCAACGCTTACAACAGTGTGTTTCTATACAGAAACGGTTGTGTATCCATATCGGAGTAAGGTGGACATTCCAGTTTTTAGAAAGGAATGTGTTTATTTTTAATGGCGGCTGTTACGTCAGTTCACTTTGTTCACAACTTTTCCAATCCTGAAGTGTGACTTTGGAAGGTCTAAAAGAACTATCATTCCGGCTACACTGCGCTCTAGTCGCGTCCCAACCAGAGAGTTCTTTAGAGGTAATAATAAGTCAGTCACAGGGCGCCAGTTCTCGAGAACAGGGCGAATGATACAATAAATCTACTTCACATCTCTGTTTTCGCACTGCTAAAGCGTCTTAGTGGAAGGTCTGTTACCTTGAAAAATATTTTTTTTCTTTTTTGTTATCCAGGCCTCTTTCCAGGCATTATTTAGTGCTGGAGAAGAAGTGTGCAGCATTTGATATATATTGTTTCAGTCCTTGCCAAGTATTTCATACGAAAACTCCCTTTTTAAGCCCAGGAACCACTTGCCCATACTTTTTCCTACAATTGAAATCAGCTTCACTTTTTTGTGGAGCAGGAAAAATGTCTTCCACACAAAGTTTTGGTTGCTGTTTAGCTTCTTGTGTAAAGTGGTAGACCCAGGCCTCTTTCGAAATAACAAATCAGCATACGTCAAAGCTCTGACGACTAAACTGTTTTCACATTTGTTTTTGACGAGGATTCAAAGATTGTGGTACCTCAGATACTCAAAACTTTTTCATAGCTTGATTTGTTCATGTAGAATATGCTGAAGTCTTTCTTTCTTGTGATATATCTACTGTGTCAGATATTTCATAAACCTTAAATCGCCAATGACCCAGTACACATCGTGCGCTTCATAGAAGTTCTCAACTTTAGTCGCAACTTATCACGTCAGAACATCGGTCATTGACCTCGTTTGAACTTAGCCACCGATTTATCCTCCTTTGAAAATAAAGCAAATCGCTTACGAAACCTCACTAACCTTTGTCGGTAACAGAATTAGTTTTTTCGCTTGAACGAATCGTATACAGCATTACTCGTTAATAAGTGCAGACAAGCTCTTTATCTTAGTCCTTTCTAGTGGCAGGAATCCCATTCGGAAATGATTTCCCTGACTACATCAAAGAACTGAATGACATCTCCAGCTTCAAAAGACAGTTAATGAGGTATCTACTAAAACAACAATAATGTCCACGTTCTATCCAATACGTGCTCTTTCCCCCATTACATTGAAGTACACTACTTTCCTATCTGAGCTTTCACATTTTCCAAAGCTCATAGCTGGTGCAGTCTACCAAAATTTTTCTTCCTCAGTGTTCACTAGAATAGAAAATATTTTTGAACAGCCATAAATACATCTATCTGCTACTATCACTATTATTATAATATTGTATTATGTTATATTACTGCCTGTAGTTACGTGTTACTGTGGCTCTGTCTGATTAAATGGAAAATTGCTGAATATACACGAGCAGTAGATATGTATCCTATTCTCCTTCTTCCCCCTAACTTTACCCATGTCTTCTCTGCCTCTCTTTGCCACTCTCCTAGCCCTTCCCCCTCTCTCTTCCCATCACCTCCTCCCACCTTTCTCTGACCATCTTCTTCTCCCCCTCTCTCCCCATCTGCCGCGCGTAGTAGCCGCGCTGTCTGAGGCCCCTTGCCACAGTTCGCGATGCTCCCCCCATCGGAGGTTCGAGTCCGCCCTCGGGCATGGGTGTGTGTGTTGTCCTTAGAACAAGTTAGATCAAGTAGTGTGTAAGCCTAGGGACCGATGACCTCAGCAGTTTGGTCCCATAGGAACTTACCAATACTGTCTCTCCATTTCTTCTCCCCCCCCCCCCAACTCTCTAACCTTGAGCCTTATTTATTGTTATTGCACGTTTGTTAAGGTAACACGTAAGAAATTGAAGAAAAATGGTCGAGTACTTGTTGAGATTTTAGGTAACAATATTTCCCCTGTATATATTACATATATATTCATGCATTATAAATATTAAAAATATATAGCGCATGTCCATGTGAATGTTCATTAGAGTACCTCTAAACATTTGAAATAAATCGATCGCGAACTTTTCGAGATTTTTTTTCTGTATTACACATTTGTTTATATATTACATATAATAAACAATAGGTAAACAAAAGCACGCGTGTACTGAGTGCAGCGTTGTGTCAAAATTTCACGTCAGTCGACTGACTACTTTTCAAATTTTGAGAACACTAACAAATGTAGCCTGAATTTTTATATGCAGAGTGAATCACCCAAAACTTGCACCGCAAATGTTGTGGAAATAGAAAGTGCTATTGATGTGTACTTTTCACAGAATGGATTGGTAATCGGATGCTCATACTTTAGCCAATAAATAGATTATAATAACGCTTATTAGGTGTATTTTTGTGAAAACATGACATTTTTTAAATTGAACAATGCCTATTGACATTAACAGGCTAATATTAGGGTAAATTATAATGGCAGTGGTGTTTATTGTAAGATTATATTGCGAGACGTTAGAGATGTCGTATTTTGAAAAGTTTCCACGCCAACACTTGTACAGTAGCTATGTAGCACACATTAAATAACAACGGAAGTGCATACACTTGTTATGTGGATTCTGGCCAGTAATGACACAAAATGACCACCGGCAACGGCAATACACACCTCCAGCCTGGTATGGAACGACTGCTGCACACGTGCTAGCATTTCAACGGATATGTCCCAGCAGATGGCAGTAATACGGCGTTGCATATCATCGGGTGCAGTTGGTATGTCCTTGTAGACAGCGTCTTTCATCTTTTCCCACAGAAAAAAGTCTACAGATGTCAAGTCAGGGGAACGAGTCGGCTAACAAGGTAAAGGTACTCTGCGTCCAATCCAACGATTTGCAAACAATTCGTGAAGACATACTACAGTACTACGTGCGCTGTGGGCTGGACAGCCATCATGTTGGTACCACAGGTTCCTCCAAGTCTGCAGAGGAACGTCTTCTAGCATATGTGGAATATGATCTGTTAGGAGGCTGCGGTACTTGTACGCTTGCAGTGTTCTATGAAAAACGGGCCTATGAGCTGATGGTTCACTATACCACACCACACGTTTACTCTCCATGGACGCTGACGTTCCACCTGAGGAAGCCAACGGGGACTGTCAACAGACCAATAGTGCATTTTCCGGCGGTTTACCTGTCATGATTGGTAAATGTGGTTTCATCCCTAAACAAGATACGTGACAGATCTGGAGTATCCTTCCAACATGCCATCTACAGAAGTTAACACGACGCTCATTGTTTCCACAAGGTTCAAAAATGGTTCAAATGGCTCTGAGCACTATGGGACTCAACATCTTAGGTCATAAGTCCCCTAGAACTTAGAACTACTTAAACCTAACTAGCCTAAGGACATCACACACACCCATGCCCGAGGCAGGATTCGAATCTGCGACCGTAGCAGCCCCGCGGTTCCGGACTGCAGCGCCAGAACCGCACGGCCACCGCGGCCGGCTTCCACAAGATTCCTGATGGAGAGAGTTGTGATAGGGACGGAATCATTGTCGATGCAGACTGCGTGGGATACTTACCTGACTCATGCCAATTCTTCATGTGATTGCACAGGAGCTGACATGCGGATGAGCTGCAACAGCAGCAAGAACATTAACTTCTCGCTCTTCTGTCGTCACTTGCTTCGTTCTGTTACGTTGTCTAGGAGGTGCACTACCACTTTCATGTAACCGTTTGAAGGGGTTGATAAGTAATTGCTCAGATGGTTGACGTCTATTGGGATGCACCGTACAAGAACGAACTGCATTCCTCCTTCACTCTCCATAGGAAATCATTATGTCGGCTTTTTCTGCGCTGGAAAATCTCATCTATGACCTACTTCTTGGACTGTCACACACTGACTAGCAAGTCACATTGCACCGCTCAAGGAAAACACAGGCGCACATAACACCAACTACACAGGTTGGATGGCAGTAACAAGTGCCCTTGTGGGAACTCTTCAAAATACGATACATCGTAGACGACTCGTACTTGACTCATGAAACAAACAGTACTGACAATATAATTTATGCTACTTTTAGACTGTTAATGTCGATAGGCATTGTTACGTTTAAAAAAGTGTGTATTTGTACAAAAATATACTTGCTACGTATTATTACAATTTTTTTATTGGGTAGCAATACGAGCTCTGTGAAAACTGCACGTCAATAGCGCTTTCCACTTCCACAATATTTGCGGAGCAAGTTTTAGATAATTCACGCTGTATAAAGATTATTCTTGTTATTATTATTATCATAATTAGTAGTAGTAGCAGGAGTAGAGGTGTTGGTGATGGTGGTTGTCGTGATGATGGTGGTGGACGTGGTATCACCAGTAGTAGGAGATGTACCGCTGGTATTAATGCTGTTAGGTCTTGGTCAGTTCTCTCATTCACATAGTCTGTAGATATGTTGCAATCTTGAATGAAATTGTCATTGATTGCATTATTACCATTTCATTACTATTTATAATATAAAATTCATCATCTTCAGTAAATGATGTAAAAACTGCTCTGTGTATGTGTAGAATCCCGGTGACAGAGAGGGTCTGAATATCTTAATCTTATCAGATTAAATAAATTAAAAAAATACAGTGTAAGCAAAATTATTTCACTGATCAAGATGACACTTAACTTACATTCTTGTGCAACAAATAGAAAGACAAACCAACGAAAATGCACATCATCAACGTTAGCTCACGTCCACGCTGACAACGTATCATTTTCTCTTGTATATTTCTGTACAGGAAGTAACAAAAACGATTTGCCAAATATCCATGACGCATTACTGAGACATAGAAGAAGAAAATATTTGGAAATTACTTTGGAAACTTTTTATTTCCATGTTATAGCTCACTTTATATGCACTGAAGAGCCAAAGAAACTGGTACACCTGCCTAATATCGTGGCATGGGCTCTACTAATGTCTGAAGCAGTGCTGGAGTGAACTGACACTATGAATCCTTCAGGGCTGTCCATAAATCCGTAAGAGTACGAGGAGGTGGAAATCTCTTCTGAACAGCACGTTGCAAGGACTCCCAGACATGCTCAATAATGTTCACGTATGGGGCCTTTGGTGGCCAGGGAAAGTGTTTAAACTCAGAAGAGTCTTCACTTAAAACTTCCTGGCTGATAGGCCGTGGTCGATGTATAAAACTCCCCCGTGACGTTTCATCGCCGACTGCGGGAGACATCCACCGAAGTAAAGTGGCCGTGAAAGCCTACATTGTATGATTCAGAAGAGTATTCCTGGAGCCACTCTGTAGCAATTCTGGACCTATGGGGTGTCGCATTGTTCTGTTGGAATTGCCAAAGTCCGTCGGAACGCTCAACGGACTTGAATGGTTGCAGGCGAACAGACGGGATGCTTACGTATGTGTCACTTGCCAGCGTCGTATCTAGACGTATCAGGGGCCCATATCACTCCAGCTGCACACGCCTGACACCATTACAGAGCCTCCACCAGCTTGAAGAGTCCACTGCTGACATTCAGGGTCAATGGATTCATGAGGTCGTCTCCATACCCGTACACATCCATCCACTCGATGCAGCTTGAAACGAGACTCGTCCGACCAGTCATCATCAATTTAGTCATCAACAATCCAATGTCGGTGTTGAAGGGACCAGGCGAGGCGTAAAGCTTTGTGTCGTGCAGTCATCGAGGGTATACGAGTGGGCCTTCGCTTCCGAAAGCCCATATCGATTATGTTTCGTTGAATGTTTCCTACGCTGACACCTGTTATTGGCTCGTCATTGAAATCTGCAGTAATTTGAGGAAGAGTTGCGCTTTTGTCACTTTTCTTGCAAGATTTTATTCCGGCTGCAGCAATATCAGAGATCTGTTGTTTTACGGGATTCCTGATATTAACGGTAGACTTGTGAAATGGTCGTACGGGAATATCCCCACTTCATCGCTATCTCGGAGATGCTGATTCACATCGCTCAAACTCACCTTCAAACTCACATAAATCTTGACAACCTGACATTGTAGCAGCAGTAACAGTCCTGACAATTGCGCCAGACACTAGTTGTCTTATATAGGCGTTGTCGACCGCAGTGCCTTAATCTGCCTATTTACATATATTTGTATTTGAATACGCATGCCTATACCACTTTCTTTGGAACTTAAGTGTATTTCTTTACTACAATAATGACTGGGAACACACAGTAACAGAATGAACCAGTTTGTCACATAAAACTCTGATGCAGACAATTAACACACAGACATTAGCTGAGAAATAATCGGTTCATGTCAAACTTGGCCGTATTTGTCTTGCAGACGATTCACAAGTAGGAAGCTTCAAAACTGCTGCGACGTTGAAAACAAAGTACTAGTGCTCAGTATGATATTGAATTATTAGTTATTACATATGTATCAAATAGGCGACACCAGAGACATGGCAGAAAAGTGTATGACACAAATTTACAAGTTGAAATAACTGTGCGATAGCATTGTGTAAGTTGTGTGCCACATTTGTTAAACGCTGACCAGTAGTGAATTTTAAACCAAATTTCTAGGTATCTTTTCTCCTCTTTACAAACGAATACTACCATTTGTTACGGATCAGATACGAGTTCATCACTTCGTGTCAGAAACAGAAAAAACAATCAAAGTAGGTGTCTGTAGTGGGTGGCCCTGTAGTTGATGTCTGCGGTGAAAGTTCTAACATTTTCTGGAATTCAAAAATGATTGGTTTTATTAATTTCCTTTTTTTTTAAAAAAAAGGGAAGTACTACGTACGTGTTCTGGAAGAAAAGAGCGAAATTGAGAGACGAGGGAGGGACTGCAACAGGAAAAATAGATCCATCTTTCACGACTAGAATGCGCCGCGTATAAACTACTGTGCAAATATGAAAAAAAGACGAATCTGAAAAGTGACATATTGGATATGAAGCCTATTCATCAGTTGTGGCATCCCTTGATATCTTGTTTTCGTGTTTTCCCAGATACGAGGAAAGTGGTTGATAGTATTTTGAGTCGAAACAGAAGGTTATGTATGTCGTAGTGTTTATCTCGGAGACGTGCGTGTCTAGATCTCAGTTCTTGAATTGAAACAATTTCTTTGGAAAAATATGGGATATAGTGCATTGCCATAATAGGGGACGCTGGAGAAGAAAAAGTATGTATTCTTGACCCACAGACGTCTGTTGTTAATTGCTGACCGCGATAGTTTCTCCCGGCTCTCGTACAAACCTGTGCAAGTACTTTCTTTTATGTGAGAGTCTCGTACTGACATAGTCTTGTGAAAAAATGTTTGTGTTACGTTTTTGCAGCTTCATGTCACATAAATGGTGAGCAGAGTAAACAAAAAATTAATTCTCCACTAGAGACATCACACTGACACCATGCAACACTGTTTATAGCCTTGATAATGGCCTCAATTCGCCAACAGAGAGAGTCCACAAGAATCTCCAGTTATACCACATCTATGTGAAATCGCCTCACTGACCATCAGATCCCCGTAGAGATACCAAACTGCGGGGACGCTGACTGCTACGTTTCACTTGCTGTTCTATATAGTCCCAGTCATTTAAGATGACGTGATTCACGTAGGCAATCGAAGTGCGATAGGGTGCCCGGGTATTCATCAGACCAGTCCAGCCATACGAATAAGAGTGTCGTGGAGGGACTATGGTTCAACTCCCAGTCCAGCCATCCAGATTTCCGTAATATCCCTAGATCGCTCCAGGAAATGCTGGAGTGGTTCCTATGAAAGAGCACTGCTGGTTTACTTACTCTCCTTAAACCAATACGAACTTTTCATCGTCTCTAATAACCTCATTCTCTATGGGACGTTAAACCTTAATCTTACATCCTTTCTTTGTACTAGAATATCAACTCGATTTTGTTTAAGCCTCAATAAATGTATCCCGTGTCCTTGTCCTAAATTGAATCAAAGTAAACGAACATTTAGGGTGAATTGTAGTATCGCAGTTCTCCGTGGAGTGAAGTGCAGTTCTCCGTGGAGTGAAGTGCGCGTATTTCTGTTTCGTTAATAACCACCCAAACGTGTCTTTTGCACCAATAATACGCCCCCTTTACACACCGAATGAATACGTGTGTGTCGCTTTAATACGTATTCATTTGTCCAAAATCCAGTTTACAACATTTCGTTTGCTTTTGCGAACTCTTGGCCACCCACGGAATGGGGATTCTCTCTGGAGAATTTGCTGTAGATGTGTAGTTACTATTTTTGGATAAGAATGATGTTTTTAGTCTTATTGTGTATGAGTATTAATGCGTGATTCCTTTTCCTTCATTGTCTTTCATATCCTCTCGTGTCCTAAATCATGGACTTGGAGAGTCCAGGGGCGTGTGAGGGGCGTGACGAACCGGAGGGTCCAGTGATACACTGGTGGTCGAGAGAAATACTTAATTCAACTTTTCCGTGGTTTCCCTAAATCGCTCCACGCAAATGCTGCAATGATTCCCTTGAAAAGGGTAAGACCGATTTATTGCCCCATTCATCAGTGATCCGAGCTTGTGGTCCGTCTCTAATGACTCCACTGTTGCTTCTTACGGTTGTTCTCATCTTGGAAGTTGAGCTTTTTCACAGCATCATAAAGACGTAAATTGAAGGGCAACACTTGATTACTGAGAATGTTGATATAAACATTTGGTTCATGTTCACGGCTCTCTGTTTGGGTGACTCATAGCACGAAAACACCCCCAACACTTGAAACAATCGTCTAGCTGCATCCTCCGCATACTGCAGATTAAACGCATCATTAAGACATGGGTACATTCAGCAGCTTCCGTCATTTGTAAAGAGGTGAAATCGCAACTTGTCGAACCACACTACACGCCTCCAGTCAGCTACTGTCCAATTCCTGTATAGTTTGGCCAATTGTGAAATTGAAGCTTTTTGTGCGCCTGTGAGCAATTGTCTTTCGTCAAGGTATTCAGCTCCAAATGCATACTGCATCTGGTTCACTTTTCAACTGCTTAAGATAAATCTCCATTCACTGCCGGCAGTAACTTCTGTTGTGTGTGAAACTGATTGTCATTGGCCACTTTTCTCACGAGTGCTACACCACCCATTATAGACACGTAGGACAGTCCATAGTGATACACAATAAATTTTAACACCTTCATTCACTATGTAGTAATGGGCACGTCCAAACATAATACTTGTGTTTTTCGTGTCGTTAGTAATTAAATTACTACAAGTGCCAATTCTATAGTATTTAATATAAAGTTAGTTCCTTTGACACTACAACTTTTCAAGTCGGATGTCTATAATGTTAACAGTTATTTTCTTTATTATAAACTAACAAACCTTACATTGCCAAGGTATTCATTTTGGCAATTTTCTATTAGAAACGAAAACAAAAATCAACTGCATTTCTAAAGTAATATCGAAAAAAATTCATTTCCACGTATTCGTGGGAATTCTCTGTAATGTTTATTTAACTCATAACTTGATTATAAATGATATTTCTAGTTACATGTCCTAGAGCGACGACGTGATTTTGTAAACGTCTCAATATCTACACCTTTTCATAGCCTTGTTAATAGCTACTGTTTTCGCCTATACCTGTTTATGCTTCGCAATTAAAACTGTCAAAGGAGCTGCCAGGTGTCAGAGATTTCCTTAATTTGACTTGACTGTAGGTGTGTCTTAGTAGTGCAGAATAAATGTATTAAACTTGATGGATGATGCTCCAACTTTTCACGCATCTCAGTGTTTATGACTATATATCACTTGCACTACACGTCGTACAATCACATACACTGAAGAACCAAAGAAACTAGTACACCTGCCTTATATCGTGTAGGGCCTCCGCGAGCACGCAGAAGTGCCGCAGCACGACATGGCATGTACTCGACTAATGTCTGAAGTCGTGTTGGAGGGAACTGAGACCATGAATCCCACAGGGCTGGCAATAAATCCGTAAGAGTACGAGCGGGTAGAGATCTCTTCTGAACAGCACGCTGCAAGGCATCCCAGATATGCTCAATAATGTTCCTGTCTGGAGAGTTTGGTGGCCAGCGAAAGAGTTTAAACTAGGAAAAGTGTTCCTGGAGCAACTCTGTAGCAATTCTGCACGTGTGAGGTGTTGCATTGTCCTGCCGGAGTTGCCAAAATCTGTCGGAGTGCACAATGGACATGAATATGGATGCAGGTGATCAGACAGGATGCTTAAGTACGTGTCACCTGTCAGAGTCGTATCTAGACGTATCAGGGGTCACATATCACATCAACTACACACGCCCCACACCATTACAGAACCTCCACCAGCTTGAACAGTTCCCTGCTGACATGCAGGGTCTATAGATTCATGAGGTTCTCTCTATGCCCGTACGCGTTCATCCAGTCGATAGAATCTCAATCGAGACTCTCCCAATCAGGCAACTTGTTTCATCAACAGTCCAATGTCGGTGTTGACGGGCTAAGGTGAGGCGTGAAGCTTTGTGTCATGCAGTCATCAAGGGTACACGAGTGGGTCTTCGGCTCCGAAAGCCCATATCAATGATGTTTCGTTGAATGGTTCGCACGCTGACGCTTGTTGCTGTCCCAGCATTGAAATCTGTAGCAATTTGCGGAAGGGTTGCAATTCTATCACGTGGAACGTTTCTCTTCATTCGTCGTTGGTCCCGTTCTTGCAGTATCTTTTTCCGGAGTTAGCGAGCGCAGCGCCGTATGCTACCTGTTTACAGATCTCTGTATTTGAATATGCATGCTCTTCTTTGGCACTTCAGTGTATTTGTGTAGATACATTCAGGATCTTATGTGGTTACTGTTTGCGAAATATGTTGCGAATAGAGTTAGTAGCAATGAATTAATAAATTTAAAAGTGACGCAAAATGTGGAAGTTTTGCACACATCTCAGTGATATTACGTCCTATCTTCTGATCTATGTACCACACAATGATACAATTTCGTAGATACATTCAGCGCTATATGTGGGTAATGTCTGCAAATGCTTCTTAATAAATTTAAACAGCCTGCATGTTGCAGCAGTTTTTCACGCATCTCGTTATTTGTGACGTCATATCTGCTCAACTAAGGTATGTAGGTGTAGCCTGATAGTAAAGGATATGTGTACCAAGTCAGAATGGAAATCGGTCCAGTGATGCAGTGGTGTTGGAGGAGATGTTGAACACACACACACACACACACACACACACACACACACACATGCATACATACGTTTTTATAATATGTATAGATTATCAGCTTTTATGGATTTTTAAAATTTTTGTTCAGAATTCTGTAAGGGTTTCTTGTATATATTAAGGATGCTCTATGTATTAACCTGGACTTGTCTGTTTTCATTGTGTATGTTTTATCTACTTGTTTTATGAGAGTTTTTCAGATGTTTTAGTCGCCATGTATGGTCAGTTTACTGCCGTAAAGAACTATAATACTGTTATTATGTTAAGAGGTGGGGCGCACGTCAACGCTGTTGGTGACAGAGGGAAGCTGCTTATTGTAAATACGGTGCAACAATGCACGTTTTATAAATTCTTTTGGCGCCTGTGGAGCACGTGGTTCTAATTCTTACGTACGTTTGTTCAACCTGATGGCAATTAATTTGAGCAAAATTTTATGTTTTTCCGTAAAGAGTTGCACTGACTTCTAGTCAAATAAAACAATATCGTTTCTTTGGGTAAATAGGTTTTTATTGGCAGTTTCCACTACCAACTCCTCGAGCTCCATTTTTCCGGATGGCTTACTTCTACTGTTCTGTCACATCCTCAAGTTGACCTACCTTATTGCGCTAATTCTGATGGGCGCTGATAACCACGCTGTTTAGCGCCCGTAAGCTTCAAACACACACACGCTAATTCTGAACAACCGACTGGTACATGCACACTGGTTCACTGCCACACCTTACGTCAGCGGCTGAGTGTCGTATGACAACCTGATACCCCGTCTATAACATCTCTAACTCCACTGTCTCCTCTTTTAAGTTCATGGCTCGTATTTACCAGTTACCTTATCGTAACCGGTTTCGTCTTTGCAGAGAGGCATTACCAGATGACAGATTTGGAAAATAGTTTCGTAACTGTTACTAATTTCAGCTCTGAGAATGTTGCATCGCAACATCAGTTTTATCTTATGAATATTTTTAATCTTAAAAAAAATAAAAATAAGGAATAAAAATAAAAAAAAGCGAAGGAATTGCCCGAATGGGCCGGAATTCGGTTGATGTTATGTACAAGTAAAGAAAAACAAGTGATTAAAATTTCACAAAAAACTGTACGATTTATTCAAGAGAAAGAGCTTTGCAAATTGATGAAGTCAGTAACGCGTTGGTCCACTTCTGACCATTATATATCGTGACAAATTCTATCCCAATGGCGCATCACATCGTCAGAATCACATGTTCGGCCTCATTGAGTCGAGTTACGAGTCCCGGTTCGAACTGAGCCCCGATGATCAGCGAAGAGGTGGTGTCGCCCGCCATACGGTCTGACAACCACGACTGACGTTCAGGGACGTCATTCCGTTTCATAGCAGGACCTCTCTCTTTATCATCCTCACCACTCTTAGAGCACAGCGGTACGACAATGATATTCTGCTCCCCATTTTGTTCCCTTTATTGGGAAGCCATTCTGGACTTACAATTCAGCAAGAAAATGCTCGTCCGCTCCGCACACGGCGGTAGTTTATGCTGTTCGTATTCATACTTGCTAATCCGTACCTTGGGCAGCAACATAGCCGGATCTCTCCCCGATTGGAGCATTATGGACAGTGCCCTCCAACCGTGTCGGGATCCAGTTTAACGGATCTTGGCACGATATCCCTCAGGAGGACACACAGCAACTGTCTCAATCGATGCCAAACAGAATAGCTGCTTCCGTAAGCGCCACTGGTGGACCACTGACCACCGCATTATTGACTTGCTCAGTTTGTGAAGCTCGTTCTTTTAAAAAAATCATCAATGTTTCTGAAATTGTTATTATTTGTCTGGCGGTACATCTAAATCACATCTACCAATTTCAGTCCTGTTCGGATAATTCATTCGCTGCGTGGCTTTCTTTCCCCAGACTCTATTTGCAGGTTAAGAGTTACAAGATTTATTCTGAAACTTCCTGGCAGATCAAAACTGTGTGCCGGACCGAGACTCTAACTCGGGACCTTTGCCTTTCGTGAGTAAGTGCTCTACCAACTGAGCTACGGAAGCACGACTCACGCTGCGTCCTCACAGCTGTACTTCTACCAGTACCTCGTCTCCTACCTTCAGAAGTAAAGCTGTGAGGACGGAGCGTGAGTTTTGCTTGGGTAGATGAGTTGGTAGAGCACTTGCCCACGAAAGGCAAAGGTCCCGAGTTCGAGTCTCGGTCCGGCACACAGTTTTGATCTGTCAGGAAGTTTCATATCAGCGCACACTCCGCTGCAGAGTGAAAATCTCATTCAAGATTTATTCTGTTATACAAGTCATTGTAGCCTTCAGTTCCTCCAATAGGAACGGAGATTATATTGTTATTTCTCTGGCCTATTTAGCTATAATTTAATGAATTAGTGTTCAACGTGTTCAAATTCGCGTAGCTATATGTGGGAGGTAGTTTGAGATTATAGTTTAGTTTCTTAGTATTTTACGACCAACAAAATAAGCAGTCAAACACAGTTATGAAACAGCTTCTGTTACCCGAGGTTGTAAAAACGTAACAATGTAATTTTATCTCGTAATTAGACAGCTAGAGGAAACTCAGAGCAATTACGCCACAAAAGCTGCTGTAGTCGCACTAATAACACACGCACACAATTACGTCACGTGTGTTGTTGCTGAGCACAGGAGATGCCTTTTGTGAAAAGCACCGCACTATTATGCACGCTTGGCACGCGGTAGTTTTGAGGGCCGTCCGTTGATTTACAATTAATAACCTCCGCAGCGGGCGGCGGCCATTTTCCTTTCAGATGACGTCATTAAGCGAGGTCTTACGGCTAGAATCAACGGCATGCGACGCCTCCGGTGTCGCCCGGGGCGCCGAAAGCTGTGGCGCGGCTGTCGAAGCAATTACAGGATGAATAAGCTGCACTTTCACTCGGCACAATGGGCTCATTATTCTGCGGGCACACTCGCACGCGCCCGCGCTAGTTGGTGCGGCGTTTAACGGACAGGAGTATGTTTACGGTAAGAGAGCACTTTGCGAGACGCGTAATTACTCCACCAACAGTGGAGAGGCGGCAAACGGTGGCTGGTTTAGTGCTAACCTAAAATAAACGCGTCCAGTTGGCGAAGCGAATCGCAGGTGATTTCCGAAACGCGTTGTGCTAATTAGACGAGAAATGTGGCTGAAATGCGAAATCTACATCTACATCTACATTTATACTCCGCAAGCCTCCCAACGGTGTGTGGCGGAGGGCACTTCACCTGCCACTGTCATTACCTCCCTTTCCTGCTCCAGTCGCGTATGGTTCGCGGGAAGAACGACTGACGGAGAGCCTCAGTGCGCGCTCGAATCTCTCTAATTTTACATTCGTGATCTCCTCGGAAGGTATAAGTAGGGGGAAGCAATATATTCGATACCTCATCCAGAAACGCACCCTCTCGAAACCTGGACAGCAAGCTACACCGCGATGCAGAGCGCCTCTCTTGCAGAGTCTGCCACTTGAGTTTGCTAAACACCTCAGTAACACTATCACGCTTACCAAATGACCCTGTGATGAAACGCGCCGCTATTCTTTGAATCTTCGCTATCTCCTCTGTCAACCCGACCTGGTACGGATCCCACACTGATGAGCAATACTCAAGTATAGGTTGAACGAGTGTCTTGTAAGCCACCTACTTTGTTGATGGACTACATTTTCTAAGGACTCTCCCAATGAATCTCCACCTGGCACCCGCCTTACCAACAACTAATTTTATATGATCATTCCGCTTCAAATCGTTCCGTAGGCATACTCCCAGATATTTTACAGAAGTAACTGCTACCAGTGTTTGTTCCGCTATCATATAATCATACAATAAAGGATCCTTCTTTCTGTGTATTCGCAATACATTACATTTGTCTATGTTAAAGGTCAGTTGCCACTCCCTGCACCAAGTGCCTATCCGCTGTAGATCTTCCTGCATTTCGCTGCAATTTTCTAATGCTGCAACTTCTCTGTATACTACAGCATCATCCGCGAAAAGCCGCATGGAACTTCCGACACTATCTACTAGGTCATTTATATATATTGTGAAAAGCAATGGTCCCATAACACTCCCCTGTGGCACGCCAGAGGTTACTTATAAGTCTGCAGACGCCTCTCCATTGAGAACAACATGCTGTGTTCTGTTTGCTAACAACTCTTCAATCCAGCCACACAGCTGGTCTGATATTCCGTAGGCTCTTACTTTGTTTATCGGGCGACAGTGCGGAACTGTATCGAACGCCTTCCGGAAGTCAAAGAAAATGGCATCTACCTGGGAGCCTGTATCTAATATATTCTGGTAACTCATTCTCCTTTGTCGTCTTTTTCTCTTCTCTCGTCAGGTATTGCGTCATTCGTGTTAAACCTTGTAATATCACTGTGAAATAGCATTGACTCGCCACCTACACGGAGGTTGGTCTGGTCATTACAGTGGTATACTACGAGGCCTACTTTTTTTCCGGCCTCCGATGGGTCGCGAAATTAAACTAACTTAAACTAACTTATGCTAAGAACAACACACACACACTCATGCCCGAGAGAGGACTCGAACCCCTGGAGGGGCTCGCGAAATTAAAACCGCAGTTAATATTCTGCGAAGTTTTGCGCAGTGGTGTTCTGCAGCATGTCTAGCCATCGCGCCACGTCACAAATTTCAGTTCTGAGAGCACAGTATAGATGCAAAAGTGCCTAGAAAATAATGGCTATCGCCAAGTGTGAAGTCCTGCTGAGGGGTTTCAGCTGATGTCATGCATCATAAGGTAACTGTCATGAGTTTCCATCTGCATAACAATTCTCGGCCGCATATCACAGGTACAACGAAGACGTTCAACCAGCGGTTTCAATGGGAAGTGTTTTACCACCCACCATACGGCCAGGAATTGGCTCCCTGTGGTTTTCATGTCTTCGCTCACATGGACCACTGCCTGTGAGGACAGAATTGCAGGTTCGAATCCTGCCTCGGGCATTGATGTGTGTGATGTCCTTAGGTTAGTTAGGTTTAATAAGTTCTAAGTTCTAGGCGACTGATGACCTCAGAAGTTAAGTCGCATAATGCTCAGAGCCATTTGAACTTTGTACCGAATTGTGGCGCAGACAACGAGCTGCAAACCAGTGTATGGAGGTGGCGGAAACCACAGGCGGTTGCCTTCTATGACGAGGTTGTTGGAAAGTTGGTACCATGCTACGACAAATGTCTAAGTCGGAGAGGCGACTACGTAGAGCAGTAGCCGGAAGATGTAGCTAAATGTTCCAAATAAAACATTTTTGATTTTCACTGTGGCTTCTATTTCACGACCGATCGGAATTTTAAATTTTCAGGAATGACAACGCAGACCACATCGACCTGGGCAGTTGGAGTGGCTCTTGGAACGAGATGATATTTGGCGAATGGACAGACCTACCCATGAACCCGACATAAATTCTATGGAACAAATGTGGAATGCGTTGCGGAGACATGTAGAAGTACGTCCGCATGCACCAACGACCATTGGACAGTTGTCAACCGCGCTGTTTTAAGAATGGAACGCCCTACCAGAACAACCCGTTACCAGCCTTTTAGGCAGGATGGGAGCACGTTGCTGAGCTTGTGTGGCCGTCCGCAGTGATGACACACCCTGCTAAGAAACATGTCCACCGTTAGTAATTTCCTGGGGACCATAATAAGTCATGGTGACTACAATGTAATTATCGTCTTTGAATAAAAGAGTACTTTCTGATCGAGTCATTGCGTATTTATTTCAGTTACCTTTCCGTGCTGCGAGGTGTGTATGAAAAGGAATAGGATTGATTTTTTTATCTACCAATGTTGTTTTTTTTTCAAGCAACATTACTGACACCTGTCCTTTGGCAGGTGTTCCACCGATGGAGACGCAATTCCCAGTCTTGGTAGCAGCGCTGAAAGGCTTCAACTCGTAGAGTCTTTAACATTTTCGTCAGACTCTTTTGAATGTTCTCCAGTGTTGAAAAATGACGTCCTTTTAAGACTTTTTCAATTTCGGGTAAAGAGAAAGCCACAGGGACTCAGAGCACGTGAACAGGGGGGCCGTGGAACAACACGAGTGTCTTTTGAGGTAAGAAATTCCATGATGGAAGTGGCCGTGCGAGACTGGGCGCTGACATGATGCAGCATCCACTTCTCTGCAATGTCTGATCTCACTCGATTCACCCTTTTCTTGAACCTTCCAAGGACGTCTTTATAAGACAATTGGCTGACAGTTTGTCCTGGAGGAACAAATTCTATGTTCATGATACCGTTAACGTCAAAAAAGCAAATCACCATTGTTTTGATCTTTGATTTGCTCATTCGAGTTTTTTGCGGTCGAGGAGATGTCCCACTCCCCACTTTGCTGCTTTGTCTCAGGATCGTCCTTAAAAATCTAGGATTCATCATCTGTGATTACACGACTGAACCATTTGTGGGCACTGGAAATTCTCTGAAGAAAATCAACGAGCACGTTTCTTCGATTGTCGTTCTGCTCAGTTGTAAGGCTTTTTGGCATCATTGAGGCACAAATATTTTGCATGTGCAGAATTTGATGTACGCTAAAAGTGCTCAAGTTTAACAGGTCACCCACAATCCTTATTGTTAAACATCGGTCTGATCTACAAGAGCACGCACACGTTCGACGTTTTTGAGGTTCATCTTTAACGTGTTCTCGGCCTCCCCAAAATGATTTATGCCAGCGAAAAACTTTGGACAAGGAATGTATCCCGTAGGCTGTTTCAACTTTTCAAAGGTCATACTATCGGATTCCGAAGTAAAAAGAAAAGAAAAAATCTTGATGGCATGACGTTGCTCTAAATCCTGGTGTTGCATTTTCCAATCACATAACAAAACCGCAACTTCACTGACGGCACTCTCAAAAATGACATGATGGCTGTACCGAGCTGAAACTCGTGTCCGGCTTCTGGAGGGGACGAATACACCGATCTACACCAGTAGAAGAACAAAGCATTGCCAGATAGCGTGCAGTGTTGCCATCTTTATTACTTTTATCACACACCTCATATTACGCTGACACTAACATCGACGACAACGTTTGCGATGGTGCCAAGAGCACAAGGAGCCCGACCAACGAGGAGAGGGACAGCGTATTCTTCACGTATGAGGGCCGATTCAGTATGAGTACCCTCATATTTTTTCTGTTTATAGACTGACGTGGCGAGTGAAAATTTGTACCAAGGCCGGGAATTGAACCCTGGTCTCTTGTTCACTAGGCAGGTGCGTTAGCTAATAAGGCACCTCTGCACAGCGTCTCACACAGCTGCACAGATTACTCTCGATCCACTTTCTCACTGCCGTCCCAGAACGTGGACAGGCTCGGCAGTTTTGTTCGTGTGTAAGGGGGAATTTAAAGTTGACTGTGGCGGGAGTGAGAATTTGGATCAGGAGGGAGACATGCCAGGGTAATCCGTGCAGTTGTGTCAACCGCTATGCCTCGGTGGCTTAGTGGCTAACGCACCTGCCTAGTAAACCGGAGACGCGGGTTCGATTCCCGACCTTGGTACAGATGTCCACTCGCCGCTTTAGTCTGTATACATAATACCATATCTGCATGATACCAGTAAAGTCTCTGAAATTGTGTTATTTCATATGTACCCTCATATGGTTAGATGTGGGAAAACGTAATGCACCCTGGAACATAGTCGAACGTGATCGTTTTTGTGCTCCAGATCTTATGGTGTGGGGAGGCATTATGTTGCATGGGCGAACTCACCTCCAAATCTTTCAACACAGCCTACTCACAGCCCAACGTTATTATGATACTGTACTTATTCACCACATGAGTCATTCACCGCTGACTTCATTTTAAAGCTTCCGTTCCTCAGTGTTGTTCTTATGTCCGTCTGTCTGTCCGACTGTTTAGACGCCTTTTTCCAAGAATGGGTAGATGCATGAAATAAATTTATATCGCATGGTAAGATCCCTTCGGTCCCTTGCCGGTGCAAAGAATTTCAGTTTCTAAAAGAATGTAATAGAAAGATACTCCGATTATGTCTTATATTTTTATGGATGACAATGTGCGATCGCATCGAGCAGTGCAGGTGGAGGAGCTCTTGGAACGAGAGGATATTTGGCGAATGGACTGGCGTGCTTGTTCGCTCGAACGAACTCCTACAGAGCACATGTGGGATGCTTTGCGTAGACATATTGTTGTAAGTCCATATGCATTAATGGCCATCGAGCAACTGTCAACTGGGTTGCTGGAGGAATTGAACGTCCTGCCGCAAGGACGTCTTACCAACCTTATGGCCGCCATGGGAGCACGTTGCAGAGCATGCACCCCTCAGTGTTGATCACACGCTCTACTGCATTAAGAACGATGCACCGCATTAGTAATGTCTGTGGGAAAGTCACAAATGGCAATGACTTCAGAGTAACAGTTGTTTTTGAATGAAAGTGTAATTTCTGCTCGTATCATTTATTTCAGTTGCTTGTGTACCGCAGTGTAGCATGGAGCTTTGTTACTTGGCTGTGACGCAACACACAAAAGTTACTTTCCTCCTTACGTTCTGCGCTCCAGTGTAATGGTTCCGGCCACGTATGGCAGACACCCAACACATAGCCCGCTGTTGTAGCGCAGCCACAGCATGTAGCAATCTAGAAATACTATAGTTCACTTCTACGGCAGACCGCTGTGTAGCAGACTGCTACGCCAGCTTTGCTGTAAATCCCAGATGCAGAATCACGCTGAGGTGATAAAAGTCATGCGCTAGTGATATGTACATATACACATGAAGGGAGCATCGCGTACACAAGGCATATGTCATTTGTGCTCAAGTGATTCGTGTGGGAAGGTTTCCGACATTATGACCCCAAACGACTGGAAATGATGGACTAAACGCGGAGTGGTAGTTGGAGCTAGACTTATGGGAAATTCCATTTCGAAAATCGTTAGGAAATTCAATATTCCGGGATCGACAGTCTCAAGACCGTGCCGAGAATACCAGATTTTAGGCATTACCTCTCACCACGGACGAGGCACTGGCCGACGGCCTTCACTTAACAACAGAAAGCAGCGGCGTTTGCGTAGAGTTGACAGCACTAACATACAAGTAACACAGCGTGACCAATGTGGGACGTACGATGAGTGTATCCATTAGGACAGTGTGGCGAAATTGGGCGTTAATGGGCTATGGCAGCAGACGACCGAAGCGCCTTTTCTCACAACACGACATTACCTCCAAGGCCTTTCCTCCCTCCGTGACCATATCGGTTGGACCCTGGACGACTGGAAAAACGTGGCCTGATAAGAAGAGTCCCGGTTTCAGTTGGTAAGAGATGATGGTAGGGTTCGAGCGTGGCGCGGACCCCACGAAGCCATGGACCATATTGTGTAGAAGACACTGTACAAATTGGTGGTGGCTCCATAGTGGTGTGGGCTGTGTTTACGTGGAATGAACCCATCATTAATTGGTTATGTTCAATTACTTGGAGACCATTTACAGCCATTCGTGGGCCTCATGTTCCCAAACTACCATAATATTCTTAAGGATGACAATGCCCCATGTTACCGGGATACCATTGTTCGCGATTGGTATGAAAAATGTTCTGAACAATTCGAGCGAGTGATTTGGCTACCCACTGAACATTTATGGTACATAATCGAAAGATCAGTTCGTGTTGAAAATCGTGCACCGGCAACACCGGACTTTCAACGGTTTGCTACAGTAAGCCGGGCAAAAGGAGGTCCGACAGGATTTTGGGAGGTGTCCCTGACTTTTGTCACCTCAGTGTGCGTAAATTGCTGGCCTACATATCTCTCGATGGTAACGAGCGAGGTGGCGTTAGGCTTAGCATACTTGACTCTTACTGAGCGGGGTCGCGCAGTGGTTAGACACTGGACTCGCATTCGGGAGGACGACGGTTCAATCCCGCGTCCGGCCATCCTGATTTAGGTTTTCCGTGATTTCCCTAAATCGCTCCAGGCAAATGCCGGGATGGTTCCTCTGAAAGGGCACGGCCGACTTCCTTCCCAATCCTTCGCTAATCCGATGAGACCGATGACCACGCTGTCTGGTCTCCTTCCCCAACCCAACCAACCAACTTGACTCTTATTCGGGAGGAAGACGGTTCTAATCTGTGACTGGTCAGTCTCATTTAAGCTTGCTGTGACTTCCGTAAAACATTTAAAGCAAATACCGGGATGGTTCCTCTGGAAAAACACTGCCGGTTTTCTTCACCATCCTCGGAACAATCGGAGCTTGCGCTCCGTCTCTAATGACCTCGTTGTTTACGGGACTTTGAACCACAATCTTGCTGCCTTTCTTGGTTGGTTGCGACGGCACGCCTGACGCTGATGCCGCAGCACTGCTTAGCGACTGCAACCTAATGCATTTCAAAACATACTGTATTCAGGCTTTGGCTTCCTTCCTCAGTTATCAGTTCTACGCCTCCTCCCCCCTCCGCCACTCTGAGTTGAAAAAAGTCGTGGGATATCTCCTAACATCGTGTCGGACCTCCTGTTGCCCAGTGTAGCGCAGCGGCGGGACGTGGTATGGACTCAAAAGATCATTGGAAGTCCGCCTCAGACAAACTACGCCATGCTGCCTCTACAGCCACCCATAATGACGCATATGTTGTCGGTTCACGATTTTGAGCAGGAAGTGACCTCTCAAAACAAATGGCTCTGAGCACTATGGGACTTAACATCTGCGGTCATCAGTCCCCTAGAACAGAACTACTTAAACCTAACTAACCTAAGGACATCACACACATCCATGTCCGAGGCAGGATTTGAACCTGCGACCGTAGTGGTCGCCCGGTTCCAGACCGAAGCGCCTAGAACCGCTCGGCCACCCGGCCGTCAGTGACCTCTCGATTATGTCTACAAATATTCGCTCGAACAGTCCAGAATGTTCTTCCAACCAATAGTGAACAGTTGTGGCCCGTTGACATGCTGCATTGTCGTCCAAAAAAATACCATCGTTGTTTGGGAACATGAAGTCCGCGAATTGCTGCAGATGGTCTCGAAGTAGACGAACATATCCATGTCCACTCAGAGATCGCTTCAGTTGGACCTTTCGACCCAGTCAATTCCATATAAACACAGCCCACACCATTATGAAGACACCATCAACTTGCACAGTGCCTTGTTGACAACTTGGGTCCCTGGCTTTGTGGGGTCTGGGCATCACTCGAATCCTAATGTCAGCTCTTACATACTGAAATCGGGACTCATCTTATTAGACCATAGCTTTTAAGTCGTGTAGGGTCCAACCAATATAGTCACTCACCCAGGAGAGGCGCTGCAGGTGATGTCGTGCAGTTAGCAAAGGCATTCGTGTCAGTTGTCCCACATTGATTTCTGCGGTTATTTTACCTAGAGCTGCTTGTCTGTTAGCACTGACAACCCTACGCAAACGCCATTGTTCTGAAATCTGTTATTCTCGGCACACTCTTGACACTGTGGATCCCAGAATAATGAATTCCCTAACGAATCCCAAATGGAATGTCATTTGCATTAGCTCCAACTACCGTTCCGAGTCCAAAGTCTGTTAACTCCTTTCGTGCGACTATAGCTACGTAAACCTCATCATTGAATCACAATCAACTGAGTACGAACAATAGCTCCGCCAAGGCACTGCCTTTTTACACCTTACGAACGCGATAGTCCGACATCTGCATATGTGCATATCACTGTCCCATGGCTTTTGTCACATGAGCATGTGTCGCTACCAAATTACACCGAAGCTCCAAAGAGACTGGTATAGGCATGCGTATTCGAATACAGAGATATGTAAACAGGCAGAATACGGCCCTGCAGTCGGCAACGCTTATATACATCTACATCTGCGTGATTACCCTGCTATTCACAATAAAGTGCATGGCAGAAGGTTCAGTGAACCACCTTCGAGTTGTCTCTCTACCGTTCCACTTTCGAACGGCGCGCGGGAAAAACCAGCATTTAAATTTTTCTGTGTGAACCCTGGTTCAAATGGTTCAAATGGCTCTGAGCACTATGCGACTTAACTTCTGAGGTCATCAGTCACCTAGAACGTAGAACTAATTAAACGTAACTAACCTAAGGACATCACACATATCCATGCCCGAGGCAGGATTCGAACCTGCGAGCGTAGTGGTCGCTAGGCTCCTGACTGCAGTGCCTAGAACCGCACGGCAACTCCGGCTGGCTGTGTGAGCACTGATTTCTCTTATTTTATCGTGATGATCATTTCTCCCTGTGTAGGTGGGTGCCAACAGAATGTTTTCGAAATCGGAGAAGAAAACTGGTCGCTTCCCGAGCACGGGGTCCCGGGTTCGATTCCCGGCGGGGTCAGGGATTTTCACCTGCCTCGAGATGACTGGGTGTTTGTGTTGTCCTCATCATTTCATCATCATCCAGAAAAGTGGCGAAATTGGACTGAGCAAAGATTGGGTAATTGTACGGGCGCTGATAACCACGCAGTTGAGCGCCCCACAAACCAAACATCATCATCATCATCATCATCAAGAAAACTGGTGATTGAAATTTCATGAGAAGATCCCGTCGCAACGAAAAACAACTTTGTTTTAATGATTGCTACTCCAATTCACGTATCATGTCTGTGACACTATCTCTCTATTTCGCGATAATACAAAACGAGCTGCCCTTCTTTGTACTTTTTCGATGTCATCCGTCAGTCCCACCTGATGCGGATCCCACACCGCACAGCAATACGCTGACAAGCGTGGTGTATGCAGTCTCTTTAGTAGAACTGTTGCACCTTCTAAGTGTTCTGCCGATGAATCACAGTCTTTGGTATGGTCTACCCATAATATTATCTATGTGATCGTTCCAATTTAGGTTATTTGTAATTGTAGTCCCTAAGTATTTAGTTGAATTTACAGCCTTCAGGTTTGCGTGACTTATCGCGTAATCGAAATTTAGCGTATTTATTTTAGTACTCATGTGAATAACTTCACACTTTTCTTTATTCTGGGTCAGTTGTCACTTTTCGTACCATGCAGATATCTTATCTAAATCATTTTGCAATTCGGTTTGCTCATCTGGTGACTTTATAAGACGGTAAATGAAAGCATTATCTAAAAAACAGTCTAAGACGGCTACTCAGAATGTCTCCTATGTCGTTAATACAGATCAGGAACAATAGAGGGCCTATAATACTTCCTTGGGGAACGTCAGATATTACCTACGTTTTACACGATGACTTTTCTATTACTAGGAACTGTGACCTTTCTGGCAGGAAATCACAAATCCAGTCGCACAACTGAGGTGACATTCCATGGGCACGCAGTGTGGTTAGGAACGGTGTCGAAAGCCTTCTGGAAATCTAAAACTATGGAATCAATTTGACATCCATTGTCGATAGCACTCATTACTTCATGAGTATAAAGAGCTAGTTAGGTTTCGCAACTACGATATTTTCCGAATCCCTACTGAGTGTGTGTCAATAAATCGTTTCCTTCGAGGTACTTCTTAATGTTCGAATACAGTGTATGTTCCAAAATCCTACTGCAAATCGACGAAGTGATATGGGCCTGTAATTCATCGGATTTCTCCTACTTCCGTCTTTGAGTATTGGTGGGACTGGAGCAATTTTCCAGTTTTTAGGTACGGATCTTTCTGTGAGCGAGCGGTTGTATGTAATTGCTAAATATGGAGCTATTGTATCAGCATACTCTGAGGGGAACCTGACTGGTATACAATCTGGACCGTATGTCTTGGCTTCATTAAGTGATTTTGCTGCTTTGTTACTCCGATTATATCTACTTCTATATTTCTCACCTTGGCAGTTGTTCTTGATAGGAATTCAGGAATATTTACTTCTTTTTCTATGGTGAAGGAGTTTCGGAAAACCGTATTTAATAACTCTGCTTTAGTGACACTATCATCAATGACTTCACCGTTGTTATCGCGCAGTGAAGGTATTGATTGCGTCTTGCCACTGGTGTGCTTTATGAATGACAAGAACGTCTTTGGATTTTCTGCCAGATTTCGAGACAGAATTTCGTTGTGAAAATTGTTAAAAGCATCTCCCATTGAAGTACGCGCTATATTTCGAACTTCTGCATTACTTTGCCAGTCTTCGGGATTATGCGTTCTTTTAAATTTGGCAATATATGTCAACAAGTGTCTGGCGCAGCTGTTAGATCGGTCACTGCTGCTACAGTGGCAGGTTATCAAGATTTAAGTGAGTCTGAACGTCGTGTTATAGTCGGCGCACGAGCGATGGGACACAGCATCTCCGATATAGTGATAAAGTGGGGATCTTGATGTACGATCATTTCACAAGTGTTCCGTGAATATCAGGAATCCGGTAAAACATCGCTGCGGCCGGAAATTATCCTGCAAGAACGGGACCAACGACGACTGAAGAGAATCGTTCAACTTGACAGAAATACAATCCCTCAACAAATTGCTGCAGTTTTCAATGCTGGTCCATCAACAAGTGACAGCGTACGAACTATTCTACGAAACATAATCGATATGGGTTTCGGAGCCGAAGGCCCACTCGTGTATCTTTAATGACTGCATGACACAAAGATTTACGCCTCTCCTGGTCCCGTCAACACCGACATTGGACTGCCGATGACTGGAAACATGTTGCCTGGTCGGACGAGACTCGTTTCCAATTCTATCGAGCGTATGGACATGTGCGGGTATGGAGACAACCTCATGAATCCATGGACCCTGCATGTCAGCAGGGAACTGTTCAAGCTAGTGGAGGCTCTGTAATGGTGTGGGGTGTGTTCAGTTGGAGTGATATGGAACTCCTGATACGTCTAGATACGACTCTGACAGGTGACACGTACATAAGCATCCTGTCTGATCACCTGCATCCATTCATGTCCATTGTGTATTTCGAGAGACTTTGGCAATTCCAGTAGGACAATGCGACTCCCCACACGTCCAGAGCTGCTACAGAGTGGCTTTAGGAACACTCTTCTGAATTTAAACACCAGCTGGCCATCAAACACCCCAGATATTAACATTATTGAGCATATCTGGGATGCCTTGTAGCGTGCTGTTCAAAAGAGATCTCCACCCCCTGGTACTCTTACCGGCGTATGGACAGCTCTGCAGGATTCATGGTGTCAGTTCCCTCCAGAACTTCTTCAGACAGCAGGCGAGTCCATGCCATGTCGTGTTGTGGCACTTCTGCAAGTTTGTGGGGTCCTACACGATACTGGGCAGGTGTACCACTTTCTTTGGCTCTTCCGTTTTCCTCTACAGTTTTTGCCCTCTACAGCTCTCTCTACTACCATGGAAGTCATTCCCTCATGTCTTAGCAGATGTCCTATCATCCTGTCCCTTCTCCTTATCAGTGTTTTCCACATATTACTTTCCTCTCCGATTCTGCGTAGAACCTCCTCATTCCTTACCTTATCAGTTCACCTAATTTTCAACATTCGTCTATAACACCACATCTCAAATGCTTCGATTCTCATCTGTTCCGGTTTTCCCACAGTCCATGGTTCACTACCATACAATGGTGTACTCCAGACGTACATCCTCAGAAATTTCTTCCTCAAATTAAGGCCAGTATTTGATAGTAGTAGACTTCTCTTGACCAGAAATGCCTTTTTTGCCATAGCGAGTCTGCTTTTGATGTCCTCCTTGCTCCGTCCGTCATTGGTTATTTTACCGCCTAGGTAGCAGAATTTCTTAACTTCATTGAATTCGTGACCATCAATCCTGATGTTAAGTTTCTCGCTGTTCTCATTTCTACTACTTCTCATTACCTTCGTCTTTCTCCGATTTACTCTCAAACCACACTGTGTACTCATTAGACTGTTCATTCCGTTCAGCAGATCATTTAATTCTTCTTCACTTTCACTCAGGATAGCAATGTCATCAACGAATCGTATCATTGACATCCTTTCACCTTGTATTTTAATCCCACTCCTGAACCTTTCTTTTATTTCCATCATTGCTTCCTCGATGTACAGATTGAAGAGTAGGGGCGAAAGGCTACAGCCTTGTCTTACACCCTTCTTAATACGAGCACTTCGTTCTTGATCGTCCACTCTTATTATTCCCTCTTGGTTGTTGTACATATTGTATACGACCCGTCTATCCCTATAGCTTACCCATACTTTTTTCAGAATCTCGAACAGCTTGCACCATTTTATATTGTCGAACGCTTTTTCCAGGTCGAAAAATCCTATGAAAGTGTCTTGATTTTTCTTTAGCCTTGCTTCCATTATTAGCCGTAACGTCAGAATTGCCTCTCTCGTCCCTTTACTTTTCCTAAAGCCGAACTGATCGTCACCTAGCGTATTCTCAATTTTCTTTTCCATTCTTCTGTATATTATTCTTGTAAGCAGCTTCGATGCATGAGCTGTTAAGCTGATTGTGCGATAATTCTCGCACTTGGGAGCTCTTGCCGTCTTCGGAATTGTGTGGATGATGCTTTTCCGAAAGTCAGATGGTATATCGCCAGACTCATATATTCTACACACCAACGTATATACTGTATATTGAAGCCTCAGGATGTGTCCTATCAATCTATTCCTTCTTTTAGTCAAACTGTGCAACAGTTTGGTAGTTTCATTCAGTACCTTTTCATTACTCAGTCGCTGTACCCATCTATTCTTAACCATTCATTTGAGACGGTGCCCCATTTAGGCAAAGGATTTTAATACTGATACTGAACCTCTCAGTTTATGATGCATGTCCGATGATTGCACATCCATAGTTCAGCGATCAGCATGTCTGAGTGCAATGCGGAATATCTGGGTTCTATTCCCGGTAGTGCTAGGGATATTTCCTTGATGAGAGGACTGGTTAAGGGTTCAGTCACCCTCGTAATGCTTACTGAGGAGCTACTTGGTTTAGGTAGCTGTTCCAAGGTCAAGAAAGTCGACAACAACCGGGAGAGCGTTGGCCGATCACATGATCCGTCATACGGGATCTAGCAATGAATGTCACAATGGTCGGTCGATGGTGATTGGCCAATCTGGATCACAACGCTGAGCTTTGTTTCTTTTCGCCTTTGATAGCAGTAGCCGTAACGGCGTAATAAATACAGAAATTTATTGAGAGATCGAGACGGTTTGCTTCACAAAATATTTTTCTGTAGCACCTGATATCGAAAGTTTCTATGTTTAATATTTGTTTCATTTCCGTGCAGGGCAACACACCAGAAAAATACGTTGAGAAAAAATAAAAATATATGTTACATTCTTTCTGTTGAAACATGTTACAGGACACGCAAGAGGTGTCCTGCGTCCAAGCATGGACTACAGGAAAGTGCCTAGACTTTGACCTTGAGGGAGAAGGTGCGAGTGGGCCAAGGATATGGAAGGAATTTGCGACTTCCTCTTCAGGGAACCTTCCTACCAATCTATGTAAATGATTTGCGAAAACCAGTGAAAATCGCAATCTCGATGACCACCCGGAGTTTGAATGTAGTTCCTCCCGAAGATAAGTCCAATGACTAACAACTTCGCCACGTTGTTCGTTACTCGCTTGAGGGGAGGAATTAGTTTTGAAACGCACTAACCATCTGCTCTAAAGTATTGCAACCCAGTACGAATGCCTTGAATGTTCAAAAATACGACTTCCTTAAAGGAACTAGAACTAGTCAAAACTAAAAAAGGTCCTATAAACATAGATCTGGGACAAATGCAAGACGAGATATGGATCACGTAGCTCTCTCATAACCATCTGTCTGTCGATAATACAGAAGTTGCTCCTTCTCAAAAATTATATGCTCGTAGGAACACACCTTCCAATAATCGGACTTGGTGATGCGCATAGCACAGTGCTCCTCTAACGTGTAGACGTTGTTGATATCTATCTGAATGTCCTCATATCTAGTACCTGCTTCTATAAAAATGTGAGGCACTTGATAACTTCTGCTGGAGTGCTGAATATTCTTCCTCTTTTACTGTTCCTGTTAATATATATACATAAAACGAAAATTTCAGTAGACTAAACAGGGACCACTCAACGGAGAGGGGACATAACATTGGGCATTAAATAGTTTTTTTTAACTAGAAACAAACCGATACTTTCCAGCCGGCCGCGGTGGCCGAGCGGTTCTAGACGCTTCAGTCCGGAACCATGCTGCTGATACGGTCGCAGGTTCGATTCCTGCCTCGGGCATGGATGTGTGTGATATCCTTAGGTTAGTTAGGTTTAACTTGTTCTAAGTCAAGTGGACTGTGACCTCAGATGTTAAGTCCCATAGTGCGTAGAGCCATTTAAACCATTTTTTGATACTTTCCACTGACAATGGGAATCATATGAAGCCGGCCGCGGTGGTCTAGCGGTTCTGGCGCTGCAGTCCGGAACCGCGGGACTGCTACGGTCGCAGGTTCGAATCCTGCCTCGGGCATGGGTGTGTGTGATGTCCTTAGGTTAGTTAGGTTTAAGTAGTTCTAAGTTCTAGGGGACTTATGACCTAAGATGTTGAGTCCCATAGTGCTCAGAGCCATTTGAACCAATCATATGAACGATGTGATCAGCAGTATTTATTGGGGCTGAATCCAGTAACAAACTGCAAAGATAAAATTGCATATACCTGCCGAAACACCAGAAAAATTGGCCTGAGGAGTCTTAGGCAAGACACTCAGTATGTGCAGTGTCATTCACCTGCTTCTAGTACTGCGTATTATGCACCCCACAAAACCTTCAAATATGAAATGGTTCAAATGGCTCTGAGCACTATGGGACTTAACATCTGAGGTCATCAGTCCCCTAGAACTTAGAACTACTTAAACCTAACTAACCTAAGGACATCACGTACATCCATGCTCGAGGCAGGATTCGAACCTGCAACCATAGCGGTCGTGCGATTCCAGACTGAAGCGCCTAGAACCGCTCGGCCACACCGACCGGCTTTCAAATATCACGTGCAAGATTTTCATATTGTCGCACTCACTATCTGCAGTTTGTTAATCTTACAGGAAATCCGAATAGGACCTTTTTGCAGGAAATTTAATGTCATTAAGTTTTGTATAGGGAAGCGATTTCGCTAGAGGCCGCAGTTTTCGAATTATGCAAGAAAAATGTACAAAAATGGCTTTCAAATGCGTATTTCTTGAATAACTCTAAAGTTTGCCTCCCCTACAGGAAAGTTCTGTTCATTTTTTCGGCAGGACTAATAGTTTACACATAACGAGAGAGAGGATATACACTACTGGACATTAAAATTGCTACACCAAGAAGAAATGCAGATGATAAACGGGTATTCATTCGACAAATGTATTATACTAGAACTAACATGTGATTACATTTTCACGCTATTTGGGTGCATAGATCCTGAGAAATTAGTACCCAGAACAGCCACCTCTGGCCGTAATAACGGCTTTGATACGCCTGGGCATTGAATCAAACAGAGCTTGGATCGCGTGTACAGGTACAGCTGCCCATGCAGCTTCAACACGATACCACAGTTCATCAAGAGTAGTGACTGGCGTTTTGTGACGAGCCAGTAGCTCGGCCACCATTGACCAGACGTTTTCAATTGGTGAGAGATCTGGAGAATCTGCTGGCCAGGGCAACAGTCGAACATTTTCTGTATCCAGAGAGGCCCGTACAGGACTTGCAACATGCGGTCGTGCATTATCCTGCTAAAATGTTGGGTTTCGAAAAGATCGAATGAAGGGTAGGGCCACGGGTCGTAACACATCTGAAATGTAACGTGCACTGGTCCAAGTGCCGTCAGTGCGAACAAGAGGTGACCGAGACGTGTAACCAATGGCACTTCATACCATCATGCCGACCATCATGATGCTGTAAACGGAACCTGGATTCATCGAGAAAATGACGTTTCCCCATTCGTACACCCAGGTTCGTCGTTGAGTACACCATCGCAGGCGCTCCTGTCTGTGATGCAGCGTCAAGGGTAACCGCAGCCATGGTCTCCGAGCTTATATTCCACGCTGCTGCAAAAGTCGTCGAACTGTTCGTGCAGATGGTTGTTGTCTTGCAAACGTCCCCATCTGTTGACTCAGGGATCGAGACGAGGCTGCACGATCCGTTACAGCCATGCGGATAACATGCCTGTCAGCTCGACTGCTAGTGACACGAGGCGTTGGGATCCAGCACGGCGTTCCGTATTACACTCCTGAAGCCACCTATTCCATATTCTGCTAATAGTCATTGGATCTCGACCAATGCGAACAGCAATGTCGCGATACGATAAACCGCAATCGCAACAGGCTACAATCCGACCTTTATCAAAGTCGGAAACGTGATGGTACGCATTTCTCCTCCTTACACGAGGCAACGCAACAACGTTTCACCAGGCAACGCCGGTCAACTGCTGTTTGTGTATGAGAAATCGGTTGGAAACTTTCCTCACGTCAGCACGTTGTGTGTGTCGCCAGCGGCTTAACCTTGTGTGAATGCTCTGAAAAGCTAATCATTTGCATATCACAGCATCTTCTTCCTGTCGGTTAAATTTTGCGTCTGTAGCACGTCATCTTCGTGGTATAGCAATTTTAATGGCAAATAGTATAAGTCTTGTGCATGGTATTTGAAGACGTTGCAGGTTGCATAAAACCCAGAGGTAGGGGCAGCTGAAAGACACTTTGTATGCTGCTTCCTGCACTTGTGTTATGCCTACGAAGTCTTTTGCCATGGAAGACGCTCCTAGTAGGTGTCCATATCAAAAGGCGAAAACTTTTTCTTTCTATGGTGATCTAAAACGAATATGTAGGAACAGTATCAACATATGTCGTAGTCCAACATTAAGTAAATACACGAAAATCAAGAACAACAGTGGGGATAAGTTTACTACTAAACAACGAACCGCAGAAATTTAGGTCTGCATCCAGTGCTTCATTTGCAGGTTTAGGGATGTTCCCTTTTATACGCCAGTAAAAGGCAGTATACAAGTTTGGAATACACTAGTACTATGCTGTGCGGTGTAGGTGAACCTCCGTCGATGCTGCCTTCTTTTATCATTGCGTGTTTTCCCTTTTTTTCTCTCTCGTGCTCCCTCGACGAAGAGGCTCGAAGTGCAAAATAGACGGAGCGGCGAGGTGCGAGGGAAGAATCAGCGCGCGTGCGGGGGAAACTTCGTTAGCCGATAACAAACTTCATTGGAGGCGTTGCGGAGCTTATTGGCTGGTGCGGTGGCGGCCGTGGGGAGGGGGGATTGGCGGCTACGTGGCTGGTAGCGGGCTGGGGTTGGCTGGAACTGCGTCATCGCCGACGTAGACGGAGCGGGCGCATTGTTCTGCGGCGGCGCGGGCGGGCGCGCGGGGCTATTCACCACCAGCCAGCTACTGTACCTCCAGCTGCCTCTCTGCCCTGCCGAGGAGCTTCGCTCACTGTTACCACACACAATGCGATTTCGTTTTCTGCACGACGAAGGAAATTTTCCCCTTCCCAAACTTCAGACATTAAGGAAACTGCCTGTCATTGTCATTGTCCCTACACCTCGCTTTATACCGAGTGATCAAAAAGTCAGTATAAATTTGAAAACTTAATAAACCACGCAATAATGTAGATAGAGAGGTTAAAATTGACACACATGCTTGGAATGACATGGGGTTTTATTAGAACCTAAAAAAAAAACAAAGTTCACAAAATGTCCGACAGATGGCGCTGGACAGCAAAACGACAATGACTGCGCATGACCATCGTGTATAAAAGGAGCTGTAATAAGAGAGAGAATCGTCTTCAGCAAGGTCCTGGAATCTATCCTCACCCGCCGCATCCACCAGCATCTCCGCCAGCACCGCCTCCTTCCCGTTACCCAGTGTGGCTTTCGGCCGTCCTTCTCTTCCGACGATCTTCTCCTTCACCTCACCCATCTCCTTTCCAACCAGCTTAATTCCCGTCGCTCCTCAATCTTCCTCTCCCTGGACCTCGAACGAGCTTATGACCGCATATGGCATTCCGGTCTCCTCTTCAAGCTCCAAACCTTCGCCCTTCCCATTAACTACGTCCGTCTGATCGGCTGCTTTCTCTCCCACCGTCCTTCCTACGTCACCAACCATAACACAGACTCCTACACCTTTTTCCCCTCCGCCGGTGTGCCCCAAGGCTCCGTCCTCTCTGCCCTTCTGTACCTTTTGTATATAGCGGACATCCCGCCGCCGTCACCCCCCGTCCACCTTCTCCAGTTTTCCGATGACACCGCCTTCCTTGCCCTTGCCCCCACCCTGCAGCGCTCCCAACACTTTCTCCAATCCCATCTTGACTGGTTCACCGCTTGGTGCAAGGTCAATCCCTCCAAAACCCAGGCGATCATTGTAGGCAAAACCACCCCTTCCTTCCGCCTCCTTGATTTCTATCTCACCGTCTATGGCCGTCCTATCGCCCTCACTCCCACCCTTAAGCACCTTGGCGTCACCCTCGACCGTCGCCTCTCCTGGACTCCCCATCTCCGGACAATCCAAGCCAAGGCACGCTCCCAACTCTGTCTCCTCAAGCTCCTTTCCGGCCGTACATGGGGTCTGGACCCCTCCACCATCCTCCACACCTATAAATCCCTCATCCGCCCTATCCTTTGTTACGCCCATCCGGCCTGGATCTCCGCCCCCCCCCTTCCTTTTATAAATCCCTACAAATTCTTGAACGCCATGCTCTCCGCCTTGCCTATCACATCTGTCTCCCCTCCCCCATGCGGATCCTGTATGATCTCATCCCCTTCCCCCACCTCCTCCTTTTCCTTGACAGGATACGGATCCTGTACACCTCCCACAAACTCGATCCTCCTCATCTGCTTGTCTCACCCATCCTCTCCTACCCCCGCCCGCTGCCGTGCCTGTATTCCCACGTCCCACCCGGTCTCCATCTCTCCACCCTCCTTACCCTCTCCCAAGGTGGCTTCCGCCAGCTCCCCCTCCCTGATGATGTCCTCCTCCCCTCCATCTACCCCTCCTATCAACTTTGATCCTCCCCCCCCCCGACTTCCTGTGTCCTTTCCTTTAGGCACCCTCCCTCCCTTCTCTTCACTTCCCTTCTCTTTCCTTTTCCCCCGTCCCCTCCCTCCTCCCCTCTTCCTCCGGGCTTCCCCTGCACCTTCCTCCCTCCCCCTATCTCCCCTGCCCATGGCATCTCTGCTCTCCCCTCTCCCTCTCCCAGTCCCCTTCCTCCTCCACCTCTCTTGGCAGGTCCCCGGACTCGCACACGCTCAGTGAACATTAGCGCGCCGGAGATCATCGCCATCAGTGTCTCGTGTGTATGCCTTCGTTTGTGTTTAGTGTTTGTTCGCCGACATGCCACCATTATGGCCGTCGCCATCATCCATGTTATGTGCGCCGTGTCAACTAGTGTTAGTGAGGTTTCCCGTCCAGCGTGAACGGCTCCAGATTTTCTTTGTTTTTTAGTGTCTACATTTTTTGCCCGCCGTTTTCACTGTATTCTCTGTGCCACCTCTATGTCATACTTATTGTCAAACTCAAGACTGAAGAGCGGCGTACTCTGCTGCTGACAGCCCGCCTTTGTATAAGGTGTTTAAAATCACAATAAAGAAAAAAAAAGAGAGAGAGAATCAGATGCGCCAGCAGTCGCAGCATGTTGACGTTACCTGAAAAGGCGCTTTTAGTGAAGCTGTATTATCAGAATGGAGAATGTGCTAGTTCAGCGTTACGATCCTATCGCCATAGGAAGGAGATTCGAACGGGTAAAGGTCCGTTGACAAATGCAGCTGTGGCGAGAAGTTCGAAGCCACGGGTTGTTTAGACGATAGACCCCGTAGTGGCCGACCGAGCACAAGGCGTAATGCTGCTGAGACAGTTCAGGAAGAAATGGAGACTGTAGCGGGTTCGTCTATGCACGGGGAAGTCAGTGCTCGTGCAGTCGCACGTCGCACCGGATTCCATACACTACTGTTTGGTTGGCACTTAGGCGTACCCTCCGATGCTATCCGTACAAAATCCATCGGCATCATGAACTGTTACCTGGCGATTTGGTGAAGCGGAGGGCATTTGCGGTGTGGGAGTTTCAAAAGATGGCGGAAGATGATGATTGGTTGAGTAACGTGTTGTGGACCGACGAAGCTCATTTCACGCTCCGAGGATCTGCCCACAACTGCAGAATTTGGGCTACCGAAAATCCTGTAACTGTCGTGGAAACTCCATTGCACGACGAGAAAGTCACGGTATGGGTTGGATTTACCACATCTACCGTTATCGGGCCTTTTTTCTTCGAGGAAATACGTTATTCTGCTTTCGTTCCTGTAAAGAACATCATCTTTGCTTTGTCTTACTTTGTTATGCTAATTATTGCTATTCTGATCAGATGAAGCGCCATCTGTCGGACATTTTTTGAACTTTTGTATTTTTGTTTTGGTTATAATAAAACCCCTTGTCATTCCAAGCATGTGTGTCAATTTGTACCTGTCTATCTACATTATTCCATAATTTATTCACTTTTCAAATTTATACTGACTTTTTGATCACCCTGTATTTAGTGACGTCTTTAGGTATTGCTTAGTCGTGAATTCCAATCTGTGAACCGTGATATGCTCAGGTAAGTGTTACAATATTATCAAATAGAAGACACACAGTTTCGTAGTTTTCATGTCCAATACATAACTACAATCACCCAGAATTTGCAGCAGTCAGACATAGAAAGAACAATACTCTATTTTGGATTGTCTGCAGAGATAACTATTGTTGTCACTCACAGTGCGATTTCGCTTTCTACGTGAGGAAGAAATCACTCCGCTATCCATACTTCACTTTGAACTTCTTTTGGCTTCTTTTGGCTTCCCCTTAACTTCATATTTTACCTTCCAAGGCCACACTGTATGAACAAAAAAATGGCCTAGCTATTGGCAGATGCATATCAGGAACGCTCGCAAATATATTTTAAGATCACATTGAAAAGAACACGTACAGGATGATTCATCTGCCCCTACCGATTCGTTTTATGCAATGCGCACAACGTTTATGCTAGGAAAGGTATACAGGCAGGCACAATCACGTAATCAATATACACTCCTGGAAATTGAAATAAGAACACCGTGAATTCATTGTCCCAGGAAGGGGAAACTTTATTGACACATTCCTGGGGTCAGATACATCACATGATCACACTGACAGAACCACAGGCACATAGACACAGGCAACAGAGCATGCACAATGTCGGCACTAGTACAGTGTATATCCACCCTTCGCAGCAATGCAGGCTGCTATTCTCCCATGGAGACGATCGTAGAGATGCTGGATGTAGTCCTGTGGAACGGCTTGCCATGCCATTTCCACCTGGCGACTCAGTTGGACCAGCGTTCGTGCTGGACGTGCAGACCGCGTGAGACGACGCTTCATCCAGTCCCAAACATGCTCAATGGGGGACAGATCCGGAGATCTTGCTGGCCAGGGTAGTTGACTTACACCTTCTAGAGCACGTTGGGTGGCACGGGATACATGCGGACGTGCATTGTCCTGTTGGAACAGCAAGTTCCCTTGCCGATCTAGGAATGGTAGAACGATGGGTTCGATGACGGTTTGGATGTACCGTGCACTATTCAGTGTCCTCTCGACGATCACCAGTGGTGTACGGCCAGTGTAGAAGATCGCCCCCCACACCATGATGCCGGGTGTTGGCCCTGTGTGCCTCGGTCGTATGCAGTCCTGATTGTGGCGCTCACCTGCACGGCGCCAAACACGCATACGACCATCATTGGCACCAAGGCAGAAGCGAGTCTCATCGCTGAAGACGACACGTCTCCATTCGTCCCTCCATTCACGCCTGTCGCGACACCACTGGAGGCGGGCTGCACGATGTTGGGGCGTGAGCGGAAGACGGCCTAGCGGTGTGCGGGACCGTAGCCCAGCTTCATGGAGACGGTTGCGAATGGTCCTCGCCGATACCCCAGGAGCAACAGTGTCCCTAATTTGCTGGGAAGTGGCGGTGCGGTCCCCTACGGCACTGCGTAGGATCCTACGGTCTTGGCGTGCATCCGTGCGTCGCTGCGGTCCGGTCCCAGGTCGACGGGCACGTGCACCTTCCGCCGACCACTGGCGACAACATCGATGTACTGTGGAGACCTCACGCCCCACGTGTTGAGCAATTCGGCGGTACGTCCACCCGGCCTCCCGCATGCCCACTATACGCCCTCGCTCAAAGTCCGTCAACTGCACATACGGTTCACGTCCACGCTGTCGCGGCATGCTACCAGTGTTAAAGACTGCGATGGAGCTCCGTATGCCACGGCAAACTGGCTGACACTGACGGCGGCGGTGCACAAATGCTGCGCAGCTAGCGCCATTCGACGGCCAACACCGCGGTTCCTGGTGTGTCCGCTGTTGTGCCGTGCGTGTGATCATTGCTTGTACAGCCCTCTCGCAGTGTCCGGAGCAAGTATGGTGGGTCTGACACACCGGTGTCAATGTGTTCTTTTTTCAATTTCCAGGAGTGTACACTATGTGATCAAAAGTATCCGGACACGTGGCTGAAGATGACTTACAAGTTCGTGGCGCCCTCCAATCGGTAATGCTGGAATTCAATATGGTGTTAGCCCACCCTTAGCCTTGATAACAGCTTCCACTCTCGCAAGCATACGTTCAATCAGATGCTGGAAGGTTTCTTGGGGAATGACAGCCCATTCTTCACGGAGTGCTGCACTGACGATAGGTATAAATGTCGGTCGGTGAGACCTGGCACGAAGTCGGCGTTCCAAAACATCCCAAAGGTGCTCTGTAGGATTCAGGTCAGGCCCTGTGCAGGCCAGTGCATTTCAGGGATATTACTGTCGTCTAACCACTCTATCACAGGCCGTGCATTATGAACAGGTGCTTGATCGTGTATGAAGATGCAATCGCCATCCCCGAATTGTTCTTCAATAGGGCGAAACAAGAAGGTGCTTGAAACATCAATACAGGCCCATGCTATGGTAGTACCATGCAAAACAACGAGGGGTGCAAGACCCCTCCATGAAAAACACGGCCACACCATTACACCACCGCCTCCGAATTTCACTGTTCGCGCTACACAATTTGGCAGACAACGTTCACCTGGCATTCGCCATAACCAAACCTTGCCATCGGGTCGCCACATTGTATACCGTGATCCGTCACTCCACACAACGTTTCTCCACTGTTCAATCGCCCAATGTTTACGCTCCTTACACCAAGCGAGGCGTCGTTTGGCATTTACCGGTGTGATGTGTCGTTTATGAGCAGCCGCTCGACCATGAAATCCAAGTTTTTTTCACCTCCCACCTAATAGTCACAGTATTTGCAGTGGATCCTGATGCAGTTTGGAATTACTGTGTGATGGTTTGGATAGATGCCTGCCTATTACACATTACGACCCTCTTCAACTGTCGGTGGTTTCTGTCAAGAAACTGGCGAGTTCGGCCCGTACGCTTTTGTGATAAACGTGTCCCTTCACGTTTCCACTTCTCTATCACATCAGAAAAAGTGAACCTAGCGATGTTTAGGAGTGTGGAAATCTCACGTACTGACGTATGACACAAGTGACACCCAATCATCTGGCCATGTTCGAAGACCGTGAGTTCCACGGAGTTCTCTCACGATATCTGATGACTACTGAGGTCGCTGATGTGGAGTACCTGGCAGCAGATGGCAGCACACTGCACCTAATATGAAAGAGTATGTTTTTGTGTGTGTCCGGATTCTTTTGATCACAGAGTGTAAGTTGCCTCTCAGAGCGTTGGGCGACTGTCAGCAAACGGAATCACACAGAAAAAAATACAAATAAGAATTAGTTGTGAATTACACAATATTTTTTCCCAAAGTATATCTTAGTTCTGCCATACTCATCTAAGCGTCTCCAATCTTTCTTTGTGTAACTAGTATCTCTGTCGTACAGGTTTTGGATGTCCTTGTAAGTTTGTTGCCTTTGTAGTACTTAATCTTTCGTAAGTTGTTCATTAACTTTGCCTTAAAACGTCTGTTTCACCAACGGAAACAATGAAATTGACAGGAGACATCAAAATTAGATGCATGGAAGTGATAATTTCCGGTATATGACCCACTGAAAAGATTAATATGTGGCTTGCCGTAATAATGTCGTAAAGTAGTTTCATAAACAAAATTTGTACAATACGTCTAAGATATTTTCGTATACTTTAACAGTTATTCTGCGACATTTTGACAATATGCTTCGCATCTCCAGAGCCAACTGGCCAAAAGCATTGTACATCATGTGGGGTATGTGACGGTACAGCCCCCAGAAAGGCGTCCATAAAATTTGAGGGAGGACGTGGCTGTACCCGCACCTTTTGTTGTGGGTTGAACGACAGACGCAGCCGCGCGATAGCGGGTTTGGCAATAAAAGAGGGGTGGAAACGTGCCGCATGAGTATCGTTCTGAACTGCCCACAGTGGCTCCAGCTTTGAAGTTACACTGTTAGATATCGGCGCTCTGTGAATCTATGGTATTGGATCGTTCTGGAGGTGTGAAAAATCCTGGTGACTAACAGAATGCTCTGCGAACACGTGATCGGAATTTCCCGTGCTCGCTGGCCGTTGGGGGCAAAGAATGGAGGCAAAGGCCGTCAACTTCAGTGTTGAATATAAGATATCTCAATAAAAAAAAGTGAACCCATTGCATACAGGAAAGGCAGTACTACAAATAAAAGGAGAAAATTACGACGAGTGCGAGGGTTTAGACCTACCCTCGGTACGATGTTTAATTTCTAAGTTAGTTCATTTTAAATGTTTTATGAAAAGTGTAAACTTTAGAAATTAACAACTTGATGACACTTTTACCAATTCTTATAAACGAAGTGTCTATGAATAGATCTCGTAGATATCTATCGAAGAATCAAAACAGAATGGTTACAAACAATTACAGTTTTGAAATGAAGGCTGGAATGTGTACTCCGCGTGGGAAAGTAGTGAATATTAGTCATAAGGTTAATTAATATATTGAAAGTAGCGGCAGTATTGTGAAATAAACCCAGTTAGGGAAGTATGAGTATGCTTAGTGTTAATTGTTTGTATCTATTAACGACAAATCCCCGATGGAATTAGAGAGGGAATTGGTGAATATTATCAAAAACTAAAGACAACAATGAAAAGCTCAGAACATTCACATGCAAATTCATGTACAGTACATATGTACAGCGATATATTTATAGCTTTTACGTGTTCTGGAAGAAAAAAGATACGTTTTCACTCATGTTGTAAAGCGAGGATATAAATACTCAGCAGACAACTTGACGCCGATAGTTGGTGAACAGCGTTTAGGTTCATGTGGACAGCTATTGGGAACCCTACATAGGTACGCTATAGACTTATTCGAAATGCAGTTTAGGAATGAAATGTATGTACTCACTAAAAAAGCTAGAGAAATTGCAATAATCTAAATATGCACAGTTAAATGCATTTTTTAGTTTTTGCTACCAGGTCAAAAAATTTGTATGTAGTTGTCGTGTAAAGTGTTGTGGAGGACACTTTGTATAAACTAATGTCGTGTTACATTAACTTCTAGAACGATAAAGCTGATCTACGAGATAATAAACACTACCTAATATGTCTTATCTTATTTTCGTGATCGTAGCACTAAATTAAATCTGCAGCCAGCAGAATTTCTACACAGTCTACGTTGAATACCGGTTCCCAATATTTGCCAACAAGGTTTCTCAAGATCAAAGTCGCATTTATTCCACTCACTGACAGTAAAGCTGTTTGGGCGTATTTCGTAAGAGCTATACTGACCTTCTATGAAAATGTGGCTCTGAACTACATTAACATCTGCTGACTGGGCTGTGTTAAGGACCCCAACACAGCAGTAGCAATCTAGAATAGGTCTCAGTAGCTTATATTCCGGAATTTTTTGTAACAGTGCTCTTCAATGTTCCACTCGCCTTCCCAGCTTCTGATTTCATATGATTATTCCGTTTCGTACTACGTCGCATTATTACGGTAGACATTTAACTGGTGTGAGAGTATGTTATCATAATCACCTTGTGGCTGTGATGCTTACCTCTCGTAGCTCACAACGCGTGTAACATGTTATGCTCTTTAGAATAGAGTGCTCAGATGATTGACATGTTGGCTGTACACAATTTCGCTCTCTGTTGTTACAGGTTGGAAGGCTAGCTATAAAAGGGACTAATGATCGACAAGGAGGTCAGTATTTGTACAACGACATAAGTTTGTAGTAAAGGTAGACTACAGAAAAATTGAAGAATGTTTTAAAGCTGAAGAACAGTGAACGGGGAGGGGTACGTGATGACGACAATGGAAGATAACGTTTATTCTGTGTGTTGCTGAACCATACTTCCCGTCTGTAATGTCAGTGTTTTCGACGACAGTCCGGTGCTATAAAACGAACATGAAAATTGGTTAATATGATAAATAAATAGTTTATATCATTCATAGTCTGCGTTTTCTTCGAAAATTTACTCTCAACAATACGATCTCGGACGCATCCTGAGTCAAATTCTTCAGAAAAAGTGGAAGCGCCTGTGCGTTATACCTCTCTGCGCTGCATGCCCACAATAAGCAGCCTTAGAGAGCATCAAATGCTATTTAACTCAGAATCCCAAAAAAGATTTTGGTTATTTCTTATTCAAAAAACATCCTCAGTGCCCAGGAACTAGAAAAAAATACCGTAATAAAGCTGTCATCGGTATAGCCCAAGAGATAACGGAATGCTCTCGAAGAAAGTAATATATCAATTTTCACCGTGTGAAAGCGCATTCAGGCATTTTTTTTATAACGGAACGGTATGTTGGCCAAGAAAGCTGCTGTATCCGGAGCTTACCTTCATATCCAGTTACCTTACACCGACTTTTTACTGACGTAAGAATGGAACTCGTTATCTCAGTGGGAATAGGAAAGAGAAGCATCAAACGTAAATGTAATATTAAGGTTTGGTTCAACTCCACTTACCTCTCTTACCTTATTTTTATACCATGTCAGTACAAAGCAAAACTTTGTCTACAATCACTCGGATGAGATTAAATTACGGTAGTCTCACTTGTCATTAGTATTGCGTACAACAGAGAAATTCAGGCACCTGTGATTGGAATTATTCAGATGTTAGATATATTAATAATAGTCTTCGTTTGTTCCAGGTTCCATCGAAATAGAGAACAATTCATCACAGAACTGAAAACGCTTTGGGTACCATACTCTACTTGGTTGTTTACTAAAGAATGATGAGGCAATTATTAAATGTCTGACAATATCTATTTTACTTAGCGATTTTAAAATCTGACGGCAGAATTTCGGTGAAGATGTTATCAACATTTTATTTAGGGTTAATTAAAAATTATCGATGTTCCTCAGTGGGTCAACGGGGTCGCGAGAATGAGCGCTGCTGTGAGCCAATAACTCTGTCAACGTGTTTCGGTGTCAAGAAACATGCCACACGACTGAGTACCACAGATATATTTAACGTCAGCTGTGGAGTCGCTAGGTATGAAACAGCGGAGAATTAGACAGTCGCCAGCGACTGTCTTCTTCTCGAAACGACAGTCAGTTACTGCTGTCAACATGCCTGAAAAAAAAAAAAACGGAATTATATCGGTCAGGTTCACTGAAAAGGAAAACAAGCGAACTTATTGCGAAGAACTGAAGCACATTATCAACGACACTATCGAATTCAGGCTGTGCGGGAGTGTTTCATCACAGCGTCTAACGAACACGAGCCGATCTTTTTTCTAGTTTCGTTTCCAAATTGAAACAAATGTTCCTTTCACAACTATACTTCACATTTGGTGTGTCCTTCACAGGATACGGATCACATCTTTGAGCTGCTTATGGCTCAGGCACAACATGGTGGAGGCTAGACTGCAGTAAGGGCACACACGACAGGGCCTATGCTGCACATCACACAAGTAATTCCCATGTGTAAATCCAGTCGAAAAACGTGAATATAAGGTGACACACGGCTCTACTCAGTGGACAGTACCTCAAGACAAAGATTAGACAATCGTCAGATAGTATCAGGATAGCGTCCTGGCGAATGTTCGAGAACTCAGCTAAAGTCACTGCCTAGAAGAGCCAAACTGAACACTCACAAGTGATGTTAGTAATCGTCCACTGGACTTAGGAGTCTTATGAACGTCTGCAGCTCATTTCAAGTGAACACTGAACTATACTGGCATTCATATTATTCTCACGTCCACCAGGTATTGAAAAACTTCCATCGATAAATCGTTGTAATTTGTTATTTATCTCTGGTAACACCTGTTTATTGCCATATTTGTTGCGTAACTACATTTGACCTGTCACGAATCTGTGTAGCTGCTGCGTGCAAGAAGGCAAACTCGTAACAGCAACTATTTCAGTGGTAGGGGTTTTTCTTCCTGCCACATTTATAAGCCAAGTGGATTTGATACATGTGTGAAAAAAATAAGATAAAATATTTACCCTATTACATATGTAAGCCACGTTTGTTCAGTTTTCATTCATGAGAAGTCGTCCATGACATCTCTGCATACTTTTTACCAAGGCAGAGTTATAACTCTCCCCAAGATTCAACTGAAACTACAGCTGACATTCAGTATCTCTACAGGTGAAATATGTGTAAAATATGTGAAATATGTGTGAAATAAATGTGTGAAACTCGGGGGGTATCATTGAATTCTTATTATCAACCAGAAATTATTAAGTTATATTAAAGAATTTTGTCGTTGTTATCATTGTTCCCCCCAGCGCATGAAGATGGAAATTTCAGTTAATTGTTTCCTTTATTTATTTTATAGGGAGTGCGAGAAGTGACTGATGTGTAAGATGGAGAAAACTGGGACTTGTAGTGTGATAAAGTAACTACATTCGAAGGTTAACTGTGCCTGGGAAGTCCATGATGAGATGGCTTCCGTCTTTGGAAATGATTTCCCATCTTAAGACAGTATTGTGAGGTGGAAAAGGAATCTCCCCACTGGTGGTCTGTTCTTGACAGGCGAGCCAAGTGGAAAAGTAAGATAGGAAGGCTACGCTTTCAGTTTTGTTGGACGGTCATGGAGTCACCCTCACAGATTACCTTGCCAAGAGTCAAATCACCACTCGCAGGATCCACGGCAATCTTCTGCATAAGTTACAAGAAGCTCTGACGAGGAAACACCGCTCTGTTTTCGGCAGTGTTCTCGAGAGACTTTCATCCACTGGATGACAATGCACCAGGTCATTCATCTCGAGTTGCAGTTGACAGAACGAGGGAATGTGGCTTTGAGATCTTGCAGCATCCGCCTCCTCCAGATGTCGCACCAGCTGGCTATTGCTGTTTCCATAAATGTAGAATCTGTAACAGCACTTCGATTTGACAACACAGATGACGTCATTAATGTAGTGGAAAAGCGGTTTAAGGCAAATTCTGAAGTACATCCTGAAAGTCAAGAAATACTGAAGAATATGTACGAATCTGGGTGGTTGCAACATAGAGAAGAATTAACAACAAAAAAATCTACACAAACTCCCCAGCACATTTTTAAGGGCGATCATTAGAAATTTATGGTACCGCCTCGTATACACTGACGTGACAAAGGTAATGGGATACCTCCTAATAGCCGGCCGGGTTGGCCGAGCGGTTCTAGGCGCTACAGTCTGGAACCGCGCGACCGCTACGGTCGCAGGTTCGAATCCTTCCTCGGGCATGGATATGTGTGGTGTCCTTAGGTTAGTTAGGTTTAAATAGTTCTAAGTTCTAGTGGACTGATGACCTCAGAAGTTAAGTCCCATAGTGCACAGAGCCATTTGAACCTCCTAATATTGCGTCACACCTCCTTTTGCCCCGAGTAGTGCACTAACTCGACGTGGGATGGAACCAACAAGTCGTTGGACGTCCCCTGCAGAAAAGTTGAGCCACGCTACTTCTATAGCCCTCGATAAATGCGAAAGGTTTGGAGATGCAGGACGTTGTGCATGAACTTACCTCTCGGTTATGTCCCATAAATGTACGATGGGATTCATGTCGAACGATCTGGGTGACCACATCATTCGCTCAAATTCTCCAGAATGTTCTTCAAACAAATCGCAAACAGTAGTGGCCTGGTGACAAGGCGCATTGCTGCCCATAAGAACTCCATCGTTGATTGGAAAGTCAATGAATGGCTGAAAATGGTCTCCAAGTAGCCCAAAATAACCATTTACAGTCAGTGATCGGTTCAGTTGGATCGGAGGACCCAGTCCGTTCCAAGTAAACACAGCCCACACCATTATGGAACCACTGCCAACATGCACAGTGAGTTCTTGACATATTGGAGCGTGCGTTCTCGACAATGTGCGTCCATGGCTTCGTGAGGTCTGGACCACAGTCTAAGCCTCCCGTCAACTCTTACCAACTGAAATCGGAACTCATCTGACCAGGCCACGGCTTTTCAGTCATGTAGGGTTCAACCAATATGGTCATGAGCCCAGGAGAGGCGCTGCAGGCCATGTCGTGCCGTTAGCAAAGGTACTCGCATCGGTCGTCTGTTGCCATAACCCATTAACCCCAAATTTCGTCGCACTGTCCCAATGAATACGTTCGTAGTACGTATGTTACACATTATGTCACGCAGTCTTGCTAGTCTGTTAGCATTGACAACCATATGCAAACGGCGCTGCTCTCGGTTGTTAAGTGAAGGCAATCGGCCACTGCGTTGTCTGTGGTGAGAGGTAATGCATGAAATTTGGTGTTGTCGGCACATTCTTGACATTGTGGATTTCGGAATGTTGAATTTCCTAACGATTTCCGAAGTGCAATGACTCATGCGTCTAGGTCCAACTAACATTTCTCGTTGAAAGTGTTTATTCCTGTCGTGCGTCGATAACCATATCGGAAAACTTTCCACATGAATCACATGAATACAAACGACGTGTACGGATATGTGCGCCATCTGTATATGTGCCTATTGCTATCCCTTGACTTTTGTTAGCTCGATGTTTGTGAGATATGTGTAAGTGAGCAAAGCCGTGCGCAAAAAGCTAGTAGATAACCATGGCCCTGCACTGGGATGATATTTGAGATTGCGACCAGAGCACATGTCTCCATTTCTATCTCCAAACTCATCACAAATGCCACCTCCTACCTGTGGTCTGGTGTGCGTTGTGCGGAGTTGACTGCGCTTAGCTGCGCCTGCAGTCAGGAGGCAGGGCGCGCCGGGCTAGAGAGCACAGGCGAGGCGGGGCTGCTGGCTGCCTTATCTCGCGGCAGTTTAATTACGGGCCGTGCCCAGACACGCGTCCCGCCTCTTAGCTGGGCCGCGCCGTGTCGCGTCAAACGAGACGGTGGGATGTCGCCGCGGCTCCAGCGCAGCCGCAATGCCGCCTCGACGGGGATTTCCGACGGTTGTCTCTGCCAGAAAGTGCCAAAATTGCTGGCTCCCTTATCTCCCCTTCCTCAGTCTGACGGTCGCTAAACTGGGCCGAGGAACAAATTATTCATAGGCAAAGTAAGGATCTGCCTGCATCGGCATTACAGCGTGACGAAGAGAGGACTGGGAGTCAATTTTTATTTATTTGTTCGTTAGCCTGCTACCAGTGATAAGTCGACAAAAATTTGCAGAGATGTTACATAATCCGTTTGTCTCGAGCAGCAGCAGTCTGGGAAACTAAGACAGCTACAAGGGTCGGAAATGCATGCTTGAATATAAATGCAGATGCTTGTCAGACCTGCATGTTGTGCTGTTGCAGTAGGTTGGCGCGTAAGTCAGTAGCGTTTCTCCGTGAGCTTACTAAACACAACAGATACGCGTAACACAAACTTTAGTCATCAACAATATATTCTTCTTCACTATTTACAACAGTGTGCCAACAATGGGATAACTTTTCGATTCTGCGACTGTAGAAATCGCGTGGTTCCGAGGCGAAGCACTCGTCGAGCCACGTTCGAAGCGCATTTTCATCCAGAAACGAAGTTCCTTGAAGGTTGTTCCAAAAAGAACAGAAAATGCGAAAATCTGAGGGCGCAAGATGAGGTGAATAAGTTGGAGGTGGAATTAATTCCCAACCCATCTCCAGTATAGTGTTTTTTTATTTTTTTATTTTTTTTTCAGCCTAGCAGAATGCGGGCGGGCGTTGTCGTTGAGTTCTTGGTCGTTTTTCTTAGACTGCGTCTGCAAGAGGCTGACACTAAATGTCAGCAGTGATGGTTACACTTCGGGGAAGCAATTCGTCGTACACCGTACCGTCGCTGTTCCAGTAGATGCATAACATTATTTTTTGTGGGTGCACGCAGTTTCTGTAGGGAGAGCTGATGCTATTGTTTGTGCTCAACCGTTCCTTTGTTTTCCTCATGCTAGCATAAAGACACAATTTCTCATCACAACAGTGGTACAAGATAGGAATGATCGCTCTTGCTCACGAGCCAAATAATGACGAGCAAACAGAGATGCACGTATCGCCACCCGTGGGTTGCATATGTTGACGCAAAGAAAAATATGAGTAGCACAGTCGTTATGATACTAGACTGTTGTATGGAGGCTTCTGAGTTCAAAACTCAAGTAAACTATAAAATTTTAATTTATATATTCGGTTCGAGTACATTCTAGAAGTATCCACAAATGTCAAGAATCATTGTACTGGAATGTCCTGTAACTGTATATATATATATACCGTATGTGTACTGGCCGGAGGCAGTTCGCTCCGCGCTCTTGTTTGTGCAAGTGCTGAATAAACCTTCGTTAAGTGAAGTTAGTGTTCGTCATTCATCTAATTACACCTTCTTCTACGTGACAATATGGTCGCACTTTGATTTCTGTAATTTTGGCTTAGAGCATGCCGCAACCACACACCCGGTTTTTGAACGTCCCTCATTGTAGGAAAATATTTCACGATGGTGGAATGATCTCAGTTCATCACATTTGCCAGTTCTCGAGTACACTGACATAGATCGTTGTGGATCAATGCGTTTAGACGATCTTCGTCAAACCCCGAAGGTCTTCCTCACCGTGGAGAGTCAGTAATGTCAAAATGATCCTCCATAAAACGATAAAACCATTTTATTGCCGTGCTCTGTTGAAAGACGTTATCCCGATACAGGGCGCAAATGTTTCTGGCTCCCTCCTTGTTATCACCCCTCTAAAGAACTCAAACAGAAGAACATGTCGGAAATCATCCGGTTTCTCCACTTTGCACTCCATTTTCCAGAGTCCAAAACATCACTCACTATCTCCAAATGACAAAATGACAACATGTAAACTCCAATAGCAACAGTGAACTATAAATAAAAAGTAACAATCGACAAATGAACCCCTAGCAACCAAAATAGCAACATGCCAAACAAAAACGCAATGAATTTATGCACCAACCTAATATTTAACCACGAACGTGATCCCTGCAATTCCGCAGCTCGTGGTCGTGCGGTAGCGTTCTCGCTTCCCGCGCCCGGGTTCCCGGGTTCGATTCCCGGCGGGGTCAGGGATTTTCTCTGCCTCGTGATGACTGGGTGTTGTGTGCTGTCCTTAGGTTAGTTAGGTTTAAGTAGTTCTAAGTTCTAGGGGACTAATGACCATAGATGTTAAGTCCCATAGTGGTCAGAGCCATTTTTTTATCCCTGCAACGTATTCAACACGTTGCAAGTGTCAGTCGCGGCCAGAGCAGTGTAATGTATAGTAATGAGAGTATTATGTCGGGGACAAATAAAGTCGAACTTGTGCAAATTGACGTTGAAGTATTTGGTAATTCAAGAAGCACCGTATCGAAGATTTATACCGCACACAGGAAAAGCAGCAAATCACCTGCAATGTCAGAACGTGGAAGAAAGTGTATTTTGAGTGGTCGGGACAGACGGTCGTTAAAGAGAAATGAGACGAAAAATAAGAGGACGACAACTCCAAAAAAACACTGCAGAACTGAACATCGCTCTCGCAAACCCTGTCAGCACCAAAACAACACGAAGGGAGCTTCATTAGTAAACAATTGCAAGGGGAGCTCGAATTCCAAAATCACTCATCACTGATGTAAATTCTCGTAGTAGGGGAACATCGCGCCGAAGCCACAAAACGTGGACTGTGGAGCAATGGAAGAAAGTCTTCTGGGCGGATGAGGTCCCTTTCACACTGTTTCCAACTTCTGACGGATTTTACACCCCAACAGTGAAACATGGCGGGAATTCACTGATGATTTGGGGAGCCATTACGTGGTATTTGATGCACTGCTGCGCCGGCCGCGGTGGCCGTGCGGTTCTGGCGCTGCAGTCCGGAACCGCGGGACTGCTACGGTCGCAGGTTCGAATCCTGCCTCGGGCATGGGTGTGTGTGATGTCCTTAGGTTAGTTAGGTTTAAGTAGTTCTAAGTTCTAGGGGACTTATGACCTCAGATGTTGAGTCCCATAGTGCTCAGAGCCATTTGAACCATTTTTTTTTGATGCACTGCTATGGTTACTCTGAAAGGACGCATTATTGTCAGGCGTCATGTGATCGTCTTGCCTGATCAGGTCCATGCCACGGCCCAATGTTTGCTCTCCAGTGCTTAGTTCCAAGAAAGACGAATGGGTCGTATTCACACATCTCGCATCGTCAAGGACTAGTTTTGTGAAAACTCTACGATTCATTGTCATATCTCCCCCGTCCATCACAGTCACCAGATCGCAATATTACTGATCATTTGTGGTCTACCTTGAAGCGGAGGGTGTGTGATCGCTTATCCACGCCGAGCATCGTTACCTTGTCACTATTTTGCAGGAAGAATGCTGTAAGATTCTCTTCAAAACCATACATGACCCGTATTCATGCATTACGAGACAAAAGCTGATTTGATGCCGACGGGTCCCTTACACTGTATTAGGCATGATAATATTTTGTGTTTCTGGTGTTTCCATATTTTTCCAACTCCTGTACTGTCTACGCTCTCGTCACCAGAACTGAATCGATGGCAGTGGCTGAGGTAGCTGTTGAAAGACTGAGTTTTTTTTGTTCGAAATGAGCCGGCTTGAAAATCACGAAAGTTTTATTCAGGAATGTTGCTGCGAAAAGCTCTGAGACCGTACTTTTTTTTTAATCAGCATAAATGACAGTAAATACTTTATAACGATGATACACGAGTTCACATGCGTTATTACTTATAAGACGTTGCAATACTTCATTTTATTGGTGGCCACAGGCACGTAGAGGCATATATCTCAAAGTTTGTGGAACTAAAAGAACAAACTATGTACACTGATGTGCCAAAACGTTATGACCGCCGTCGGCGGCGAGATTTCATGCCGCCTGGAGGCTCTGCTGGCGTGTGACGAAGTTAGGAAAGTATATAAACGGAGCAGAGATGAATGTGATATCATTCTAGTGAAGATATGGCCGCAGATAGGGAAATTCACTGACATAATCGATTTTGACGAAGGGCAGATTGTTATGGGGCGGCGCCTGGGAACAAGTGACTTGGAAACTGCGAATCTGGTAGCCTATTACAGCAATACTATCAAATGGTTCAAATGGCTCTGAGCACTATGGGACTCAACTGCTGTGGTCATCAGTCCCCTAGAACTGAGAATTACTTAAACCTAACTAACCTAAGGACATCACACACACCCATGCCCGAGGCAGGATTCGAACCTGCGACCGTAGCAGCAGCGCGGCTCCGGACTGGAGCGCCTAGAACCTCACGGCCACCGCGGCCGGCAGCAATACTATCGTGAGGGTCTACGAAAGGTAGTTGAAGGACTATGAAACCGCCAACTTGTGAGAGTATTGAACTTCCACGCCTCATCACAGAATGTGGAGGTTGGAGGCTTGCCCACTCTTTGAAGCAGGATAGGCAGTGATGTGTGGCAGAGCTAACGACAGAGCTCAATGCTGGTCGAGGTGTAAGAGTTTCGGAGCACACTGTCCGACGTGTGGCTTCGTGGAAGACGACCCCTACGTGCTCCCATATTCACCTGAAAGTGCAGAAATGACGAACACGGGATCATCGAGATTGGACGATGGATCAGTGGAAATATATCGGGTGGTCGGATGGAAGACGTTTCTTCTTACAACAGGTCCATGGACGTGTCTGAATACACAGGCAACCAGGCGAACATTTGCTCGAAACATCGACCGTGTCAGAGACGCGGGTCGCGGGGGCACCGGACAGAACACGTCTGGGGCTCTGTGGAGCATCACCTCACAGCTTACTAATCACGATGAACTCCATGACCTGTGTGTAGCCAATTGGCACCACACAACTGCGAAACCTACCAAATACTTGTTGAATCCATGACAGGCAGAATCGTCGCTGAATTGGGTTCCGGAAGTGAACCAGCACATGTTGTCAAGCACGTGGTGATAATGTTTTGCCTCTTCGGTGTATTAGTTAACGAATTTAAAATAGGAAAGGACAAACTATCTATATCTATAAAAGTGTATGTGGTTCTGTGTGTGTGTGTGTGTGTGTGTGTGTGTGTGTGTGTGTGTGTGTGTGTGTGTTGGTCGGAGTGTGGTTTTGTGTGGAGGGAGACGGGAGTGTTCTTTCCAGTGTGGCCATAATTCACCTCTAGAAATCAAACAAGATTTGTGCAGAAATGACGAAGTGCCAGGAGACAACTACCGTGGTGCGAACCTTCCCCATCACCCTTATTTGAGGGCGTGGCGGTAGTAAACTGATGACATGCAGGCTTGGCTCTAGAACCACTGCCGTAATTTGAACCGAACGTGGTACGTGTATGTCGTACTACACGTAAAATAGGACTTTTGGTGATAAGACAACCATAACAGTCCAAAGGATGAGATTTGGGATTTAAAAGTATGCATATAACAATAACCAGGTCAACGAAAAATTTGGTTGGAAAAACTTTTTTTTGTTCTTTGCTAGCTGATCTTTATAGATTTTTATGAGTTGAATCCAAATATAGCCTCAGTTTTTTTGTATCACCCATAGCTTTCGACCAATATCCTCTTTACTATATAGTATAAAAACCCTATGCTATATGGTAAACGGGGAAATTAATGAAACGCTTTGTTACAACATAAGCATGGTTTGTATTTGCAGTAAGCTACTTAAAACAATGATATGTGTTAATAGAGGTTTCACTTGTCAGCTGGAATTGGTTTGTATATTCTTTCTCTTTTCTTTTTTTAGCTTTCTATGAGTCGCTTGCTGTACTTCTCGGTGAAGTGACCAACAGTAGTCCCCCATCATGTGGGCGTTCCAGTGGCCTTGGTAGCGTTTTTCCATCACTTTAATGTCCTGGTGAAAACGCGCTCCTTATTAACATCTCCCATATTGTACGGGAAGTAATCAAGGTGACTGTTCAAAAAGTGAACTTTCAGGCTCATTAAACATCCTAAAGTTTTAAACTTCCTTAACATTATAGCTATAAAAGAACCATATTCTGGGTCTTTTTCATGTCCTAAGAACTTTGTAACGACTTGCTTGAATGATACTCATGCTTCTTTATCATTTAAGATCATAGTGGATTCAAAGTTAACATCAAACATCAATTTTTTAATGTCAGGTCCGGCAAAGACGCCTTCTTTTAGTTTAGCTTCTGAAAGGTGTGGAAACTTTTGAGAGAGATACTTAAAACATGGTCCATCTTTAGGCAAAATCTTTACAAACTGTTTCATTAGACCTAACTTTATATATAGAAGTTTCAGGAGTACCTTTTTTGGATGTACGTTTTTTGAATCAGAGGCCAGTTTTTTCTGCACAAGTGTTGATCCCTAGCCCTACTGTCCCATTGACACAAGAAACATGGAAATTTGGTAAAGCCACCTTGCTGACCAAGGAGCATGCATGTTACTTTTAGATCGCCTCATATCATCCAACCATGAGCAGAATAGCCTGTTTTAGCGGTGTACTAAATCACCTCGTTGTTGGAAAAACTTGGAAAATTGCTGCTCTCTCTTTCTATACATGTATATGCTGGTTCCAACTGCCAATAAGTTCTTTTCGTTTAATCTAGAGCCAAGCAATTCAGCTTTTCCTTTCGTTAAGCCCAGAACCCTAATCAATCGTTAAGCTCGGTATGAGTAAACAATTTAGGCTCTAGACTTTCTGTATTACAATGGACTTCATCATCATCTGGTTCATCTAAATCACATTATACATAAGAAAATACTTCTGTTGGAATGGAATTTAAATCCTCTGGTGGTACAGGAACCGGCAAATCTACACCATGCCCTACTGGTCGGATGGCGGACGAAAGGCTAGGGTAGCTTATTACCTTGTTTTCTGAATTATGACCAGTAATATCAACACTGCAAAAGTAGCAACAAAAGTAGCAATCTTTGGAATGATTTTTTGGCTCCCTTCATATAATAGTGGCAGAAAATCTAAAAGCTTTTTTCTTCTTTTTGGACCATTTTCTCAGATCTTCAACACGCACGTAACATACCTTATGCAGCGCCCAAGATTTATCTTGATCACCAAGTTTAGATCCGAAGTATGATAGATAAACCTTTTTCCCAAAGTCTGTAATGTTTATTTGGTGTTTTTTAATCACAAATTCACTACAAATATAACAGAAACGGTCAGCAGAGTTCTTACAACCACGATTAGACATTGTACTGAGCATATACAGGAAACGGAAAAGTGAGGTTACGTTGACAGTAAACAAAACACCATCTGTTAACATCGACCTTTTTTTGCCAGCTAATGTTTTTCAGCAGTGCTACCAACGTCATCTACATTTCATCTCCATTTTAAATTATTTTAACTATATAAAAGCAGTCAAATTCTTTAAAAAGACACTTAAATTAATAAATTTATCTGGAAAATGTGAAGAATGGTGGGTTATACGGTTATTTAAGTATCATATTTGGATTTACCACCCTAAAAATATAAAAATAAGGTTTTTTCAGCAAAACAGTTTTTCCAACGTTGGCCTGTGTTATTGAAAAGAATGATATTAGTATCGAAACAATGATTTTCTGGGGTGCTGTGCTGCTTGGTGACAGTCCCAGTGATATTTAACTCCTAACTGTGACGGTGACGGAAGGAAAATGTGACGTGTACATCATAACTGTGGACAGCTGGGGGCAATTTTAACCAAATGTCTTCCTGTCTGGATACCTGACTTCCTTACTAGCAATGGTATTATTGCTCAAATAGGGTTTAACATGTAACAACGCATTTGGAAGATTAGTTGTAAGTAGGTGAACAGATTTCCTCTTGATAATGTGTAATATGAGGGAAGTAACTGTCCAGCTGGGAAGTAAAATGGGAAGCAAAGAAGGAACAATAGGTTTTTAACATCCTCCTGACGACGAGGTCATTAGAGGTGGAGCTCAATCTTGGAATCTGCAAAGAAATCAACCCTGTCAGTTTTAAAGAAAGCTCCCCCAGCATTAATTTTAAGCCACTTAGGTAAAACAGCGAAAATCTAAATGGTTTGATCAGAATTCAAATCCCGTTGTTACAGCAATCCCAAGCTCAGTATTTTATTTCGCGCTGGAGGTACTGTGTGTAAACGGTTGCGTTTGTGCCCCTAGCTCAATACTCGTATGATCTGTTGGCCACACTTTCCAGACTTTGTACCAGTGTAAGTCATGAAATAGAACTCATACTTTCGTGTTAGTGGCCATCCGACTGTTACATAGAGGTCACTCAGTGTAACATAAAACAACACCGCCACTTCCACCAAATTCTGTCAATGTAATCGGCAATGTAATTTAACTGCCCAGCCTATCTGAACTGACATCGTTACACTTTGTGCTGTTTATTTAACGCGAAAACACATCAGATTCTACTGTCTACAGCCTTATTTACCGCAGCTGAAATCTGTCTTTTAAATATCGAAGAAATGTTCACAACTGTGTTCATTAATTCAGATGTCTACCGATAAACAACTACAGATCCGATAGTCAACTACATGACGAAAGTTTGATAAATCAAACTTTGCAACTAAAACTGATTATCTAAATATTCGTCCATAGCTTTCTGACAAAGGCAATATACAGAGTAAAACAAATGCCCAGGTACAACAACGATAACTAGGACATCGAATACAGCTCAGTTCAGTACACTAACGACAGTCATAAGTGTTATACAGAGTAAAGCTGAAATGAAATTTCTCTCACTCGAGCACCCTAGTACTTGAAGATCCATGCCTCAATCATGCTTCATCCGCATCACAATGGAAGATAGCATGCGAGTATACACTGATGAACTATAACATGATGATCACTTCCTCAACAGTGTTTTGTCGACCTTCGGAATGCAGTAAAGCAACGATCGCACGGTCCTTGTTAGGTTTATAAAGGTATGTGGCATCAGACGTCTTCGCACAGGTCAAGCAGTTTCCACAAATTACGGTCCCGTGATTTTTGCGTGCGGAGCTGACGCCATAGCGTCCCATACATACACTCTCTGCTTCAGATCAGATGAATTTGGTGGCCAAGATACGGTGAGTTTGCTATCACACTCCCCAAACCACTGTGGCACGATTCTGACCCTTTGAGACGGACAGGCATCCAGTTGAAAGGTGACATCGCCGTCGGATGCCAACGAGCAAGATGGGATGCATTAGTCAAGGAAGCCGAACGACGAAGCAGGAAGTGGCAGGCCATTTCTCTTTGAAGAAACAGGAATCACAAGAGAAATTGGCCATGGTGCTCTAAGACCGGCGTATAACTTTTGGGGTCATAGCGTAAAAAGGAGAAAATCAAACATCAGTTTCAAATACCTTGCGCGACACTTTCAATATGACAAAGATCGCCACTTGCTGCGTTCCGCAGCTGCTCACGCCCATATGTAAAGCCCGTCGATCCGAAGCAGTAAACATGTTGCAATGCTGCCGGGGTTCAACCTGACGGACCAATCCAGACATTTCTGTAGCTGCGTAATAACGACGAACGAGCGCTGAGCTAATCGCTATGACGTCGAGATAAAGAAGCAAAGACAGCAGTGGAATCACGCGGATACACCATCACCGTAAAAGGGGAAGACCCAGCCATGATCAAGAATGGCAATACACTTTTGGAGACTGTCGTGGTATAGTGCTAACGGATAATAGTCGTAAGGGTCAAGCCTTCACAGGAAAATGCTACTGAAGTCTCCGAACCAGGTTACGAGTGGGTGTCATAGCGAAACGTCGTGGGAAACTGTCGGAGGGAATGGCTTTGCTCGATGCTTACGCCCCCGATAGTCGGATCTGGTGGTCCGCTGGGAACGCCCAGAACACCGAGAGGTTGCGAGATCGCATCCCATTCGAACTATGGAGATTATTCAGGCCACTTTTAACCGAACCGCCAGTGGTGTAAAGATTTGCAAGGAACGACATGTGGTTCGGATTCCACATAAAACAGTAGGACTGCTTGTCCCGCTAGGATGACTGGGATACGCAGGACATTGAAGTGGCGTCCAGTGTAAGGAACTGAGCCACTGAACCACACAAACTTATAATAGCGCTCCAGTTAACTCGTCACACAGATGCTGCTTCTCTGAGCTCTCAGAATTTACCTTCTCCTCCTTCCTCTCACAGTCATGTATTTCCCTGGCACCCAGTGATTTCTTCCTCTTTCGTCAGATTAAGAAACCATTGGGTAGAAGACGTTTCAAAAATAGCTTTCGATATTGAACGTTTTCTGAACAACAGACTTCTACAACCAATGTACGAGCCAAGACAGCCACCTTTGAGAAAATATTCCACATTGAATGGAGAATATGTAGAAAGCGTTATCACCAAGTTTCATTGCAATAACTTGAATTTTTCGAGATAATTATAAATTTATGATCATCGCTCGTACGTACCTACTACAGGAAAAGTCACATCGGTAAACTTAATTACGTATCGCTGTCGAGCAGGACAGCTCGTAACGATAACAAGCTCTCAAGGCCGACACGTTGCATCAGAACTGGCAACTGGCCACAGAAACAAATGTCCGATGCGCCATGAAGAAGGGACAGGGTAATTATAAGGTCCACGGAATATTTCACAAAATCAGTACATATAAATGGTCAAGAAAAACACAGCATATGATAAAGTATATTAAATACTTTTTTTTTTTTGCAATTTTTACCGATGTTTTGTGTCGCATGGCACACATCTAATCGATGGTCCAATTCTGCTTATACCCGACCCAGCGTATCTGGAGTGACGGTAGGAACAGCTGTTGCGAGACAGTGTCGCAAGTCTTCGACGTTTTGTGATAGAAGTGGAACGTAAACGCTATCCTTGACGTAACCCTACAAGAAAAAAATCTTAAAGTGTCGTGTCCGGCCCCTCGGGTAAAGCCAGGATAGCGGCGGCATACAGCCTATCCATCGACGTGGCGACGCCTCGTTCAGGTAATCTCGTAGACAATTTCGGAAATGTGGAAGGATACCTTCCTGTTGAAAGATGAACTCTCTGATATCAGTTTCAAGTTGTGGCATGATAAGTGACATCACTGACAGGTTTCTCGCAATGTAGAAGGATCCACGGACTGTCATGTTGGACATGATATAGCACGTTAACTTTCTTGGAATCGTCGATGTGTTTGACAGTTGCATGTGGAATCTGTGTCCCCCATATGCCTGTGTTAAGTCGCCGTTCCTGAACGACGAGAGGTGTTTTCGTCACTTAGATTAACTTGGAAATTTGTGGTAAGTTCTATGGGACCAAAAGAGATTAATTTCCTTGCGAAGTAGTCATTCTCAAGATTCGATATTACAATAACTGTGTTGTTAAGATGAACGATACAATGTTCCTTCTGACAGGCATTAATGTCCGAAGGAACAGGCACTGCTGCGACATTCGAGGAACCATCAGCAGTAGCCTGTAAGGAAATGACGACTATCAAACTTTGTCCTGGGTCCACTCCTCTGGGAAATGAATATGGAGCCTCTATTGGACGAATTAAAACGTATCGAAGACGTGCTAGAGGCGATAGCCTACGCAGACGGCCGCCTTCCGTTGGTAGGCGGCCCTAGCCACGATGATCTGGAACCAAAGATAGAACGCGCGATATCTTTGTTATCTGATTGGTGCCAGAAAGCCAGGATGAAGATTACTCGAAACAAGTCCTTACTGTTAAAAGGCCAGCTACTGAGAAAAACCCGACCATCAGAATCGATGGCTCACCAGTTCTTCAGCGTCGAGAGGCCCGATGTCTGGGCGTCATCATTGACGAGCGCTCGGACTTTGCCGCATATTGAGACCTTAACTCAGAAATCGACGGAGGTAGTAAACAATCTCACTGGAACTGGACATAAAAGATTCCACCCTCCGATCAATCTGGTCCAATTGTACCACAACAGTATCCACTCCTCGATCGGATTCTGGGCCATAGGCTCAGGAGCGTCGTGCCCACCACGTCTGTGCGGAGAGTGCAGCGGAACGTGCTGATGAGATCCATTGAGGCATACGGAACAACTCCAGGTGGGGCCCTGCTGGTGATAATGGGACTCGGCCCACTCGAAATTGATACACGGGAGCAGGCGGCCAGGTTTTGGGTAAAGAGGGGAAAAATTGAAAAGGCGGCAAAAATTATCGGGGTTCATGTAGGGGATAAAATTTCGATCAGACGAGAAGGGAAGGAATCATGACAAGAGAGATGGGAGACTGACGGAACGGGACGCAGGACTTTTCACTTTTTACCAAGTATTTTGAAGCGACTGAAACTCACGTATTTTCAACCAAGCAGAGGTCTATTGCACTTCCTTATAGGAAATGGATCGTATCCGGCATACCTACGCTGGTTTGGGAGGCGGGCGATGCTTTCGTGCGACTATGGAGTCTTGGAGGGCACGCCAGACCATGTGATCTGTGAGTGCCCCGCATATAATTATGGTGGCAGCCGACTTGGCGGCGAAAATTACCGAACAATGACACCTATTACTTATTGAGACAGCAAAATACCTTTGAGATCCTTAACAGCTTGGTGACTGACGTTTCCACGAAGATAATAAGGGAATACCTGAGGGATAATTGATGAAACCCAGAATCTTCTTTGTAGGAATCAACATGGATTCCGGAAACAGCGATCGTGTGAGACCCAACTCGCTTTAATTGTTCATGAGACCCAGAAAATATTAGATACAGGCTCCCAGGTAGACGCCATTTTCCTTGATTTCCGGAAGGCTTTCGATACAGTTCCGCACTGTCGCCTGATAAGCAAAGTGAGAGCCTACTGAATATTAGACCATTAGACCAGCTGTGTGGCTGGATTGAAGAGTTTTTAGCAAACAGAACTCAGGATGTTGTTCTCAATGGAGAGACGTCTACAGACGTTAAAGTAATCTCTGGCGTGCCACAGGGGAGTGTTATGGGACCATTGCTTTTCACAATATATATAAATGACCTAGTAGATAGTGTCGGAAGTTCCATGCGGCTTTTCGCGGATGATGCTGTAGTGTACAGAGAAGTTGCAGCATTAGACAATTGCAGTGAAATGCAGGAAGATCTGCAGCGGATAGGCACTTGGTGCAGGGAGTGGCAACTGACCCTTAACATAGACAGATGTAATGTATTGCATAGAAAGAAGGATTCTTTATTGCATGATTATATGATAGCGGAACAAACACTGGTAGCAGTTACTTTTGTAAAATATCTGGGAGTATGCCTACGGAACGATATCAAGTGGAATGATCATATAAAATTAGTTGTCGGTAAGGCGGCTGCCAGGTGTAGATTCATTGGGAGAGTCCTTAGAAAATGTAGTCCATCAAGAAAGGAGGTGGCTTACAAAACACTCGTTCGACCTATACTTGAGAGTTGCTCGTCAGTGTGGGATCCGTACCAGGTCGGGTTGACAGAGGAGATAGAGAAGATCCAAAGAAGAGCGTCGCGTTTCGTCACAGGGTTATTTGGTAAGCGTGATAGCGTTACGGAGATTTTTAGCAAACTCAAGTGGCAGACTCAGCAAGAGAGGCGCTCTGCATCGCGGTGTAGCTTGCTGTCCAGGTTTCGAGAGGGTGCGTTTCTGGTTGAGGTCTCGAATATATTGCTTCCCCCTACTTATACCTCCCGTGAAGATCACGAATGTAAAATTGAAAGATTCGAGCGCGCACGGAGGCTTTCCGTCAGTCGTTCTTCCCGTGAACCATACGCGACTGGAGCAGGAAAGGGGGGGTAATGACAGTGGCACGTTAAGTGTCCTTCGCCACTCACCGTTGGGTGGCTTGTGGAGTATAAATGTAGATGTAGATGTAGATGTAAAATATAAGATCACCAGTTACCCACCCTATACCGCCGTGGCGTGGATTGGTCGACTGCCGTTACGATCGGAATCCGCCAAGTCGCAGACTAGGAGGTAGGTGCGTCTGACAGCAAAGCATACTGCACTAGATTAAGATAGTTACTTATAGATGTAGTTTTAGTAAATATAGACTTTTTGAAATTAATAGGATCCGGCAGTGATAATACACTTTCTAAGGACTGCCCAGTGCTAGGGGCACGCCCGCTGCTGTTAGCTCGGTGGGCCCGGCCACAAAAGTAGGTTTATACTTATGCTGGCACATCTGTAACGCTGGATTAGTGTGTAGTACAGTATATAATAGGAATAGGTTGTAATTTGTGGTAGAGCAATAACGTAGTCAGGTTGCCCATTAGAGCTGAGAAACACAACTGTATATCAAGCTGTATGTAAAATTGTGGTAAACTATAGGATTGACTGTTCATTTAGGCGGTGGGTTTGTATTTGATACACATTTTTATGAATAAAAAATTAAAAGAAAAAGCTTTTTGCTTGACTTGGACTAGAGCGCAGATTTCCCACTTTACGCAATCGGTTGCCGTAACTGTTTTGGATATCTGTGCATGACATGGATGCACGTTCTAAGGGACACAGCATCATTCTTCTTATCAACACAAGCACTGCAAAATTGTATTATCCGCCGATACCTCGCAGCGTTCAATTAAAATGTTCTCCCCAGTACGGGAATTACATAATGTGTGTACAAATCATAATACAGGAACGACAACATGTAGAAGTTTGGTCTGGCCGTGATTCGTGCACGGATAGCCGAAGCGATTAAGGCGACCGCTCACGTAAAGCGAGAAATCCTGGTTCGAGTACCGGACCGCCACAAATTTTCATTGTCGCTATTCGCTTATGACCGTGACGGTTGTTCGTATTCGCAACTGCGAATACATTTAATTTATTTTCAAGATTGATCTGTATATAAATGCAGAACTGCAGGCAAACTGTTGCCATTGATTATGACTTGCAGGAGCTATCGTTTGTACAGCTTCACTCTTAAATCGGTTACGAAGGATTTTTCACACTGTTGGCTGTGAGATATTGAATTCTGTACTGTCTCAACAGGTCGGCACTTTGGACTTCGCAACATCGCGTCCCTCACACGGCCGACTGTCCTTTGTGACAAGCGTGGTCAGTCTGAACATTTTGCATCGCACAAACAACCGTACCTGTCGAATTTCTTGTATAATATCACTGTTCTGTTGAAAACTGGTGGTGCATTGCGAAAATTTCTACTTAAAGCTCTTTCCTCACACAATACCGATCAGCAACGAAAGAACTGTAGCACACAAAATGGTTTCTCCGCCATTTTCAAATATTACTGTCGGTGGCGCCCGTCTCGGTGATTCTCCGAACTAACTTACAGGCACTACGTGGAAAAAAAAAACACCTTTGAGAGATTGTCTTTCGCGTACTATAGCATTTGTTCCGTTTGGCCTTTGCCATTTACTTGTACAGATCTTTTTATTTTTTTAATTTTTTTTAAATCTGACATTGACTTCGTAGTTATGATGTATTATCATATGTGGAGCTCGGTGTTTGTACGTCCAGGGAGAGAAAAAAATAGTTCAAAATTTGTCCCTTTAAGACAGTAATGAGTAATAATATTTTCATAATTTGTCTGCCTTTAGTCTGCGCGTCAGAGGAAGTCTGTTCACCCTGACAATGTAGGACTCCATTGGCAGACAATGTGGCGAAACACGAAACGCTTAGTAAGCTGGGTGGCTGCGGCAACGACCTGGATTCCCGGCCGGGAAGCCGAGCTGCCCGAGATAGCTTTTGTTGGTGGCGCTCGAAGCCAGTCGAGGGCCTTTCGAGGAGCCTGAAAGGTTAAAAGGGGGGCGGACCTCGGACCCCGGCCCCAGGAGGAGAGGATGCGTGGGCTCCGGTCGGAGGAACGGGCTCTGTTCGCGATCTGGACGCATGGGTGCGTGAGGGGGATGGGGGAGTGGGGGGGGGGAGGAAGTGGGTCGGGGTCGCGGACACAGCGAGCGGTCGACAGGTCGTCGATATGATCGATAGCGCCAGTCGCAGCTGTGACGCTGCTCAATGGCACAGGTGATGCAGTCGTCGCCTGACTCCAAGGTTCCTCTCTCGAACGTTTAAGCGCTCTGTCGTTAGTGGCGTATGGTCCGAAAGTCGCAGTTATAAGACTGATGCAATAAAACGAGGTCTTGGATGAAGGTGCTCGCTATTACCCGTTGTTTTCATATCGATGAATGGAAAAAGAAAATAGCTAGAATTTGAAAGAAAAATTTTTAAAATAATTTATCTTCACTCGAGTTACTAGTCACAGGCGAGGTGCCTAGACGCACTATGCACGGATTTCATATGCTACGAACTCCATAGTCTTCTGCTAGATGGCCATAGTCTCTTGCTGTTCTTTGGAGGAGTAACAGTCCGATGTCAGCGTGACAGAGTTCTGAGCAATGTGCCCGCGTGCACTACGAGAGGAAGGAAGCACACTTGTGTTTTCGAGATTGTAGCGAGTAGATGCATCTCGAGGTCGTTGCCTGCGTTAGCTAGATGATTTTGTCTGAAGTTTCATTTCGATGGCCATGTCTATGCTGCATCACACAAGAATTTACGGTGCCGATGTTATGAAGAAATCCGCTAACAGCTAGTAAATTTGTTGTTTTTTATAACACGACCGGTTTGGCGGCTTTAAGCCTCATCATCAGGTGAACCTACGTGGTAAAAAGCAACGTACAGTGTAGCCACATTTTTCGGATATTCAAATTAGTAAAAGAATATCCGCAAAATGCGGTGACACTGTACTTTGCTTTTTGCAACGCAGGTTCACCTGATGATGCGGGTTAAAGCCGCGAAACCGGTCGTGTTATAATAAACAATTTTACCAATTCTTTCTAACCTCATGCCTTTCAACAGCTGCGGTTGCCCGGAATATAAAATAGTTTGTGATTTACGGTGCTGTTGTTTTTAGCAAGCGCACATTGGCGTAATATTTAATTCGCAGACTTGCAGCTTTATAGATATATGTACTTCGTAACCAAGGTTAAGTACATTGTTCAAAGCAACGGGCTTTGTTCCATGTTGAAGTATCAACAGCGCTGCTATTTCATTTATTCATCCATGAATGTAGGTCATGACGTACGTGGTTATTGCATTTGTTTTATAATTCTGCTGGAATTTAATACTTTTTGTTCTGATTCAAATACTTAGTGGAAGTGTACTCCATGTAGTCCGTTACAGAACAAATGTAACCTTGCTACTGCAATTTCTCACTTGATTATAATAATACGAAGTTATTCTAAATTTCTCTTTAATTATTTTGATCCTACAGTCATGTCTCAAAATTATTACGTGACTTTGGCAGTTCCATTGCGCTTATCTGTTTCCATGCTTATGAATTCTTACTTAAATCGGTGGACACGTCCTGTCGTCAGCAGAATCGTTTTTCACATAAGGTGCAATCGGCATGAATTTTTCAGCAAAAGTTAAGGTAGATTCGTGTTACTGAGAATTTAGAGAATTGTTGCTTATCCTGAATATATTTGAAGTGATTATTGTGGTTCATGTTCATTGCGAATAGGCGATTATACAAAATCAAGTTTTACGTCCCCGTCGCACATGTACTCTCTATCGGACGACGCAGATACACTTTCAGATCGTACCAGGAGGACAGAGTGTGTTTATCGTAATGTGGTTCAAAAAATGTTTCAAATGGCTCTGAGCACTATGGGACTTAACTTCTGAGGTCATCAGTCCCCGAGAACTTAGAACTACTTAAACCTAACTGACCTAAGAACATCACAAACATCCATGCCCGAGGAAGGATTCGAAACTGCGACCGTAGCGCCCCCCGGTTCCAGACTGTAGTGCCTAGAACCGCACGCCCACCGCGTCAGGCTATCGTAATGTGACATTCACTTAAATATATGTTCAAGCTCTCCTTAAAGCCAAAGAAATAAATAAACAGAAAGGAAATAAATAAAGCTTTCCTTAAATTTCTCGTTGCGCTGTGAAGGTCTTTCCTACTTCTGAGGTTAACAATCAAATGGCAGTCAGATCGCGTTAGTATTCATACATGGGTCAAAATTTTGTGCTACAGGGAGGATATTTATAGAAAATTTTCACCGATGACGTGTCAGTTATGTACTCCGATTAGTTCAGAAAACGAGTAGGAAGCTTTCAAAATATTGAAGTTATAGTCGCTGATCTAGATACTATGCTTCTCGCAGACGACAAGGTGATTTTAGGCGAAGAGGAAGCTGATCACGCTGACCAGATGTTGTTGTGGTCCTCAGTCTGAAGATCTGTTTGACACAGCTCTCCGAGCTAGTCTAGGCTGTGCAAGATTCTTCATCTCTTCGTAACTATTAAAATTTAAATCCACACGAACCTGGTTACTGTAGTCAAGCCTTGGTCTTCCTTTACAATTTTTGTGCCCTCGCAATTCCCTCAATTACCAAATGAACAACTCGTACGTGCTACAAGATGTATCTAATCAGACGATCGCTTCTATTACTCAGGTTCTTCTGTACTTGTCGATTATTCATTCGACCTACCCAACTAATTTTCAACGTTCTTCAAAACACTACAAAAGCTCATTTGCTCTTCTTCTCTGCAGTGTTTATCGTCCACATTTCACACTAGTTTCATAAAAGTATATATACACTCAAGTGACAAAATTCATGGTACACCTCCTAATTTCGTGTCGGATCTCCTTTTTCCAGGCGTAGTGCAGTAGCTCGACGTGGCGTGGACACAGCAAGTCGTCGGAAGTCCGCTGCAGGAGTAATGAGCCATGCTGCCTCTATAACCGTCCACATTAGAGGAAGTGTTGCCGGTGCAGGAAGTTGTGCTCGAACTGACCTCTCGATTGGGTTCCACAATGCTCACTGGGATTCATATTAGGTGATGTGGGTGGTCGAATCATTCGCTCGAATTGTCCAGAATACTCTTCAAACCTATTGCGAAAACCTATGGCCCTGTAACATGTGTGGGAACATGAAATCCAAATGGCTACAAGCTGTCTCTAAGTAGCCGAACATACCCATTTCCAGTTAACGATCGGTTCAGTTGGATCGGAGGACCCAGGCATTTCCATGTAAACACCACTATGGAGACACCACCAGCTTGGGTAGTGCCGTGTTAGCAGCTTGAGTCCATGGCTTTGTAGTGTCTCTCCCACATTCTAAAACAGCTCTTACCAACTGGAATGTGGATTCATCTAACCAGGACAGGTTTCTCGAGTCGAGTGCGATCAGAGCCCAGGAGAGCCGCTACAGGCGGTGTCGTGCTGTTGGCAAAGGCGCTTGCGTCGGTCGTCTGCTGGCACAGCCCATTAACGCAAAATTTCGCCGCACTGTCCTAACGGACACGTTCGTCATACATCGCACATTGCTTTCTGCGGTTATTTCATGCAGTGCTGCTTGTCTAGTAGCACCGACAACTCTATGCAAACGCCGCTGCTCTCGGTCGTTAAACGAAGACCGTCGACCACTGCGTTGCCTGGGTGATAGGTAATGCCTAAAATCTGGTATTCTCGTCACACTCTTGACACTGTGTATCTCAGAATATTGATTTCCCTAACGATTTCCGAAATAGAATGTCCAATGCGTCTAGCTCCAACTGCCATTACGCATTGAAAGTGTGTTAATTCCCGTCACGCGGTGATAATCACGCCGGAAACCTTTTCACACGAATAACCTGAGCACAAATGACAACTCCACCAGACTACTGCCCTTTTACACGTTGTATACGCAATATTACCGCTGTCTGTATAGTTGCTTATCGCTATCCTATACGTTGGCACCTTATTGTACATTATATGTTAAAATACGTACCTCTTTCAGTAACACGTTTCTTGCTATTTCCAACGTGCATTTCATATTCTCTCTACTTCGGCGATCGTCCGTAATTTCGCTGCACAAATAACAAAACTCCAATACTACTTTCGTTTGTTGCATTTCCTAATGTGAGACAAGATTTTCTAATCTAATATAATCGCAGTTCCCTCAGCAAAACCTAATTTAATTTCACCACGCTTTTACCCTCGTTGTAATGTTAAACTTAAAACCTGTTTTCCTGACATTATCCGTTCCGTTCGACTGATCTTATAGTCTTTTGCCGTCAGAGAGACACTATGTCATGGAAAAACCTGAAAGATTTTATTTTTTCTCCCAGGGACTTAATTATCATTGCTGATTATATATTATTCGAATATCACCTTCCTAAAGGTAAATCTATGGCGTGTGGCATTGTAGCGAAATGAAAGGAAGAAGACAAACAGCTGAGACATGAAGAAATGTGATGCAACGGAACGTTTGATGAGTAGACAGGATAATTAATGAAGAGGTATCGAAAAGACTCAAGGAATAGTCAGTTTGGTAACGCAAGGAAGTATAGGGGTAAAAACTGTAGAACGAAACCAATGTTTGACTATAGAAGGTAGGTGCAATAGATTTATGTTGCAGTATTTATACAGAGACGGAAGTGTGTAGAGATGCCGCTGGTAATATGAATGATATGGTAATCAGTACTAGTGGAGTTGAAAAGCGGCCTCAAGTCGCTGAAACTTAATGTAGCTGCAGCGTCGAGCGATTTCCCTGTCAAGTTCTGGACAGAATTTTCGAGCGAATAACCTCCATTCTTGACCATAATTTACCGCAGATCTCTCGGACAGAGATATGTTTCCCGTGAGAGCACAGGTAATTAGAACTGATACACAGAACTAAAGTCATGTTCCACATACATGTAGTTGGTTATCAAGCTCGACTCACGCTCTTCACATTTGATATTTTTTTTTGTGACGGATAAAATCTGCAACTGAGGTGGCCTGTCACATAACCGTAACATACTGTAGGAACTCGGAAAAAGAATGCTCAGAAGTGCTCAGGGGTTTTAAGAAAGCAAGACACACCTGTTTACAAGAGTAGTAGTACATGTGGTCTACAAAACTACCTCCAGTCTCACTGACAGTCACCTGTTGTGGAATCTATATTCTGAACTCAAATGTAATGGTGAAACCGAAGTGATATCTATAGTGTTATATGCCCTTTACTGTCACTATTTAGGAGACACTATGAGTAACGCTCTTAATGTGTATGTGATGCTGTCCTTTGCCGTCTAGTAAGCTCAGCAGAAGATCACTATGAAGTAACATTTTATTTAAACAAGGTTCCTGTACGGTGCGAAAAGTCGCAATTGGTCATAAACAACGAAAAGTGTGCAGTTTTTCACATGAGTACTAAAAATAGGGACTGTTAAATATTTATTAGGTGATAAATTACACAAATTCTATAGCTATCGATTCAACTGAATACCTAGAGATTACTATTACGAACAAGTTAAATTTCAACAACCAGATAGAAAATATTATGGGAAATGCGAAACATAGATCAGACTTTACTGGCGGTACACTTTTGTTCCGTTAAAAACGAACTGTTGAGCTCTAGCTTCAAGTAAGTTCTGAATTCAGTCATTGATCCGGTCCAATACTCTGTAATCTCGTATTCTGCTTCACTACGCTACAGTATAAAACACTGTGGAACGCCTTCCGGAAGCCCAACACGGCATGAACCTGGTCGCGTTTGGTCACGATACTCTAGATCTCATGGACGAAAGAGCGAGCTGAGTTTTACAAGATCCCTGTTTATCGAATCTATGTTATTTTTATACAGGGCGTTTTAGTTCTCTAAACAGGCCGTAACTGTACAGTCTGTTTATTACGTGTAATCATCCACACGGACGGCAAAATAAAACTATCGCAGAAACTATCTGATGGACCTTCAGTTAGGCAATCCAGATTACACTATCCCCACATGATTGAAGATGATGTAAGTTTGATTGGCTAACTGAAGGTCCATCAAATAGTTGCTGCAATAGTTTTATTTTGCCAATACTGTACATACGTATGTATACTGCAAGTCACGTACAAGGTTATTATAAATGAGTGAAGCAATTTCACAGATTTGCTGTAGCTTTATTATTTGACATATTGTCACAAGTCTCTGCGCACACGTAGGAAAACTGAAATTTTTTTGGCATATTACAAGTTTTCCTATATGCCCCCTCCCCCTCTCTACTTATTCTGTAGATATAAAGTCGACAGTCAAGTTCTTCCCACGTTCGGTGCAGCATGTCCCGATGAGTCTGTTCAAAAGCACTATTGATGCGAGCTCGCAGTTCTTGCACGTTTAGTGGTAGAAGAGGCGTAAACACTGAATCTTTCACATAACACCACACAAAAAAACCACATAGGGCTAGGTGGGGAGAGTGTCTAAGCCACATCACGAATTTATGATCAACCCTACCACGACGAATCCATAGGTTTCTCAGTTCCCTGTTGAAACTTTACGAACAAAAAGATAGTAGAGAGTGGAGCCTCATCCTGTTGGCAGGTTAATTCCAAACTGATTAACTTTTAATAAGTATCGGATGTGCTGCACGATGATGTGGGGATTCTCTGTTATCCAGATTCGCTGTGCCATTCACAAAAAATGTTGCTTCATCATTGAAGATGTGTTTTTCACAAAGCCCACCGTCTTCCATAAGCTGTTGAAGCTGAGCCGAAAATTCAGAACGTCTGACTTGTTATCGGGAGTCAGGGCTTATAGCAATTGCAAGCGGTAAGGCTTCAGATTCAGTCGTTTGCTTAAGCTCTTCTAAACTGTCAGTTGTCGTGTCTTCAGCTCTTTGCTTCCTCTTTTCGTCGACATCTGTGGACTACGTCTGAAACTCGTCTGGTCGTGGTCAACCGTTTCTTCATTCGCTGCGGGCAGAACATACGCTTCCTCGGAGCTTGTCATCGTCTTACCTAACCGCTCAGTGTCGCGCTTTCGTGGCAAAAATCCGAAGTGCGGTTGCAACAATACAAAACTTTTTGAGTTTTTCTAGATCTGTGTTGAGTGTGCTGACAATATGTCAGTTGATGTAGCTACAGTGAATTTATAAAATCGCTTCAATCATTTTCAGTAATCGTGTACTGCGTTAAATTGAGGCTTCACAGCGTACCATTTCCATAATGAAAGATATTAGGGAATTTAATAATCCGAGATCCACTGTGTCAATAGTGTGCCGAGAATGGCAAATTTCAGGCGTTACCTCTCACCATGGACAACGCAGTGACTTAAGACCATCAGATGAATCCCGATTTAAATTGGTAAGGCTGATGGTAGGGTTCGAGTGTGGTGCAGGCCCCACGAAGCCATGGACTGTAGGGAGCACCACTACTGCGAGAGCAATTTCTTTATCTTTCCAAACTTACATTTATAATCTGCAGAATTGTGTAAGGCGCGTGGCAGGGGGTATTCTTAATTACGTCTCCTTTAATTCTTGTTTTGACTGTGGTTAAAAGGGACTGCTTGTATGGCAGTGTGGAGATGTTATTTGACTCATTTTTTCTGCACCATCTCTATAGGATAGCCACGGTGCTTGACGTTCTCTACCAGTTTCTCGTGATGTTTTAGACGTTTCTCTCCTTCAGTTCAGATGTTTCAAAATCTCACAAGACAAATAAGTCTGTGGACATTCACACCGCCCGTCTCTGTAGATGCACGGTTCTATATGGTGGTTCAACGGTAAAGCCGAAATGACGGAGGTTCGAAACCTGGTCGGGCTACAGAATACTCCATCCCTTTAACCTAGTCTATATCTCTGTGATGTGACGATTCGTCAGGAACGACATGTGGTTCGGTAACATGCTAAGGTCCTGTTTCTCCAGCAGGATGACTGGGGTAGGTTAGGGGCACGCAGTTCGACGAAGCGGCATCCGGTTGAAAAACTTGGGCCAGACCGTTGAGCCAGACAGAATTATTGTTATTTGTATACAATCGGTGTACTCTGTTAATCCTACCAAATATGAGCTCCATACAGTTGACACGTATGCAGATATGAACCATACAGAACCACACACACGTTTCCTACGTAACCTCTTTTGTAGAGAAATTGGTGTTCCCGAATATGCAATAAACAAATCACAGACATTTGATTTAGTTATAACTGAACCTATGAGGTCGTTCCACGTGGCATCTCTAGACATATTTATATGAATGTGAATAAAATGTGAGCACAGTTGCAATTTTCGTCTCACTTTAAAGACTATAACCGATCTTGGTCACAAGGTGGTATCTACATAGTATTAAAATACAAAGTACAGTGGAGTTAGTCAAACAGAGAAGAATGTATCAATAGCCATCATAAACAGCAAGCATAATAAACATAAACTAAATAATGTTGAAAAAGAACTCGTCAACATGCATCATCAAAACATCATAATAGCATAAATATTGTGCAAACTCGTTGACACCACTAAGAAATCGATACACGTTGCTGGTTTAGAGTTTCCAGTTCACTCAAGATTTATTGTTGCAACACTGTGTATGGAGTACATGAAATGATTACGTGTACAGATCCATAGCACAAGCGTTTCTGAGGCACCAGGTTTCGACCCATGCTAAAACACCCATATTAGTACAACGTGTGGCCTTCAAGGATGGGCAATGCACACGCTGACCCTGGCATCCAGTCAATCGTACAGATGGCGAATATTGTCCTGGGATACGTTATTCCATGCCTGTTCGACCTGTTGATGTAGTTCTGTAAGAGCTGTTGGTTGACCAGTCATACGGGTCACTTCTCATCCCACCACATCTCACACGTGTTCGGTTGGAGGAAAGTGTGGGCATTGTGCTCTCCAGGGAAGATGCTGCACGTCTTGCAGAACACGTTGAATTTCATGGTCATTGTGTGGGCGAGCGTTATCCCGTCGGAACAACACATCACCTCCCTGTTGCAAGAACGGAAAACAAGGGATCTAACAACATTCTGCACTTAGAGCACTGGTTACCATTCCCACTTTAACCTCCAAAGATGAATGAGAGTTGTAGCTTCGCACCCCACACAATAATGCGTAGGGTGGAACCAGTGTGTCTTAGACGAACGCACTCTACGGGACAGCGGTCACCAGCTATACGTCGTACGAGCACACGACCATCACCTGCTTGCAGGCAGAATCTGCTTTCATCGTTGAAGACCACGGTGCGCCATTCCATATTCCAAGTGATCCTCCGACGGCAACAGTCGAGCCGTGTACGTCGATACTGTGGCGTGAGTGGAAGACAGGCTAGCTGTATTCGTGCCCGTAGTCCCACTGCTGGTAATCGGTTAGCAACAGTTCGTCTTGATACGTCTCGGTTCACTTACAAAACGACGATCCTGTTGGGCGTCTGTGCTGCGTGGACGCCCAGAACTTTGTCTACGGGTGTGAGAATGTTCACGTGACCACTGACACCAGAATCGTTGCACAACTAAAGCAGCGCGTTCAAATTGTGTGGCAGTTCTCCGAAAGGACCATCCCGCCACTCGGTAGGCGACAATTTGACGTCTTTCAAACTCGCTCACTTGGCTGTAAGAAGCATAAATGCGTCTCCGTGGCATAGTTGCCTGCTTGCTTCATGCGCATTCCCTATCAAAATGCAGACACGGATGGAGCTTTTGTAGCTATGCCAATACGCCGTCTGTTGGCGGACGACGGTGATACGATTATCAGTATTCAGGTGGCATATGCCGTCATCTTATCAAAACAGACGTTGTCTTTTTCAGGTGTACAACTTTTTACGACAGTGTTTGTAATGTGAAATAACACGTCAAGCGTCTTGAGAGAACACAGAACAACTGATGAGACGGTCGAGGAGGCGGTACTTAAATTGGGGAGTGGAGTGTTACTTGGAGGACATGTAGAAGGCAGGGAGGTAAGCAGGGATTGGAAATACGTCACAGCGTATTAAGTTGTGTGTTAGTTTCTATGTTATTAAATCGTAATTGGAGTAATATACTTATCATCACGTGAATGAATGGCTTTCATTCTTTAATATATTGCTTTTATCAAGTTTATGGAGGAGTTGTTCTGAAGATTTATTATTACCTTTCGTTGCTTATGTTAGGTATTTCTACATTCGTCTGTATTTTACTAATTAAATTGTTGTTTGCCTGTCGATGCTATGTGGATACCACTGGACATTGTTGTTGGGGACCGAAATCGGTCGTGGTTTCTCAAATAAAAAGAAAAGTGCAACTGGTGCAGGTATTTTATTCAGAATCAATACTGCAGTTGCGGAATCTGCATCACCACTATCCATATGCTGCACAACATATTTGGATAACGCGACTAACATTAGTTGTGACTTATAAAATTTTTATTCAGACGTTACTGCATTTTTACTTTTCGTAAATATTGGGTATCTTGACTTTTTACTCATTAAGAGTTAGTTGCCGGCTTGTTTTCGACATTTAACTGTATATTAGTTCAATTGTCGCCGACAGCTTTTCGGAAGTCTGATCTTATCATCGTCACGGTCACTACTAACGCTATACGTAGCTTAGATTCCTCAAATAATAAAGATTTTTGAAACTAAGTATGCAGTGTTTTCATTTAGTTGGAGCATGTCTTCAGAAATGGTTCAAATGTCTCTAAGCACTATGGAACTTAACATATGAGGTCATCAGTCCCCTAGACTTAGAACTACTTAAACGTAACTAACCTAAGGACATCACACACATCCATGCCCGAGGCGGGATTCGAACCTGCGACAGTAGCAGCAGCGCGGTTCCGGACTGAAGCGCCTAGAACCGCTCGGCCACATCGGCCAGCGGAGCATGTCTTCAAGCCTTCGAAAGTACAGGCTTTTCACTATTTCTATGACACTTTTCCGCGAATTAAGCATTCGTGCTGCCCATATTTGTTTGCGTTCAGTAACTCATGTTAATCCTATCTGACATGGGTCCCGCACATTTGAGAAATATTGCAGGATGCATCACACGGGTGTTTGCAAGCAAATCTCTTATGTGGACTTACTGTATTTTCCCAGTGTCTTTCGACTTAGCCTGTGTGTGTCATGTGCTTTACATACGACTGAGCCTGGGTGATAACTCAGTTTCATATACCCACAAATATCTGTACCTAGTTATTTATATGAGTTGGTTGCTTCCACTTATGGCTTATCAGTATTGTACTAGATGTGTTTTGCAAAGGCGACATTTACATTTATGATTATTTAAAGTAAATTACTATATTTGCACATTTTCTGAAACTTTTCAAGATGTGACGGATATTTGTGCAACTATCTTTGATAGAACTTCATTATAGATAGCTGCATCACTTGCGCAAGAGTTACTATTAATATTGTCTGTAAGTCAGTAACATACATGACGTATTTATACAGACTGAAGTGACGAATGAAAATTTCTACGATGACCGGAATTCGAGACCAGAGCTCTTGCTCATTAGGCAGATGCGCTAACCACTACCCCATCGTGGCACAGTTGGCTTGCACAACTGCCTGGACTACTCTAGGCCGCCTCCCTCGTCAATCCAAACTCCCATTGATGCCTCAGTCCACATGGTATTATCCCTAAACTCAAACGGCATTAAGAGGCTCTCCCACTGTATTGGAATAACACCTCAGTATCGAACAAAACGAAGGATCCTCCTTGAACCGCAGACATAAGTGCTATAAGCAAATGCAGCACTATGGTTCCAAATACTTTTTCAAATCTGAAATGTCTATGATGTACACTCCTGGAAATTGAAATAAGAACACCGTGAATTCATTGTCCCAGGTAGGGGAAACTTTATTGACACATTCCTGGGGTCAGATACATCACATGATCACACTGACAGAACCACAGGCACATAGACACAGGCAACAGAGCATGCACAATGTCGGCACTAGTACAGTGTATATCCACCTTTCGCAGCAATGCAGGCTGCTATTCTCCCATGGAGACGATCGTAGAGATGCTGGATGTAGTCCTGTGGAACGGCTTGCCATGCCATTTCCACCTGGCGCCTCAGTTGGACCAGCGTTCGTGCTGGACGTGCAGACCGCGTGAGACGACGCTTCATCCAGTCCCAAACATGCTCAATGGGGGACAGATCCGGAGATCTTGCTGGCCAGGGTAGTTGACTTACACCTTCTAGAGCACGTTGGGTGGCACGGGATACATGCGGACGTGCATTGTCCTGTTGGAACAGTAAGTTCCCTTGCCGGTCTAGGAATGGTAGAACGATGGGTTCGATGACGGTGTGGATGTACCGTGCACTATTCAGTGTCCCCTCGACGATCACCAGTGGTGTACGGCCAGTGTAGGAGATCGCTCCCCACACCATGATGCCGGGTGTTGGCCCTGTGTGCCTCGGTCGTATGCAGTCCTGATTGTGGCGCTCACCTGCACGGCGCCAAACACGCATACGACTATCATTGGCACCAATGCAGAAGCGACTCTCATCGCTGAAGACGACACGTCTCCATTCGTCCCTCCATTCACGCCTGTCGCGACACCACTGGAGGCGGGCTGCACGATGTTGGGGCGTGCGCGGAAGACGGCCTAACGGTGTTTTTTTTTTTTTTTTTTTTTTGGTTTGTGGTTTTAGGGCGCAAAACTTCTATGGTCATTAGCGCCCATGCCTAACGGTGTGCGGGACCGTAGCCCAGCTTCATGGAGACGGTTGCGAATGGTCCTCGCCGATACCCCAGGAGCAACAGTGTCCCTAATTTGCTGGGAAGTGGCGGTGCGGTCCCCTACGACACTGCGTAGGATCCTACGGTCTTGGCGTGCATCCGTGCGTCGCTGCGGTCCGGTCCCAGGTCGACGGGCACGTGCACCTTCCGCCGACCACTGGCGACAACATCGATGTACTGTGGAGACCTCACGCCCCACGTGTTGAGCAATTCGGCGGTACGTCCACCCGGTCTCCCGCATGCCCTCTATGCGCCCTCGCTCAAAGTCCGTCAACTGCACATACGGTTCACGTCCACGCTGTCGCGGCATGCTACCAGTGTTAAAGACTGCGATGGAGCTCCGTATGCCACGGCAAACTGGCTGACACTGACGGCGGCGGTGCACAAATGCTGCGCAGCTAGCGCCATTCGACGGCCAACACCGCGGTTCCTGGTGTGTCCGCTGTGCCGTGCGTGTGATCATGGCTTGTACAGCCCTCTCGCAGTGTCCGGAGCAAGTATGGTGGGTCTGACACACCGGTGTCAATGTGTTCTTTTTTCCATTTCCAGGAGTGTATATGCAGACTAAAGTGACGAATGAAAATTTGTACGATGGCCAGGATTTGAACCCAGTTCCCGTGATCACTAGGCAGACGCGTTGACCGCTAAGCCACACTGACACAGACCTCCCTCGCATGCCTCCTTCCTCAGTTCAAATCCTCATCGATGTCTCAGCCCATTGGTATTCCCCATAAATATTCGTTAATACACAATAGCAAAGATTACAACAGACTTCTTTGGAGGACACCTGAAGCTGCATCTCTTGATGAGTTTGCCTGCAATGTAGTAAGTTACATCCTCTCTACAAAGAGATCTTTAGTCTAGTCACAGTTTTGTTTCATACTCCTTGTTGTTGCCGTTTCGCTAATAACTATTGTAGTGGTTATTATGAAACTTCATTTCATTTGTAGTATCATTGCTAATGCGTCAGTCATATTTATTTCTGTCAATAATTCAATTGTAGTATTGCAGTACTTCACTGGTAATGTGTTTATACTGACATGTGTCATGGTAGCAATGAGTAATACAGGGATCCAGTGAGCGTATTTGTCGAATTTGTATGTGTTTGATACACGGGATTTTTGGTTTGATGTTAGTTCCGATCGAATATCATCATCTTCAGGTCATCTTGAAAAACAGAAAAAATGTGCAGGAATATGAATGGCAGCAGTGCAGCATAATAAAAATATCGGTTGTAGCATTTACCTAACACGTAGAAACAGAACATAAGCAGTAACTGCAACATAATTGTGTTACTTAAGTGGTGCAAACAATGTAAAATTTGAAGCCAAGAGCGTCATCGTCAAAAAACGAAAATACGTTTCATAGACGAATGCGATTGGGGTGACGTCGGCACGCTATACTTAAGGCTGCGCCCACGTTTCCCGTCAATATAGGTCACTGACTGTTGTTTGTCTTTCAGATACCATGTTTTATATTATTTGACGCTTCTGTTCTTAGCTACAGATTCTATGATTTTATGCTAACTTATTAACATAGATTTGTTGCCCTACGATTATATTTATCTGCTTCTTATGCCATTATATTACGTTTTATCTATTTATAAAAAGGCCATGTCCGAAATGCCTGACTCATAATAGCCCAGCCCAAACTGCTGTGGACAGTAACCTGACATTTGGAGAAGATGTTGACCTTATACTGTAGGCGACATGTAAGAAAAGATTTTTCGAAGTTCCATCCCTAAGCTGGCGAAGTAGGGTAGAATGTAATGTTTTTTTTGAAAATATGTTACTATTAGGGCAGTGGTGAAACTAAAATTACGAAAACTGTGTTTGAGCATTTTTGGAAATTGAACCACTAAGGGGGTAAAAGGACGGGAAGATTTTTTAAAAATAAATCATTATTAAAGTAAAGCATTTCTAAAGCTACATATACGAAAACAGGTGTTTGACTTCTCGAATGGAAATTCAACCGTTAAGAGGGTCAAATAGTGGATGACAATTATTATTAAAATATGTCATAATGAAATCATTTTCAAAACTAAACCTAAGAAAATTTGTATTTGGCTTCTCATCCCCTATGGGGATGAAATGGGGGAATGGAAGTTTTTATGGAAATATTTAACTAGGCAATCATTTTGAAACAGTGTATGAAAATTTAGATTTGACTTCTCTGTTAGAAATAAAGCAATAAAGCATACGTGTATCACTGTTTCTGGAAAATGCAACCCCTATGGGGATGAAAGTTTTTAAGGAAATATTTCATTATGAAATCGTTTTTGAAGCTAAGTCTTTGAAAATTTATATTTGACTTCTCTATTAGAAATAAAACATACGTCTTTCACTGTTTTTGGAAATTAAACCCTTAAGGGGTGAAATGGGGAATGAAAATTTTTAAGAAAATACACTCCTGGAAATGGAAAAAAGAACACATTGACACCGGTGTGTCAGACCCACCATACTTGCTCCGGACACTGCGAGAGGGCTGTACAAGCAATGATCACACGCACGGCACAGCGGACACACCAGGAACCGCGGTGTTGGCCGTCGAATGGCGCTAGCTGCGCAGCATTTGTGCACCGCCGCCGTCAGTGTCAGCCAGTTTGCCGTGGCATACGGAGCTCCATCGCAGTCTTTAACACTGGTAGCATGCCGCGACAGCGTGGACGTGAACCGTATGTGCAGTTGACGGACTTTGAGCGAGGACGTATAGTGGGCATGCGGGAGGCCGGGTGGACGTACCGCCGAATTGCTCAACACGTGGGGCGTGAGGTCTCCACAGTACATCGATGTTGTCGCCAGTGGTCGGCGGGAGGTGCACGTGCCCGTCGACCTGGGACCGGACCGCAGCGACGCACGGATGCACGCCAAGACCGTAGGATCCTACGCAGTGCCGTAGGGGACCGCACCGCCACTTCCCAGCAAATTAGGGACACTGTTGCTCCTGGGGTATCGGCGAGGACCATTCGCAACCGTCTCCATGAAGCTGGGCTACGGTCCCGCACACCGTTAGGCCGTCTTCCGCTCACGCCCCAACATCGTGCAGCCCGCCTCCAGTGGTGTCGCGACAGGCGTGAATGGAGGGACGAATGGAGACGTGTCGTCTTCAGCGATGAGAGTCGCTTCTGCCTTGGTGCCAATGATGGTCGTATGCGTGTTTGGCGCCGTGCAGGTGAGCGCCACAATCAGGACTGCATACGACCGAGGCACACAGGGCCAACACCCGGCATCATGGTGTGGGGAGCGATCTCCTACACTGGCCGTACACCACTGGTGATCGTCGAGGGGACACTGAATAGTGCACGGTACATCCAAACCGTCATCGAACCCATCGTTCTACCATTCCTAGACCGGCAAGGGAACTTGCTGTTCCAACAGGACAATGCACGTCCGCATGTATCCCGTGCCACCCAACGTGCTCTAGAAGGTGTAAGTCAACTACCCTGGCCAGCAAGATCTCCGGATCTGTCCCCCATTGAGCATGTTTGGGACTGGACGAAGCGTTATCTCACGCGGTCTGCACGTCCAGCACGAACGCTGGTCCAACTGAGGCGCCAGGTGGAAATGGCATGGCAAGCCGTTCCACAGGACTACATCCAGCATCTCTACGATCGTCTCCATGGGAGAATAGCAGCCTGCATTGCTGCGAAAGGTGGATATACACTGTACTAGTGCCGACATTGTGCATGCTCTGTTGCCTGTGTCTATGTGCCTGTGGTTCTGTCAGTGTGATCATGTGATGTATCTGACCCCAGGAATGTGCCAATAAAGTTTCGCCTTCCTGGGACAATGAATTCACGGTGTTCTTATTTCAATTTCCAGGAGTGTATTTCGTTATATAACAAAATTTAAAGCTAAATCTATGGAAATTGGTACTCTATTTCACTTCGCTGTTGGATGTAAAGAAATTTGCGTTAGGGAATGAAAGTTCCTACTTATATATCACCACAAGAACGCAAAAGACATGGTTAAAAAGGACCTTGGACTCCAGCTACCAGAATCGCTTTTTCGTCAGAAGAACCTTCGGAAAAGACCATGCTTCTATGGCATTAATCAGCGTGATATGTTTAGGTGTTGCGCTTTGTGGAAAACATAAAAAAATCGGTTAAAGAAAAGAAAAATCTGTGCTGGCCATACGGTCAACACGAGCGGACCAGCGGGCGCTAAGCTAGTTACTAGTATTTGTATTATCAAGTTACACTGCTACGACTTATATATTGTCTTTGCGAGCCTGATCTGAAGATGATCATAAGTGATCTAAACTATTATTCAGATGGAAAGTTCGTGCGGTCAAAGACTGACATAAATTCGAAAAACGTATTTCTTTGGAAAAACGAGGTGATACAAGAGACTACGGCGTTTTGCTGCAAGAAAGTGACAGGAATGTTGTTGGAAAGCCTGGCCGTCTTGACTCCATTAGAGCGGGCAACACCAGGAGCAGGGGGGAGGGAGCAGGGGTCAGGACGCCATCTTCCCTGTGCCCGGTCGTTACCAGCAGGACAGATATTGGCCAAGACAGTGTGCTGGCTGACGTCAGCTGCGTCGGGCGGGCGCGTGTCTGCGATTTCACGTTACCTCGCCTCGAGTGAAGCCGTTGAAAGCAACTTGTCGTGGGTCACGTGCAGGTGGGCCGCGCCAGCTCACGTCTGCTCCGGCGCCACCCCCACCCCACCCACACCTCGCTGAGTGACTGCACCCCTGCCCCCACCCCGGCCACTACACGACACTGTCGATAATGTTCGGTCGATACTCGACAGCCTGCGTTTGGCGTTACGTCACATTCCCCCCAGCCGCCGCCTCGTCCCACGGACCGTGTTTTCGGCGAACTTGCAGTGAATCTCATCAGCTCACGGCGACCACATGACACGCTGTTTCCTCTCTCTCTCTCTTTCTCTAGGCACAATTCGGTGTACTAGTAATTACTGAATATTCGATTCTGCCAGTAGCTACCGCATTTATTGAACACAAACGCAATATTATTTTTATTTTAGACTACCTGCTCTGAAAATCGTAATTTACCAAATGAAATGGATACTCAACAATGTCTTATTACAAGGTGACATTTCTCTGTTTATCATTGTCACAACACGAGAACTACAACATTTTGTTTCTGAATCTTATGTAGTGTTGTTCTATTTTGCTGCTCTTAAACACCAAATACGAACAATTAGAGTGATATATCAAATAAGGACGCACTGCGAGACATACTGAGACCACACAGATACACAGCGAGGCAAACACACACAATCACACATTTACAAAATAATGTATAGAACACGTAAAACCCTCTACGGAGGCCAAATTGAGCCAAGATTTCCCAAAAACATACAACAGACACATAAATAAATTTTTGAAGATGGTCGTTGATGACCGAAATCGGTTATTGACGGGAAATAAGAGAATTCTTTTTATTTTTAAAAAATTTTTCTGGATCTATGTTTAACCCATGACCATGTCGCAGGATGTGAAACATATAAATGCCTACAACACATGCAATTTAGCTAACTCAGCAATAGCCATCCTCATTAAGGACATTGACCACCTGTTGCAGGGTATTGGGAATGTTCTTCATAAATTACGTAAAAGGGATAAGTGACTCCAATATGACGAGCTACAAGTTTTCTTTTATGGCACAGCACATAGTAACAGGCTGTTAAATGTTAAGCCACAGAGTAGCTGTATAGATTTCTTCATTGTGGAGTGTCTGTTTTGTTAATATAGACTGAAGAAAAGGTGGATAACCAAAAAGTATCAATCAATCAAATTGTTTGAATGTGCCATTACATACATATGTTTATACAAAAAGGATTATTTTCATTGTTTGTACTATCTTAGTAATTGGAATATGTTTATATATATATGTCGAGTCTTCGGTAGTGAAGATGTGAATGTATTTACAAGTGTTGAGTATGCCGAAATTTTGGTTCTTACAGGTTCTGTAATGGAAACGCTGCTGTAGCGGATACGGTAGAGGATTTCCTAAGTGCAGATTACCAGTTTCTCGAGAGCTTACCCGTGTTTCTCCTAAACTACGTTAACTTGTGCGTGTATCCAGTAATCATATCACATCTGATCGTGCAAATGTTTTGCCGATGAAGTATATGTCATTATTCAGTTAGTTGAACGTAACCTTTCAACAAATAGATGAAAACCTTATGCGAGTATTTGTATTTTAAAATATTCAAAAGTGTGTGAATTCCTAAGGGACCCAACTGCTGAGGTCATCGGTCCCTAGACTTACACACTACTTAAACTAACTTAAACTAACTTATGCTAAGAACGGCACACACCCCCATGCTCGAGGGAGGACTCGAACCTCCGGGGAGAGGGGCCACGCAGTGCGTTACATGGCGCCTCAAACTACGCGGTCACTCCAGGCGGCTATTGGTCTTTCACATATAAGAATTAGAAAATATTGTGTATGAACAGAAAATAAGAGATAAAATAATTTTTCCCTAAATCTCCACTAAAAATTCCTATTTCTCACAGTTTTGGCGCCCAGGGAGAAGTAATTTGCATACCCTTTTTGAATTTACCACAATTACATTCGTAGCCACAGTCACATTTAGGACTGTTCACAATACCGATTGTGATCAGAAGGAACTAGATAACTGCAATTGAACTAAGTCTCTTGAACTTTTAATAATAGTTCTAATAATCTTATGATCGGTGAGCCAAGGTTTTAGAAAAGTTCTGGGCAGCACCGTAGTATTAACATCAAGCTTTGATAACACTACAGTACTTCCGGTTTTCCTTCCAAAGTTCTCGATTTTTATTTTTCACCCACGATACAAGACTAAACTGCAAAATGATCCGTGCTGAATAATGTCTGAAGTTGTAGAGTCTTTGCTAGGGGTCGACCTTTTTTTAACAATTATAAATTCACCTTATCGCTGGAGAGTATGTTGTGGTAGTTTTTCAAGTTCGCGTGTCTACAGTCCCCCACGTTCTCGAAAATATGTCTTAATTGCACTGTTTATTACCAAATTAACTACATCTCAGTATCTCATTGACACATCTCTCTATATTTCTACGTTTCTATAGGCTTCTTTCTCAGTCATCTCTTTAGTTTGCACTTTACAGTTAATGAAAGCGGGGTTAGTGCTACTACAAGGACCGAGAAGAATAACGAACTGTACAGGCTACCAACTAAGAAGCAGTGTGGATGAGGTGCCTTAGATCAGGACTGGTAGAGGTGCATGTTAAATGGGTGTCACGCATTGCACTCCGCTGAAAGTAATAAGGAAACAGCATTTACATTCGTAACACTAAAAAAAGAGTAATCTTCAACTGTGGTTGATATGAGAGATCGCTTTTTTTGGGGCAGTGCCTTGTGGACAGTTCTCACCTTCCTGGAGATACACTTTGCTTAGATGACTCCTGTTGCACTAGATAATGAATGCTCGATATTTATAACAGCCACACGTGGGACGTCGATAAACGCCCGCGCAACGGTTGTGAAGAGCAATTAACACTGATCTGCACTGGACTTGTGGGCTGTCTGGACAATGACTAGTTAACAGAGCATATTCGCTTCTTTCCCTACTAGCTGTACTCTGTGATTTCGAAAGACATAGTCCACACGTGAAATCTCTCAGGTTCTTCGTGTATCTACTCTGAAGAAATAAAACATTATGACCATTGCCCATTCAGAGACCGAATGCCATTTAGTTGCGCTTCGGATGCGTGATGCGGTAAGGAAAGTATACAGGGTGATTCACGAAGATATGCAAGTGTTTTAATACGCTACTCTACAAGTAGAACTAAAGAAAAAAGTGCATATAAACATAAGTCCGCAAATGTTTAGTTATGGAGTCACAGCTAATAAAAGATTCTGCCTGAGATTTAGCAACTTCGCCAGTATGAAGCTATCGCAAAACTGTGCGAGGTTAAAGTAAATCACGATTTCCATTTATATTGTCGTTACTGGTCTGGTGTATTTAATAAAACATTACCCACACTGGTATCTACAATAGTTTTCCAGAACATCCAGTGAAGCGAAGTAGTAATTTCTTAAAATTTTTAATTGATTAATTACTTGGCTAAATTTGCTTTTTTAATTCCAGACAATTGCACAAATTTTTCAACAGAAGTTGTAGAGAATTTAATTTTGGAAAAATGATGGTAATAACGTTAACTGAAACTGTGTGAATGTGTCAGGTAATCTGCATTTATTAGCTGTCCGTGGTGGCCCAGCTGTTTTAGGCGCTTTAGTCCGGAACCGCGCGACAGCTACGGTCGCAGGTTCGAATCCTGCCTCGGGTATGGATGTATGTGATGTCCTTAGGTTATCTAGATTTAAGTAGTTCTACGTTCTAGGGGACTGAGGACCTCAGAAGTTAAGTCCTATAGTGCTCAGAGCCATTTGAACCATTTGCATTTATTAATACCATAACACACGTGAATTCATATTCTCTGGATGTTCCTGAAAACTACTGCAGATACACATCTGGGACATGTTTTATTAGATTCACCAGACCAATAACAACAAAAATAAACGGAAATCTTTCCTCACTTTAACCTAGTACAGCTCCCTAAACTTTATCAGATCCATGCGTAGTATAACAGTTTATTTACCCCCCCCCCTCCCCGTCCCCAATCATTATCTGATTTTAAAACTGTCGCGAACAATATAACTGAAAGAGTTAATTATGTAGTGTTGTCATAACAAGGCAACATAATATGTATGTTACCTGAAGCTGTTATGTACAAAGAATAGTTGTATCTCTATAATGTAAATGTCATCAAAACCGTTCGTTTTGTTAGTATCTTTGGCATTTTCGGTGACTCCATTAACGTTTATAATTATTTATTCTTGTTGCTTACATTTACTCAATCGATTATTTATTGTATGTACTTATTAAGCCTGACTAGATTAGGGTCTTCAGGGCCTCTCATACATTGGACAAGAAATTGTGTACGAGTATATCAAAACCTACTACAAAACGTTTTCAGCTTTTATGTATACTTGTGGCTCTACGTTTTGGACAGTATTAGAATTGCTAGTCTACGGGTATATCTAGGTAACCATGACAATTGTTCGTATGCAGGAGTTATATAGTCGAAAGAACGAAAGTGTAGCGCACGAACTTTCATCACCAGTTCCAATGGCCATGAGCTCTCATACCAAAGTCCTCGAAGAATAGCATCACAGTAATGAAAATTTAGAAGTACAAGTATTTATAAGAGTTTCCGTTGAAGTTCAAGAGGAAACACTTTTTAAATGTTTGAAGTGAATGAAGAGCTGCTGATACTTCCTTACAGATCGCAATGCGTGTTTGGTCGGGGCCAAATGATGGTGCACTCTCAGCACCTATTTCTTTGCAATGGACTCATTTGCGACTACGGAAAAATAAACCACGCAGCAGTTCAGGCCAGCGCCACCAGCTGGGGGCCGAACCGCACAATTACCCTGAGTTCGGTGTGTGGCGGCGGTGGGGTGGATGGACTAATGTGGCCTGTTGTGAGGTTGTGAACCACTGAGAACTACGGCGGGACGAAGCCTCTCCGCCGTTTCTAGATCCCTGTTTTAATACAAAATGCAATCCTTGCGTGATATTCTAAACCTGTATTCTGCTTGCATTTTATAACTTGTTTGCCCGCGTTAACCTGTTTATGAGTTCGGCTCTTATCATCTACCAGAAGATGGTGATCCGGGCCGATGTGTTTGCACTCCAGAGGTCCAAGTTTCAGCAAACGGGCCTCTGGAGAACGCCGCGCGACGATAGACTTGAACGAACGATAGAGACAATGTAAGCCTCCCTGGTATGGTGGGAGATATCGACTTCCACGCGCTGTATAAACAGATATTCAGTTTTATGCAGTTGACACTTCCGGGCGAACACGACGCGCCGATAAGTAGCAAGTGTTTCCCGCGGCGGAAGGCAGAGGGAGCGACTGCAAGCTACAGAGCAGGCGACGCTTTCTGTAGGAGACCCGGAGTATTCGAGACACGTAGCGAGCAACGCGACTGTCGAGGGCTCGTGGGCATGCTAGTGTCTCCACCCGGGGCGTTTAGCCCGGCGTCCGATGGCAGAAGGAGAGGGGGCGGTAGGCGACAGAAGCGACGCCTGGCTGTCACCTCCAGTAAATAATGCACGCCGCGGCTCCGCTTCCGGTCTGAAATTTTAAACGAGTTCGCGCGCGCCGCCTGCCGCCGAACACGGCTATTCTTGGGATGTGGCGCTACGTGGCGAGAGAGGCACCGACACGGAGACAAAGAATACCACTGCAGGAAGTCTAAGCAACTTACTGCGGAGGCGATTCTTAAAACTACTAGCATTAAGTTACTAAACAAAAAACACTACCACTTTGGTGAGCTAAAACATTTTGACCACTTGCTCAGTAGTGTGTTCGTCAACTTTGGAACGCAATATAGCAGTTCAATAAGTCACAGCTGCAAAATACTAACGCGAATTCTTTACAGACGAATGGAAAAACTGGTAGAAGCCGACCTCGGGGAAGATCAGTTTGGACTCCGTACAAATGTTGGAACACGTGAGGCAATACTGACCCTACGACTTATCTTAGAAGAAATATTAAGGAAAGGCAAACCTACGTTTCTAGCATTAGTAGACTTAGAGAAAGCTTTTGACAATGTTGACTGGAATACTCTCTTTCAAATTCTGAAGGTGGCAGGGGTAAAATACAGGGAGCCAAAGGCTATTTACAATTTGTACAGAAACCAAATGGCAGTTATAAGAATTGAGGGGCATGAAAGGGAAGCAGTGGTTGGGAACTGAGTGAGACAGGGTTGTAGCCTATCCCCGATGCTATTCAATCTGTATATTGAGCAAGCAGTAAAGGAAACAAAAGAAAAGTTCGGAGTACGTATTGAAATCCATGGAGAAGAAATAAAAAATTTAAGGTTCACCGATGACGTTGTAATTCTGTCAGAGACACCAAAGGACTTGGAAGAGCAGTTGAACGGAATGGACAGGGTATTGAAAGGAGGATATAAGATGAACATGAACAAAAGCAAAACGAGGATAATGGAATGTAGTCGAATTAAGTCGGGTGATGCTGAGGGAATTAGATTAGGAGATGAGACGCTTAAAGTAGTAAATGAGTTTTGCTATTTGGGGAGCAAAATAACTGACGATGGTCGAAGTAGAGAGGATATAAAATGTAGACTGGCAATGGCAAGGAAAGCGTTTCTGAAGAAGAGAAATTTGTTAACATCGAGTATTGATTGAAGTGTCAGGAAGTCGTTTCTGAAAATATTTGTATGGAGTGTAGCCATGTATGGAAGTGAAACAAGGACGATAAATAGTTTGGACAAGAAGAGAATAGAAGCTTTCGAAATGTGGTGCTACAGAAGAATGCTTAACATTAGATGGATAGATCGCATAACTAATGAGGAAGTACTGAATAGGATTGGGGAGAAGAGAAGTTTGTAGCAAAACTTGACTAGAAGAAGAGAGCGGTTGGTAGGACATGTTCTGTGGCTTCAAGGGATCACCAATTTAGTACTGGAGGGCAGCGTGGAGGGTAAAAATCGTAGAGGGAGACCAAGAGATGAATACACTAAGCAGATTCAGAAGGATGTAGGCTGCAGTAGGTACTGGGAGATGAAGAAGCTTGCACAGGATAGAGTAGCATGGAGAGCTGCATCAAACCAGTCTCAGGACTGAAGACCACAACAACAACATAGCAGTGATTAGCGTGGCGTGGATTCGATAAGTCCTCGATGGATTTCCGGAGGAAGATGATACCAGAAGTATACGCACAGGTCATGTAATTTCCGTGAATTATTGGCCAGTGGCAGGTGGGGGCGTAATAACGAGCGATTGCGTCCCAAATTTCTTTCATCGGATTGAGATCAGGCAAAGTTGGTGGCCAAGACATACTCCTCAAGCCACTGTAGCATGGAGAGTTATCTTGTTGGAATATGCCATCGTCGTGGAGAAAGACATCAAACATGAAAGGGTGCAGCTGGTCCACAGTAATGTTCATGTAGTCCACAGCATTCATCGTCCCTTCGATTACAACCACATGGACTGAGTGAGTTGGCTCACTGGTTAGCACACTGGACTCGCATTCAGTAGGAAGACGGGCCAATCCCGCGTCCGGTCATCCTGATTTAGGTTTTCCGTGATTTCACTAAATCGCTTCAGGCAAATGCCTGAATGGTCCCTTTGAAAGGGCACGGACGACTTCCTTCCCCATCCTTCCCTAATCTGATGAGACTGATGACCTCGAAGTTTGGTATCCTCCCCCAAATCAACCCCCCCCCCCCCCCCGCAACAAACTCTTAGCATTGAGATAAACAATCACATGTCCCGTGGTAGCCAATGTTCACGTCCCCCATAACATAGTACTTTCCCCTATCGACCGCTGCATGCCGCAGGTAGCCGATCGCCTGGAAGATGGCGCGCCCGCATACGACCATCGACTGTCTCTATATACCGGCTCCCAGGTTAATGCCATGTTTCTCGAATTTCGAAAGGCGTTCGACTCAGTTCCGCACTGTCGCTTGCTCCAAAAAGTGCGCACTTACATTCTATCCGGTGACACATGCGGTTGGATAGAAATTTTCTAACAGACAGAGAGCAGTATGTTGTCCTGAATGGGATGACTTCAACAGAAACAAGCGTAGCTTCAGGTGTGCCCCAGAGCAGCGTAATAGGTCCGCTGTTTTTCACGATTTACGTAAACGATCTGGTTGATGGTATTGACAGCGGCATTAGACTGTTTGCCGATGATGCTGTAGTCTACAGGAAAGTAGTACCACACGGAAGTTGTGAACAAATCGATGAGGATATGCAGGGAATAAATGAGTGGTGTAATGACTGGAAGTTATCTCTCAATATTAGTAAGTGTAGCCTACTGCGTACAACAAGGCGAAAATCCCCATTAATGTACGAGTACAAAATAAATGCCCAGTCTTTGGAAGCGGTAACATCCGTCAAGTATCTGGGTGTGACTATACCAAATGGTCTCAAATGGAATGATCAGATTACACAAGTAACGGGCAAGGCGAACTCTAGATTGAGGTTTGTTGGTAGAATCCTGAAGCGATGCAATCCTTCTACAAAGGAAATTGCTTACAATACGTTATTTAGTCCAGTCTTAGAGTATTGTTCGTCTGTATGGGACCATCACCAGTTGGGTCTCATTCAAGAGATTGAGAAGGTCCAAAGAAGAGCGGCAAGATTCGTGGTTGGTACACTTAGCCATCGCGAGAGCGTTACATATCTCATAGATAGTTTGAAGTGGACACACTTGCAGATAGACGACGCTCTAAACGGAAGGGGCTGCTAACTAAATTCCAAAATCCGATCTTCGACGAGGATGTAGAGGATATATTACACTACTGGCCATTAAAATTGCTACACCACGAAGATGACGTGCTACGGACGCGAAATTTAACAGACAGGAAGGAAATGCTGTGATATTCAAATGATTAGCTTTTCAGAGCATTTACACAAGGTTGGCGGCGGTGGCGACACCTACAACGTGCTGACATGAGATAAGTTTCCTACCGATTTCTCATGCACAAACAGCAGTTCACCGTCGTTGCCTGGTGAAACGTTGTTGTGATGCCTCGTGAAAGGAGGAGAAATTCGTACCATCACGTTTCCGACTTTGATAAAGGTCGGATTGTAGGCTATCGTGATTGCGGTTTATCGTATCGCAACTTTGCTCCTCGCGTTGCTCGAGATCCAATGACTGTTAGCAGAATATGGAATCGGTGGGTTCAGGAGGGTAATACTGAACGCCGTGCTGGATCCCAACGGCCTCGTATCACTATCAGTCGAGATGACAGGCATCTTATCCGCATGGCTGTAATGGATCGTGCAGCCACATATCGATCTCTGAGTCAGCTGATGGGGACGTTTGCGAGACAACAACCATCTGCACGAACAGTTCGACGACGTTTGCAGCAGCATGGATTATCAGCTCGGAGAGCATGGCTGCAGTTACCCTTGCCGCTGCATCACAGACAGTAGCGCCTGCGATGGTGTACTCAACGACGAACCTGGGTGCACGAATGGCAAAACGTCATTTTTCGGATGAATGCAGGTTCTGTTTACAGTATCATGGTGGTCGCATCCGTGTTTGGCGACATCGCGGTGAACGCACATTGGAAGCGTGTATTCGTCATCGCCATACTGTCGTATCACCCAGCGTGATGGTATGGGGTGCCATTGGTTACACGTCTCGGTCACCTCTTGTTCGCATTGACGGCACTTTGAACAGTGGACGTTACATTTAAGATGCGTTACGACCCGTGGCTCTACCCTTCATTCGATCCCTGCGAAACCCTACATTTCGGCAGGATAATGCACGACCGCACGTAGCAGGTCCTGTACGGACCTTTCTCGATACAGAAAATGTTCAACTGCTGCCTTGGCCTGCACATTCTCCAGATCTCTGACTAATTGAAAACGTGTGGTCAATTGTGGCCGAGCTACTGGCTCGTCACAATACGCCAGTCACTACTCTTGATGAACTGAACTGTGGTATCGTGTTGAAGCTGCATGGGCAGGTGTACCTGTACACGCCATCCAAGCTCTGTTTGACTCAATGCCCAGGCGTATCAAAGCCGTTATTACGGCTAGAGGTGGTTGTTCTGGGTACAGATTTCTCAGGATCTATGCACCCAAATTGCGTGAAAATGTAATCACATGTCAGTTCTAGTATTATATTTGTCCATTGAATGGAAAGTAGTGTATTATCACCAACGTTCAAATCTCTCAATGATCACCGTTCAAAGATAAGGCGTTCCGTCAGTCGTTTTTACCTCGCGCGATCCGTGAGTGGAACAGGGGGGGGGGGGGGGGGGGAATATGACATTGGCGCGAATTGTGCCCTCCGCCACACACCGCTTGGTGGCTAGCGGAGTATACATGTAGATGTAGATGGAGACCTGGTGTATCAAGAATCGTTATTCGTCCGACCAGGTGATACGTGTCCACCGATCCACTGTCCAATCTCGGCGATCCTATGTCCGTTCAAATAACAATTCGCGATGTACGAGGGCGTGCTGAACAGTAATGCCCCAAACGTTTTACGTGAAAACGCTTAAAACTTTATAAAGAAAACAAACATAATTAACATTCTACATCTTTATTCTCCATGTCTACATTTTTATCCCGAGCATAGACACCCTGGTGACGTACACGCTGCGCCCCAAAGAGAGACCAGTTCGCTGACACCATCAGTATAGAATGTTCGACTTTATTGATGGAGTCAAAACCTCACTTCTGCATGCACCGCTTCGTCACTATCAAAGTAAAGGCCTCAAAGACGTTCTTTAATGTGTGGGAATAGATGAAAATCGGATATGGCCTACTCGGGACTGTAAGGAGGAGGAACGATGAGAATGAATCGAAGGCATCGGATTCTTGAAGATGTCACAGTGCTCGTGTGGGGTCTTGCCTTGTTATGCTGAAGGAGGGGATGCTTCACGTGTGGACGAACTCTTCGAATTCGAAACTGAATTACTGGACGCTGTTTTCCACCCGCCGACATACACTCCTGGAAATGGAAAAAAGAACACATTGACACCGGTGTGTCAGACCCACCATACTTGCTCCGGACACTGCGAGAGGGCTGTACAAGCAATGATCACACGCACGGCACAGCGGACACACCAGGAACCGCGGTGTTGGCCGTCGAATGGCGCTAGCTGCGCAGCATTTGTGCACCGCCGCCGTCAGTGTCAGCCAGTTTGCCGTGGCATACGGAGCTCCATTGCAGTCTTTAACACTGGTAGCATGCCGCGACAGCGTGGACGTGAACCGTATGTGCAGTTGACGGACTTTGAGCGAGGGCATATAGTGGGCATGCGGGAGGCCGGGTGGATGTACCGCCGAATTGCTCAACACGTGGGGCGTGAGGTCTCCACAGTACATCGATGTTGTCGCCAGTGGTCGGCGGAAGGTGCACGTGCCCGTCGACCTGGGACCGGACCGCAGCGACGCACGGATGCACGCCAAGACCGTAGGATCCTACGCAGTGCCGTAGGGGACCGCACCGCCACTTCCCAGCAAATTAGGGACACTGTTGCTCCTGGGGTATCGGCGAGGACCATTCGCAACCGTCTCCATGAAGCTGGGCTACGGTCCCGCACACCGTTAGGCCGTCTTCCGCTCACGCCCCAACATCGTGCAGCCCGCCTCCAGTGGTGTCGCGACAGGCGTGAATGGAGGGACGAATGGAGACGTGTCGTCTTCAGCGATGAGAGTCGCTTCTGCCTTGGTGCCAATGATGGTCGTATGCGTGTTTGGCGCCGTGCAGGTGAGCGCCACAATCAGGACTGCATACGACCGAGGCACACAGGGCCAACACCCGGCATCATGGTGTGGGGAGCGATCTCCTACACTGGCCGTACACCACTGGTGATCGTCGAGGGGACACTGAATAGTGCACGGTACATCCAAACCGTCATCGAACCCATCGTTCTACCATTCCTGGACCGGCAAGGGAACTTGCTGTTCCAACAGGACAATGCACGTCCGCATGTATCCCGTGCCACCCAACGTGCTCTAGAAGGTGTAAGTCAACTACCCTGGCCAGCAAGATTTCCGGATCTGTCCCCCATTGAGCATGTTTGGGACTGGATGAAGCATCATCTCACGCGGTCTGCACGTCCAGCACGAACGCTGGTCCAACTGAGGTGCCAGGTGGAAATGGCATGGCAAGCCGTTCCACAGGACTACATCCAGCATCTCTACGATCGTCTCCATGGGAGAATAGCAGCCTGCATTGCTGCGAAAGGTGGATATACACTGTACTAGTGCCGACATTGTGCATGCTCTGTTGCCTGTGTCTATGTGCCTGTGATTCTGTCAGTGTGATCATGTGATGTATCTGACCCCAGGAATGTGTCAATAAAGTTTCCCCTTCCTGGGACAATGAATTCACGGTGTTCTTATTTCAATTTCCAGGAGTGTAGTTACGTTACACACCGTCATGTTACGCGCTACAATTCGGAGTCACCTAGTGGTCGAGGGTAGTAACCTGCATTAGCGAAGCTGGAAAGTCGGCCGAGTAACATGCATGACACGTATTACCTCAACTATGTTGATAAAGGACTAAAAAATTCGGAGACAATACTTTTCAGCATACCAGCGTAGTTCGGTAACACGGGAAATCGTGGGTGTCATCCACGTTCAGGAAGCGTTGAACTGTGTCCTCTGAAACACTTGTGCCTGCATCTGCCTTGTACCCTATCTTCATACTGCACCAGCATTGCATTATGTCGTCACATATGCCAGAGATCGTCGCCTGAATCGCTTTACTGATCGGGAAAGCCTCTAGCCTTCAACTTGTTTGATGAGGAATGGACGCCCATGACCTTGTCCCGGCTCCATCCTGTTTCACTCGCTTTCCGTAGAGGCTGACGACAGTAGCACTCGAACAGCGACCAGCTTTGGTGTTTCCCGGGCGGAGGGACATATCAAACTGACCTTTATCAAAGTCACTTACGTCACTGAATTTCCCCATTGCGACCTGCGTTGTTGTTTGATTGATTCCCCGTCCCTCTCTCCTCCGTCTGTATACTACGGCGTCACGTGTGCGTAACTCCACTATAAGGTATTCAGCCTCGCGGTGAACGGTGGTCATAATGTTTTGGGTCATTAGTTTTTTGCTAGACACATCTGGGAGCATTTGTCACTGTTGACTACATTTTTTGAACCGCGTCTGCGTTGTCGTGCTTGGCGCTCTTTCTGTGTGCTTAAAGTGATACTATCACCTTATCTCGCCTGGTCACATAGATACAGTAGTTAACTCACAAGATGACCACATGGCAGTTGGATTTTTGTATTTCTTTGTATTTGTGATGCGTACAGTTCTTAGCTCAAATACTAATCTCCCAGAGCATTTCGAAGGAAATCTCAAATCTTCTCAAGAAAATCGACTAGAAATTTTCCAAGAGTGTTTAATATCTTAAAGCAAGACAAATATTTCCATGGGCTGCATGGCTCAGTGGTAGAATGATCGCTTACCAGCTATGCAGCCTGGGTTCGATTTCCTGGTGCAGTAAATCTGTAAACAAAAGAGCATGTTCCATGAGCATTTCTGTGAAGCGCAAAATACTTAAGGATCAAAAAAATTTTTTGTAATGGTTTCAGACCATCCTTGTTAACAATCTTTTAGAGAAGATTAGTAATTAAATTTTGTTAAATGTGCTGCCTGTTTTTTTTTTAGACATATCCGAAAGAATAGACAACGTTTTGTTCCTGCAACAACTACGAGTCAAGACACAAAAAAATTAACGACATTATTTGCCTGTGGGCAGTGATTTAAATCAATAGGGAAAGCTGAAAATTTGTGCCAGAGCGGTATTCGATCCTGGTTCGTCTGATTACTAAGCTTATGGCTGACAACTGAGCCATCTAAGTACAGCAGCCTTCGCAAGTTCATGGACTGTCCTAGTCTGTTTACCGTCTGATTCAAATTCTCAGTTTCTTCACACAGTACTGGTGTAGTGTCCCTTGCCCATTATCCTCATCACTCGCCGATTCCAATAAGAGTTCGAACATGACATGCATCCTCACTGAAGTGATCATTAGCTGCTCTCACCTTAATTATAAATGGGGTATCTGTTCTTTCAGACGTGTCCAAAAGAACGGACACCACATATATAACTGAGACGAGGTCATTGAACACTTTGTGGCGAATGCACACCACACTTGAACTCTTTGGGGAACTGACCAAATTCCGTAAGTAATGACGGTAATTCGCAAGGGCACTGCATCAGTAGTGTGCAGATAAGCCGAGAATTTGATTAGACGGCAGACGGGCGAAGGTAATCCACGCACTTGTGATGTCTGCCTGGAGCAGTGATCAAGGCCTATGCCTAATAAGCAGAAGACACGGGCTCGAATCCCGGTCTGGCACAAATTTTCAACTTTCCCCATTTATTTAAATCAGTGTCCACAGGCAGCTAATGTCATTAACTCTTTTGTGTCTTAAAAACTTGTATTTGAAAAGAAAAATGGATTTTTATGCCTGATGTGTAATTATACATAATAAGTTCACTTTTCATAAAAATGACTGTTATGTACGTGTTAATATATTTGATGAATTTTGTATTCGAACGACGTAAGTATTGGAAATGAACGAAGAAAATGACCCAAACGAGACTGGAATCAGCGATGCAGGTGCGAGCGCTACTAATATTTACCGTCTTTGTGTATTTTATCCTTCCTAGAACTTGCACTCATGTTTAAAAATTTGGGTCATCTGGGAATGGAAACCAAGAATCTTACGTGGCAGGTAAGATTGTACCAAGAGCCACATTTCCCGTGGGAAAGAGAGACCAAACATACTTTATGGTATTAAAGACGCTCGGTAAACATCAAAGTCGACTTTATCGAGAATTTTTGAGAGATGCATCGAACTGCTTTTCGTTGGTTGTTTGGTTGGTTTGGGGGCGGGGATCAAACAGCGAGGTCATCAGTCCCATCGGATTAGGGAAGGAAGGCAGTCGCGCCATTTTAAAGGAACCATCCCGGCATTTGCCTGAAGCGATTTAGGGAAATCACGGAAAACCTAAATCAGGGTGGTCAGACGCGTGTTTGAACCAACCTCCTCCCGAATTCGAGTCCAGTGTGCTAACCACTGCGCCACCTAGCTCGATGAACTACTTTTGGTGACTGATGTTTGAGTTACGAGCTATGAATATTAAAAAAATATGCAAAATTCCGTTTGTCGTGTGGTCTTCTTGCATGTAGTTTTAAGGCGAGTTACGGGTTTGATCACTAGCTCTAAGGGCTGTGTTGTCTCGTATCTTTGCACCGAGGCGTGGAAAATTTGTGGGCAACGTGAAAAGGAACCCGAAAATGTATGTAAGCCGGCTACTCTTTGTTAGGAGTCCAGAATGGTATTAAGCAGTCACACGTGCGTGGTACCAAGAGTAATTTCACAGTTCTTTTTCATTACGGATCGTGCATGGGTAGTACGGACTGTTAGATTAAGGCTATAAAGGGGATATGTAGTAATATTCACTTGCGTAACTTAATGTTTTATTTGACGCAGCAGCCTCATTGAATGTATTTGTATGTGTTGCACCAAGTAGTCACACGTTTGATGTGCTGTGTAGATTCTCAAACAAACACATTTCAAATGTAAATTTCTTCTGATTACTCCCTCTCTACATGTGTGGCTGATCATTCTACTAATTTTTTCTTGTGGCTAGAAATCAGATTAACATACGTAATTTTAAAGACATAGAGAGACATTGGCGGAGTTACATGACTCAAGACACGAGGTAGGTGCATTTCACAACAAGTTCTTAAGTCAGATAGAGTTTCCGCACGAAAAATTAGCCATCTCACAACCTCTTCTGAACAATCTATGGGAATTAGGAGTAGCAAATGAATCATTCCGATTTTGGCCGTAAAACAGGATACATCAGAAAGACATAGTACGAGTCTCAAATGAAATGAAGTTTTTAGTATTACATTTATCAGCTCCAAAATACGTCGATATAGATGTGCCTCAGGATAGTATCTTAGGACCACAATTGTTCTTGATATGCATGAGTTATTTTCAGACAAAGTTAGACACAGAGAAAAAAGTTTGCGGATGACAGTAACATTGTAATTACGATTAAATCATCGGAATCCCTGGTAGAGGAAACAAACTCCATTCAGTTGATTTTATTTGTATGCTAGAAGATATATGACTGGACATCCCCAAAAATTCAAAGTGATTATGATGGTTCGGCCAAATAAGCAGATGAATCCTTCAGAAATATTCATAACTGGTTAATAAGTTAAACGTAAAGAAAAGACGATAAAATTGAGTTTTAAGGCCGAAAGCAATACTGTCGCACTGAATGTGAATGATAAATCCACAGATTGTGTAAAAAAACAGACAAAAAGTAGGGATTAATATTGACTATCAGCGTAAGCGGAAATGTCGTGTTATAGACTACTGTATGTGTACAACAGGAAGTATTTTGTTCTTACAAGCTGTATCTTTGTACGCTGAGTCTTTCTTTTAAATATTATTTTAGTAGGGATCATGTAAAATATGGTCATAATATTTTTACTACAGAAAACGGTGAAAAGCATAATAATCAAAAACAATATTCATGGTCATTGTTGGAACCTATTTAAATAGTTTACAAACTGTTTAATAAACTCATGGAAACGAAAGATATAACGAAAACCCGCTTGTTGAAATAGTCAGTAAAACCATGTCTATTAAAGAATGCATTCTGTACAGTATATGACTGTTTGAATAAAACAAGTATGGGTCGGTTCTGTATTTGCGGAGTATAATGGATTTTATTGGAAAACTGTGTGACTAAGATATGTGATGAAAATGCTAATCACCTTTCATTTTTCTGAGTTCATTATGGACGGATACCGAATTTTTTTACAGACAGATCACTAGAAACGCACAAAGAATGTAGTGGAAAAGGAGGTGTATCGTCACAGTTCTTACGTCAACTGAAAGGATATGTGTGTAGTGTGTGCAGCGGGTGTTTGAAAAACACGACTGATGTCTTAAAAACTTGGAATAAATGTGTGCTGCAAGCTAACGAGAAGCAGAGCAGTGATTGCCACGAAATGAATTGGAACTTTGCACCTAGATGCGTACCCTGTTTTAATAGCGAGCAAGAACGCGTTTTACTTCATCACGCATAAACTAGGGCTTCATTCATACTGAAACGCTGACCGACGAAATTCCAAGTCCTAAACTCGATTTCTTTACAGCGCAGAAGATTCCCTCCACGCCGTAAGTGGAGCTGGTGGTTCCTCTGAAAGCATGGCCGATTCTGCTACATAATTCATGAACCGCCCGCCACACCATCTTAGCGGCGGGCTGGTGGTGCGAGGCCTGAATCGAGATGCCGAAGAGGGAGTCTAAAAGGCTGAAACCCGCTAAATGAGGAGGAAGCAGCTGTAGAATCCAGTAAAAAAAGCTGAGCTACCTACGCGCTGCTGAATGTACGAGAGCATGTTGGAAAGTAATGCCTTAGAATTTTTTAAGTGAGAACTATTAAACCTTTTTAAATAAAACAGATTTTATTAAAATCTACACCTTTATCCTTCATGTCTATAGTATACATTTATTTCTCAACACTAAATGGTTCAAATGGCTCTGAGCACTATGGTACTTAACATCTGAGGTCATCAGTCCTCTAGAACTACTTAAACCTACCTAACCTAAGGACATCACACACATCCACGCCCGAGACAGGATTCGAACCTGCGACCGTAGCGGTCGCGTGGCTCCAGATTGAAGCGCTTAGAACCGCTCAGCTAAACCGGTCGGCTTTCTCAACACAGTCTCACTGGTGACGAGCACATAACGTCACAGAGGCCACGAAGATAATGGATAACTACTGACCTTAAAACGTCAGAAACGTCATAGCTGCTCTCCAAATCGTTGGCTACACGGAGAACGAGTGACGGTGTTGTATGCACAGTAGCAAACTAGACCATGACGCCAGGTGTTGCACCTCTCTGACAAAGGCAAATGGAATCTGGCAGCGTTCGTTGTTCTCGGAGCCTCAATGCGCAGATCCGCATCGTGATACTGTACACAGAACCAAGACTGATCTGAAAAGACGATGTGGATCCATTCTTGCGTCCACTCTAGTCGTTGGGAACAGCGATTTCAGTCTGGTTGTCAGTGCCGAATATCACTTGCAGGGACTCCTTGCTGCTATACACATTGTGTTAACACTTGTCTTGCAACAAACAAGTGCTTACACATCAGTCATGTGGTTGCACAGCTGAGCAAAGAGTATGTCGGTCCTTTCGAGTGCTAGCAGCGCTGGTCCAGTGAAATCCTATATACAGGCTAGTATGGTTCTCCTGAACGTATCGATTCCATATTCATCTGAGAGTTGCTGGATGTCTACCAACGCGAACAGCCGTCTCCGTGAACGATAAACTGTTGTCTCCCTGTTAGACCAGACATAATACGTTATCCTCACAAAATGTGATTTCTGTATGAGGAATTTCCTGCGCATTCTTTCCTTGTATACAGAATATAAGTGACGTTATTCCTGTTTGATTTGTTTGGTTGCGCTGAGAAGCTTATTATTTGCATATCTGAGCATTTATTACACTTGAGACCAATTAGATGTTTGTTGAATGCCTTGCAATTTATGTGGCCGGCACTGTAGAAGGTAACAACGTTGAATCAAATGATAGTCAGTTGGAGGTCTCGGGAAGCTTCGAGACGTCAGTTGTGTGACGAGGTGAAGAGACAGTGAAGGCGACTGCAGCAAGTGCATGGGTGGGCGCTGGCCCCACGGGCGAAGCCAGGCGGCGTGACGGCGCATAACTCTGCTCCCTCCCCTCGTGCGCTGACGTCACACTGCTGGCAGGATGGCCCGGAACACGCTGAGCTGTCAGAGCTGAAGCGACTGGCGGATCACAGACGCCGCAGCACGTTTAGAGCGACGGTGGACCTCACTTAGAGGAAAGTAGCGCGACCGTCTTCAATATTACACTACTGGCCATTAAAATTGCTACACCACGAAGATGACGTGCTACAGACGCTAAATTTAACCGACAGGAAGAAGGTGCTCTGAGATGCAAATGATTAGCTTTTCGGAGCATTCACACAAGGTTGGAGCCGGTGGCGACAGCTACAACGTTCTGCCATGAGGAAAGTTTCCAACTGATTTCTCATACACAAAAAGCAATTGACCGGCGTTGCCTGGTGAAACGTTGTTGTGATGCCTCGTGTAAGCAGGAGAAATGCGTACCATCACGTTTCCGACTTTGATAAAGGTCGGATTGTAGCCTATCGCGATTGCGGTTTATCGTATCGCGACAATGCTGCTCGCGTTGGTCGTGATGCAATTACTGTTAGCTGAATATGGAATCGCTGGGTTCAGGAGGGTAATACGGAACTCCGTGCTGGATCCCAACGGCATCGTATCACTAGCAGCCGAGATGACAGGCATCTTATCCGCATGGCTGTAACGGATCGTGCAGCCACGTCTCGATACCTGAGTTAACAGATGGGGACGTTTGCATCCATCTGCACGAACAGTTCGAAGACGTTTGCAGCAGCATGTACTATCAGCTCGGAGACCATGGCTGCGGTTACTCTTTACGCTGCATCACAGACAGGAGCGCCTACGATGGTGTACTCAACGACGAACCTGGGTGCACGAATGGCAAAACGTCATTTTTTCGGATGAATCCAGGTTCTGTTTACAGCATCATGATGGTCGCATCCGTGTTTGGCGTGTTTCGTCATCGCCATACTGGCGTATCACCCGGCGTGATGGTATGGGGTGCCATTGGTTACACGTCTCAGTCACCTCTTGTTCGCATTGACGGCACATTGAACAGTGGACGTTACATTTCAGATGTGTTACGACCCGTGGCTCTACCCTTCATTCCGTCCCTGGGAAACCCTACATTTCAGCAGGATAATGCACGACCGCATGTTGTAGGTCCTGTACGGGCTTTTCTGGATACAGAAAATGTTTGACTGCTGCCCTGACCAGCACATTCTCCAGATCTCTCACCAACTGAAAACGTCTGGTCAATGGTGGCCGAGCATCTGGCTCGTCACAATAGGCCAGTCACTTCTCTTGATGAACTGAACTGTGGTATCGTGTTGAAGCTGCATGGGCAGCTGTACCTGTACACGCCGTTCAAGCTGTGTTTGACTCAATGCCCAGGCGTATCAAGGCCGTTATTACGGCCAGAGGAGGTTGTTCTGGGTACTGATTTCTCAGGATCTATGCACCCAAACTGCGTGAAAATGTAATCACATGTCAGCTCTAGTATAATTTATTTGACCAATGAATACCCGTTTATCATCTGCACTTTTTCTTGGTGTAGCAATTTTAATGGCCAGAAGTGTACCTACCCAAGCTATCAGTACAGGACACCATACAGATGGTCCTGCAAACCGTATATCATAAGGTCAAGGTAAGAACAAAAACAAACGAAAAATGTCTAGGTCTCATTTTGTTACTAGGCCAACAACTTTGCTTCCGCCGTTTTTTTTGCGAAGTTTGGAGCTTTATTGTGAAAAACTTACAAAGAAAATTATGATTCATAGTATTGCTAATCGCTGGCCACTACATTCTCCTATGTTTCGGATGGCATACGAATCCCGTAGCGGAAGAACTGGGCGTCTTTTGTGGGGATCCATGAATCGATTCAATTTTGCACTTGTTCATACGATTGGAAGTGCTGGTCAGCCAGACTGTATGCCACTGATCGAAAAAGGTGGTAGTCAGAGAGAGCAACGTATGGAGAATTCGGCGTTTGCATGTATATTTTGACGGGTTTTGCGACATGGGGGCGACCACTGACCTGCTGCAAAATTACCTTTATTGTCTATCGCTGTATTGTGGCCATTTGTATTTCAGCGCTGGGCTCCAACGCATCAACTACTTTCGATAATGCTGTCCTGTGACTGTCTTCGTTTGTTTCAGTAGCTACGTAAACGTTCTGTCTTCCACCACCATGCCGGCCGCGGTGGCCGTGCGGTTCTGGCGCTGCAGTCCGGAACCGCGGGACTGCTACGGTCGCAGGTTCGAATCCTGCCTCGGGCATGGGTGTATGTGATGTCCTTAGGTTAGTTAGGTTTAAATAGTTATAAGTTCTAGGGGACTTATGACCTAAGATGTTGAGTCCCATAGTGCTCAGAGCCATTTGAACCATTTTTTCCACCACCATGCTCTTCTCCGACATCAAAATCACCGTTCTTTAGGCGTCGAAAACATTACCTGCACGTTCTTCCACTAATGGTTTCATCACCACTGGTCTTACCCAGCATTTTAAGAGCCACAGCTGCAGATTGCTTCATGTTAAAGCAGAAAATTAAAACTTCCAGCAAATGGCGAGAAATGGGTACGTAAGCTGACGAACTTAATCGAGAATAAACTTATGATGCAATTATAAATCGACTAATATTTTTATGGCATTACGTTTACAGATGCCTAAGCTTATGGTATTACACCTATGACCAACCACCCGAACCCCACTTGCATCTACTGCCGTCTATTGCAAAACGGCGGAAGCAAAGTTGTATACCTAATAGATCAGTTACAGCTTAATATATGTTCATTTTTTACAGTTGTTCAATATACAAAACCGACTGATGATGGCGTAGAGGTGCCGAAACATGTTTGAGTAACAAGAAAAGCAGTGTCTTGCATAGAAGGCGGATCATATATCTAGTAATTTTTTTTCTCCGTAGTATTCTACGAGTTAATTTATAAGCTGAAGAAAGGCAAGCCTGCAATTATAGCATTTATTTATTTTTTTCCTCAGCGATGATAACAGATTCTGCTTACGTGTAAGTGATGGTCGTTTGCACGCTAATGCTCGCCCAACCACTCCTCGAGAAACTCGACGTGCTCCGCAAGACGTGGAGCAGCTTTCCTGTCCAGCACGATCTCCGGACGTGTCTGCTGTGGAGCACGTATGGGACATGATGCGACGAGAAGCGACCCGTGCGACTCGTCAACCAACAACCCTTACAGAAGTACGTCAGTAGATCTAGCAGGCGTGTCAAACGTGTACGAGGACAGTATTCACCATCTGTACGATCGACTGAACGTCATTGTCAGCGTCTACATTGCCGCTTGTGGAGGCTACATCACGTAGTAAAAAGAGTGTTTCAGTATGAATCCATACCTGGTACCTCAGAACTGCCTGTGCTATTAGATGTGTACATGTAATCATTTCATGTACTCCATATACACTGTTGCAACAATAAATCTTGAGTGAATTGGAAACTTCTAAAAGAATGTACTATTTTTCTTTTCTATTAGTGTATTTCACGCACCTTAAAATAAGCAACACAACTTTCATCATCTCTCCTGGGAGCGGATCATGTAACTTGGATTGCGTACGTAAAGGTGTGTGAAATATTTTTCAGGCCAGTTCTATTTGGATTACTCATAACCATGCGCATCTATGTCATTTCTGGATGTTCTCTAATGTTAGGACTATTTTCTTTCTATTAAAATAAATGTTACTCTTTTTTTCATTCCACATCACAGAAATTCGCATTTTGCAGAATGTTTAGTGATCGCCCTGTCTCCAAAATATCTATATATATATGAAACTGAAATAGTGTTAATAAACAGCATTAAGTTACAACAAGGTGGGCAAAATAAAACGCCGGCCGGGGTGGCCGAGCGGTTCTAGGCGCTACAGTCTGGAACGGCGTGACCACTACGGTCGCAGGTTCGACTCCTGCCTCGGGCATGGATGTGTGTGATGTCCTTAGGTTAGTTAGGTTTAAGTAGTTCTAAGTTCTAGAGGACTGATGACCTCAGAAGTTAAGTCCCATAGTGCTCAGAGCCATTTGAACCAAAATAAAACTGTATTGGAAAATAGGCCTCGCACTTTAAGATATTCCATCCAGCTACATCATCTGCCCTGTCTGATCCTCATATATTCTGTTAATCAATCCATCTTTTTAGGAAATCTGTCAAAAATGTTCACTTTTCGATTATATCCCTCCTTATTAATTATTCTATCTACAAGTCTACTCTTCATAGCTTTCTTCTATAGTATTATACCTTAAGAGCTTATATTCAGTCTTATCTGAGTTGTTTATCGTCCTTATCTTACTTCCGTAAAGATAGTTCCTCAGAAAAGACTTCTTTACAGTTATCTTTATATTCGATGTTAACAAATTTCTCATTTTTGGGAATGCTTTTCCTGCTATTACCAGCCTGCATGTTATCCTCTCTATTTTGGCCATCGTCAGTTGTTTTGTTGCCCAAATAGCAAAACTCTTATACTACTTTTAGTACCTCATTTCCTAATCTAATTCTATCAGCATCGCCTAATTTAATTTGAGTATGTTCCATTATACTCGTTTTACTTTTTCGTTTTCTTATGGTTATCTTATAATATATTTTCAAGACATTATCCCTTCCATTCAATTGATTTCCAAATCCATTGCCGTCTCTGACAGAATTCCAATATCCTCGGCAACGTTCAAAGTTGTTGCCTTTCGTCCGTGAACTTCAATTCACTTTCCACATTTGTTCTTCGTTTCCTTAACTGTTTTCTCAATCTATAGACTAAATAACACCAGGGAGAGACCACAACCCTTTCTTACTGCCTTCTCAGCTACTGCTTCCCATTCATGTCCTTCGAATATTATAACAGCAGTCTGATTTCTGTACACGTTTTAGATAACTTTTCGCCCTCTGTGTTTTTTCCTATGACCTTAAGTATTTTAAGGAGTACGTTGTCAGTTTGCCTTCCTTGGACCCGTCTTCTAGGATTCTAGGATGCGTCGTATCGTCAGTATTGTCTCACGTGTTCTTACGCACCTTATTCCGGAACCCAAGGAGATCCTCCCCGACTTAGGGTTTACCATGTAGAATATAGTAATTTGGAATCACATGAATCTTTTTAAAACAGCCTGCTTGTAGATCAGTGGTTCACAGATTCGAGTATAATTAAATTAGTTACTGACCATCGAAGGATACGCATGTTTCGACAGAAATTTTTCATCGAGACCCACTCGGTTTAGGTTCGTACCACTCACAGCGGGGGCGGCAGTCTGCGTGTAGGAGTCGTATGGCCGACGGCATGCACTCCACGTTCTCGTCCTCGTGCATAATTTGCGACGTTGTATTTTGGAAACGCAGAGGGTGAATTATCGACTGCCAATAAGACAACTATTGATGTACAGTCTATAGCATGTACCTTCAAAATGATCATATAAATGTCATAAATCTTTCGACAGGTTTAATCTCCTTGTACACCGCTTCCCATCGCATTTTACTCTCATTTCTACTTAACTAACGAACTAAGGTTCTTCATTATCTGCTTCCCAATTTCCCACATTCTTACCTCACAAGTTCTTGCTATTGCTCCGGTACCTATTTAACTATCCCTAGTTGCCACAATAGCTGTCAACCTAACCCCTCCCTCTAGCTGCTAAAGATTTTTCTGTAGAATTACCAATATTCTTTTGATCTCCTCAGATCTGAGCTCAGATTTCATGAAAAAAACTTATACAGACGATCAATGCATTGTTCTGGGACAGAACAAGGTTAACATATAATATTTTAAAAGTTTGTATGATTCACCAAAATTTTATGGGAAGTCAAAATGAATGTTATTTATGTTAGGAAATAACTGAAATATGTGCAAAACGTAGAAAACTCAATTAAACAAACAAAATTATGACTACAGTGCCACTGGAATGTGAAAATACAAGTCGCTGCCAAATGTAGACACAGTACTATATCAATATATTGTTATGATGCAAGTGGCAATAAATTATTTGATAAGAGTAAGTAGTAGTAGCATATTATAGCATATTCTAAAAAATTTCTAGTCAGTCTAGCTAATATACCCTGCCTGTTTACCAATATAGAGTTTGTTACAGTCAGTGTAGTTGATTTTATGAGCAGCAGTATTGCTTAATAAATCTGTTTTATTCCTGAAAATTATGTGAGCTGTGGTGTTTCTTACAGTTTTTACATTTGCTGAACATGTGATCATGGAAGCTCTTATCTACAAAGTTAAAAATGTAAGTGTTGCAGACAACCAACAACGAGGGAAAAAGCTTCGACTACTAAACTCACCTTAGGTAGATAATAATGGATTTATTTTTTTAATTATTTGTTATCTTGTTTGTCATGTATATACAAGAACAGACCAAATATCATGCACGTGAATTGGCTTGAATATAACACATAATATTTTAGTAGAATTTCTAATGCGTTAGTACTTGGTTCTAAACGATCGGTTACAGCTGAGTACATCCCTACTCTTCAGCTGCACATGATCCAGTCAACCAGGAACTCATTCCCTGACCTCCGTCTCAGTGATCAAATTTCTCTCCAAAAGTTTGAACCACAGTATAATTATCAACATACCTTATTTTGTTTCTCCTTTCAATCAGAGTGATAGAAATTGTGTATTTTAATGTCGAGCGTTTTCGTTGTGTTCTACGTTTGAAACTGTTCATAATGCGAGAGATGAACTCTCGATGTGAGATTTCTCATGCAATCTCATAGTCAAAGGTTCTGTAATTGTTGATATTTGATTTCTCATGTCTGATTTTTTGCACATTAGTATCTTCTGTGAATGTTAGTGAGCTGTTTCATGACGATGACGCTACAATCCGAAAACTGGTTCTTATCAAATTAAAATTAGCAGAAAAAACGCAATTTGTTTATTTTTGAACATTAAATATTGTTCTTCTCGTTACACCAACGCACATATTGTCACTTCATTTCAATTTAATATCGAGAATAGCTGTAATTCGGGTCTAAGACGATAATTTACAAATTAGATTTTCTGAGCAGTTTTTATGGGCTACGTTTTGATTGGAGATGATTAACTGATTGTAACTAGTATGGTTTACACAGCTCTAAACGACAGTGTAGAGGCATGCGACGTTCTTGCATTGTTGGCTGGCTGTAAAAGTGAAAATCATTTTATGATGATATAATTGTGGTAAATAAATAGACAATAGGCGACAGTGGTAGTTAACAGGTAATTCAGATTTTTGGTAAAATGCTAATAATTCCTCTTTATATGAAGCAAGTCTTGTCATATGGCATTAGCGAACTCTGTCCAACAGAATTTCGTATTATCTGTTGTCCAATAACTGGTTTCGATTGTGGTTATAAGGTACTACTTTTATATTTCTTACAGAACCCGAGAATTTTCCTTTTGTTGGCAACTGATCTACCAACTGAGCTACCCGAGCACGACTTACAACCCGTCATCACAGCCGTAATTCCGCCAGTACCTGAACTCCGACCTTCCAAACTTCAGGCAAAAGCAGGGAACCCGGGTTCGAATCCCGTTATGGCACATAGTTTTAATGTGCGAGATGTTTCATATCAACGCACACTAAGCTGCAGAGTGAAAATCCATTGTAGAAACAACACCCCAGGCTGTAGCCAAGCTAAATCTCCGCAATAAACTTTCTTCCAGGAGTGTTAGTCCTGCAAATTAGGCAGGAGAACTTCCATGAAAAGCTAGAAGGTGAGGTATCGGAATTAAAGCTATGAGGATCAGTCGGGAGTCGTGCTTGCTGAGATCAGTTGGTAGAGAACCTACCCCAAAAGACAAAGGCCCCGTATTCCAGTCCCAGACCGGCGCACTGTACGTCTGCAAGGTAGTTTCAAGAACAATGTAGTTCGGTAAGAGAGAGTGACTGAATGACGAATAACTGCCTTATACAGCATTGCAACTCGCCAAAAGCCGCATTAGATCGAGGCAAGAGCCACATGCGGGTGCAGAGATGTATTATGGTCAGTCCCATGATAGATGCTCTCTATTCAAGGGAAAACTAACACTTCCATCCTTTGTGACTTGCATTATATGGGCTGTAGGCCGTGGGCGAGACTTGTTTCCGTGCCTGACGTTTCGCTTCCTAATGCTGGAGGCGTCATCAGACGCTAAAAAGACTCACATAGTAGTTTTGAACTTAAATAATCTCAGAAAGCCGAAATGAGTTTGTTTAGGATTGAAATCATGGACTCTCAAATGAAGTTTCCAGCATTAGAAGGCGAAAAGATAGGCACAGAAACATACACTATCTCATCAAAAGTATTTGGACAGCGTTACATAATGCGAAATTGATCACTAGATGTCAGAGGAGGTAGATCCAATAAAAAAGGAGACGTGGTTTACTGTATTGTCAGTAGAAGATAAATAACAGCAGAACGGGTCGGTTAGAAGAGTTCATTGACAGTAAACTTCGCAGTTGTAACACCGGTTGTCGTCAGATCACCGAAGTTAAGCGCTGTCGGACTGTGCTAGACTATCCTGTCTGCCGAGCGTTGTTGGCAAACGGGGTGCACTCAACCCCTGTGAGGTAAACTGAGGAGCTACTTGATTAAGAATTGGTGGCTCTAGTCTCGTAAACTGACCTACGACCGGGAGAACGGTGTGCTGACCACATGGCCCTCAACATCCGCATCAAATGACGCCTATGGGCTGAGGATGACATCGAGGCCTGTCGGTACAGTTGGGCCTTTATAGCCTGTTCGGGCGGAGCTTAGTTTTTGGTCGTTGGATATCACCAGAGTAACAAATCCATTATTGATATCCAACCCATCTCAAGCTGTCCATTTCGTCTGTTGGTGATGTCATTGTCAAGTGGAAAAGCGAAGGAATCGCTCACGATTTTCCAAAGTGTGTCTAGGAGTCCACCTAGCACAAAGACTGTGTGGAGGGAGTTAAAAAGGGTGTGGTACGATGGTCGAGCAGCTCATCATAAGCCACACATTTCTTTAGCTAATCCTAAGCGACTGTTGAGATGTAGTAAAGAAGGATGCAATTGGACAGTGTATGACTAGAAACAAGTGATTTGCAGTGGTTAATCACGCAATACCTTGCGGCAATCCGATGGAAGGACTTTGATTTGGCAAACGGCTGGAGAATGTTACCTGCCACCACATTTAGTGCCAAAAGTGAGGTACAGAGGAGTTGGTGTTGTATTACGGGGGTATTTTTAGTTAGTGTATGATTCCCTTATTCCTCTTGAGAGGACACAGAGGGATAAGAACACAATTTTCTACCAGTACTGAGTACAGCAGAAGAACAGTTCAGAATTGCTTGAATCAGTATGACAATTCACCTTGTCACAAAGCAGAATCTGTAAGGAAACGGTTTGTGGACAATAACATTTCTCAAACAGACTGGCCTGCCTGAAATTACCAACCTAAACCCAATGGGATGAGTTAGATCGTCAGCTTCCCTCCAGGCTTCAGTGATGAACGTCAGTACCTTCGCCTGTTTCGGCTCTTGAGAAAGAATGGACTATCATTCCTCCACAGACATTCAGACACCTCACTGAAAGTGTCCCCATCAGAGTCCAAGTAATCATAAAGGCTAAGAGTGGTCGCTCTTCATGTTAATGCCCACTAACTGATGTCTGGACACTTTGGCCACTAAGGATGGAATGCCGGCCGGTGTGGCTGTGCGGTTAAAGGCGCTTCAGTCTGGAACCGCGTGACCGCTACGGTCGCAGGTTCGAATCCTGCCTCGGGCATGGATGTGTGTGATGTCCTTAGGTTAGTTAGGTTTAATTAGTTCTAAGTTCTAGGCGACTGACGACCTCAGAAGTTAAGTCGCATAGTGCTCAGAGCCATTTGAACCATTTGAACTAAGGATGGAAATACCGGCTATGAAAACCTGCATTGTCTAACATTGGCATCTGCAAAGGTAGTGTGGCACCTATCAACTACTGCAGATACTTCGAGGCAACAGTATTTTCCTTCCTCTTTTGGACACATCTAACTCCAAGGAAATATGTTAAAAAACTTGGTGTACGTGCACATTTATATGAGTTATGAGGAAAGCTTTACACCGACTTCAGAGTCGTGTTAACGTTGGCGATAAACCAGAGGCGCAGTGTAGGCTCTGCGAGTTTTCCGGTGTCTCTACGGCCTCTGCGTGCCCGACGTGATAAACAGGGCGGCGCGTAATGTCGACGAGGGCAGCGGTGGAGGCGGCGGGGGCGGAGCCGAGTCCCCGCCCAGCACGTTGCGTTACTTTCTTCTGCCCCTGCGCGTTCCTGACCCAGCCAAACCGGCATAATCCGCCTCCCCAGAGATAATGACGCGGGACGCTACTTGAAAGTTTTATTCTCTGTGAACAGCGGTGTGTGTTTATTGTTCGCGGAATGGTATCGCGTAAATGAAAGCCCCGGCCCGGAGCTGGCGCGCACAATGGCGGGGCAGACAAAACGGCAGCGTGCTGGTGGCGACAATGGTGAGGGGGAGTAGTGGGGGTGATGGGATGAGAGAGGGGGGCATGGGACTATGGTGGCGACTAGGGCAGGCGCAGGTGCGTCGCGACACGCTACCCCGGGAGGGGGGGGGGGTGTCTTGCAAGGGTGAGGGACTTCCGCTCCTCAGGTGCATTAGCCAGAAGCGTCTCATAGCCATAGATATAGACCATGCTGGCTGGTGCCAATTATGTACCAAAAAAAAAATGGTTCAAATGGCTCTGAGCACTATGGGACTTAATTTCTGAGGTCATCAGTCCCATAGAACTTAGAACTACTTAAACCTGACTAACCTAAGGACATCACACACATCCATGCCCGAGGCAGGATTCGAACCTGCGACCGTAACAGTCTCGCGGTTCCAGACTGTAGCGCCTAGAACCGCTCGGCCACACCGGCCGGCAATTATGTACAGACTCGTATAAAATCTTCTCGGAGCTCCGACCTCGTAAGATCGGAGTTACTAACTCGAGACTCGAGCTTTCGAAGATAAGCACTGTGCAATGTTTTTTTTTTTTTTAATTTTTTCCAGAAGATGACTATCTGCCAAGAGCAAATGCTGCTTCCTGTACAGTAACGTTCATGTTTGATTCGTGATAGTGTTTATGGTTATGAACATTTGGGTGATGTCTCTTGGAATTACAAGCATGAACACTGCTATAAGAAAAATCTTTGTCGTGGGAGATAGTCATCTGCTGACAAAGAACATGGCGTTAACATTTAAAAGCTCGAGTTTTACCTGTCATTTGACACTGTCTGAACACCAAGGTACACAAAAATTCTGCTGCAAAAAACTTTGATATTAATAGTCTTTTTATATCTGACGTCACAGCTGCAGTGAATTTCTTGAGGAATTTCTTGAGGGAAGTCAACTGTTCCTTTATTTCAAAAGATTCATTTCGTTCCATTAGTTAGCAGTCCGAAATTTTAAACACTTGGACATTATCAAGCTACTGAATTATTTCTTTTCCTCTTCTGTGAAATTTACCTTACATATCCATCTCTGTACACGTGTCGTAATAACCTAATATATTTGCCTTCTGGATGGTAATTCTTGATGACTTTCGATGCAGAGAAATTTACATGGGAAATTGAGAGTCGAAAAATTTTCTGGGTTCCTCTGAAGAATAAAGTGATTGCAATTTCAAAAGAAGTAAGTTGGAGGAAATCACTAATTTTATGTGTAAATAGAACTTACCGGAAAACGAAATGAAAGCATTCGGTAGTTTAATCATATCCAACGGGGCAAAATTAGATGATTGCTAAATGTATAGTACTATGTAAAAAGAAGACATTGTTACCAAATATCTGGAAAAGTTTTTGATCATTTTACTGCAGATTTTCACTCGATAATCTAATAAATGTTTGAATATATGTAAGCACTGTTAGCAGAAATCTTGAAAAGTCCTTGAGAGGGAGGAGATGCCTCAACTTTTTACAAAATATTCTAACAAACATTTAGGTGTATTAAAACCGACCCCAATAAAGAAATGCCGTGGTGTTCCTTGTGAAAATGTGCAGTTTGCTTTCCTATGTCACAGATAGTTTTAAATACGATAGCATTGCATTTAAACTATTAGTCAAATTATTTCTAAAATATATATTTGAAACAAAAATTGTTTTCACAAAAATTTGCTGTTTTGTTTTCTTCCTCACACTGAAGTTTAAGAGAATAACAGACTAGAATACTACTATGGAATCTGAATCGCCTAAAACTTTGTAACCTATAGTGTTTTAGATTAAAACTGTGTGAAGAACAGTCACTGAAGATACTTTCCTTAGAGATTCAGCATCTGGAGAAGTCCACCGAAGGTCCCAACCGATTTACCCATTCGTTTAAAGTGACTTCAGTTTACAATAAACGTTATTTTTACAATAAAAATAGGAAAGGCAGAAGGTCAGAGAGAGAGAGGAGAGATGAGTGGATGGACAGAGGAGGAGGTCTAGAGGAAACGGACGTAGTGAGAGGGAACAAGGAGACGGATAGAGAGAGGGGGAGGAGGAGACGGAGGGAGAGAGAGGGAAGAGGTTATGGACAGGGAGAGGGTGGCAAAAGGAGAGTGACTCATATCCATATATTTTTAGCATATATTTTTAGCAATTGTGAAGTATTGCCTGGTTTACTAGTAATGAAATAAGCCATTTCAAAATGAAACGAAAACTACCTATGCAGGAAAGTGACATTCCTCAAGTGAGTTATTAACATTGGAAACATTTGAATCGATAATCAGAATGTGTTCATGGAATAAGAAGCAACTCACAAATCTCAGATTGCACCTAAGCTGTTCTGTATTATGTAATTAGCCAATTTGAAAATCCTTAAGGGGCTCCGGAAAGGCTCAAAATCATGAAAAGTTCAATTTTTACTTTTTTGCGTTTTCTGAATCTGCAGATTATTACCTTTTAATAGATATATAATTTATTCAATTCCGAAGACTACAACTATTTTTAAATTTTTTTAAAAATGTGTTCTACATGGGCGTGACCCACTGTGGCGCTGTGCGATATGTTAATTACCTTGGTGACGGTGATTCTAAAAGTTTCAAACATGTTCAAGGACTGAAGCCCTATGGTGATGATGTTATAGCGCAGAAATTTGAGTGTATTGGACATGTACAGAAGCGAATGGGAACAAGACTTCGGCGACTGAAAGCTTCGTACAAAAAACAAAAACTCAGTGATGGTAAAGGGTTGGATGGGAAGGGAAGGTTAACTGACAGTGTAATTGACAAAATACAGAACTATTATGGAATGGCTATTAGGCAAAATACACAAAGTGTCGACGAAATGAAGAAGGCTGTTTGGGCTCTTTTTTTTCATACTTCTTCAACCGATGAAAATCCCCAACATAGCTTGTGTCCCAAAGAAGAAGACAGTTGGTGTAAATATAACAAAGGATTGCTAACTGGTGAAGTGTACACTCATAAGCATAGTCTGCCTCATGCAGTAATGGAGGTGATAAAACCTATTTTCAGAGACTTAGCAGCACCTGAACTGTTGAAAAAGTGTATTCACGGAAAAACTCAAAACCCCAATGAAAGTGTAAATAGTGTTATATGGTCGAGAATCCCCAAGACTGTATTTGTTGGAATAGAAACACTTCACTTTGGTGTGTATGATGCTGTTGCGACTTTCAATGATGGCAACATTGTAAGGTGCAAGGTATTTAGAAGTATGGGAATGAAGATAGGTTCTAACATGGTACGAGCGATGCTTGCTTTAGACAAGGAACGCCTTCGGGCTGCAGACAGGGCTGTAAAGAGTCTAGAAATACAAGCAAGAGTAAACAGGAGGAGGAACAAGAGGAAGCTGGAGGAGGAGTTTGCAGAGGATGAAGATAATCCATCCTATGGACCTGGAATGCACTAAAAAGTTAATCCAATCTTTATCGCTCGATTCCCAAAACTTTTATTTTCTCATACTAATTACATGTTTTCTAAGGATCTTCCAAACATATTTGTTTCAAACTTTCAGTAAATGTTACACAGTACCTTCTGCATAATTTAACACAGTCTTTTTCCAAAAAACTGTATATTTTTGAATATACACTCCTGGAAATTGAAATAAGAACACCGTGAATTCATTGTCCCAGGAAGGGGAAACTTTATTGACACATTCCTGGGGTCAGATACATCACATGATCACACTGACAGAACCACAGGCACATAGACACAGGCAACAGAGCATGCACAATGTCGACACTAGTACAGTGTATATCCACCTTTCGCAGCAATGCAGGCTGCTATTCTCCCATGGAGACGATCGTGGAGATGCTGGATGTAGTCCTGTGGAACGGCTTGCCATGCCATTTGCACCTGGCGCCTCAGTTGGACCAGCGTTCGTGCTGGACGTGCAGACCGCGTGAGACGACGCTTCATCCAGTCCCAAACATGCTCAATGGGGGACAGATCCGGAGATCTTGCTGGCCAGGGTAGTTGACTTACACCTTCTAGAGCACGTTGGGTGGCACGGGATACATGCGGACGTGCATTGTCCTGTTGGAACAGCAAGTTCCCTTGCCGGTCTAGGAATAGTAGAACGATGGGTTCGATGACGGTTTGGATGTACCGTGCACTATTCAGTGTCCCCTCGACGATCACCAGTGGTGTACGGCCAGTGTAGGAGATCGCTCCCCACACCATGATGCCGGGTGTTGGCCCTGTGTGCCTCGGTCGTATGCAGTCCTGATTGTGGCGCTCACCTGCACGGCGCCAAACACGCATACGACCATCATTGGCACCAAGGCAGAAGCGACTCTCATCGCTGAAGACGACACGTCTCCATTCGTCCCTCCATTCACGCCTGTCGCGACACCACTGGAGGCGGGCTGCACGATGTTGGGGCGTGAGCGGCAGACGGCCTAACGGTGTGCGGGACCGTAGCCCAGCTTCATGGAGACGGTTGCGAATGGTCCTCGCCGATACCCCAGGAGCAACAGTGTCCCTAATTTGCTGGGAAGTGGCGGTGCGGTCCCCTACGGCACTGCGTAGGATCCTACGGTCTTGGCGTGCATCCGTGCGTCGCTGCGGTCCGGTCCCAGGTCGACGGGCACGTGCACCTTCCGCCGACCACTGGCGACAACATCGATGTACTGTGGAGACCTCACGCCCCACGTGTTGAGCAATTCGGCGGTACGTCCACCCGGCCTCCCGCATGCCCACTATACGCCCTCGTTCAAAGTCCGTCAACTGCACATACGGTTCACGTCCACGCTGTCGCGGCATGCTACCAGTGTTAAAGACTGCGATGGAGCTCCGTATGCCACGGCAAACTGGCTGACACTGACGGCGGCGGTGCACAAATGCTGCGCAGCTAGCGCCATTCGACGGCCAACACCGCGGTTCCTGGTGTGTCCGCTGTGCCGTGCGTGTGATCATTGCTTGTACAGCCCTCTCGCAGTGTCCGGAGCAAGTATGGTGGGTCTGACACACCGGTGTCAATGTGTTCTTTTTTCCATTCCAGGAGTGTATAAATAAAAAATTGCAAAAAAATGTTGTGAATTTTCATTACAATTGAAAAAAAATCATCTTTAATAACTGAACTAAAATTTTGTAAATTCCCTGTGTTAAGTTGTAGCCCATATTCCAATAAATAATCTTTAAAATGTTCAACTTCCTCCCTCAAATACATTGTGAGGAAAGATGTAATTTATAAGCGTTATTTTAACATTGCAAGTATAGGGCGTTCCGGAGCCCCTTAACATATAAAGAATAATAATAATACTAATAATCCCGTCAACAACAGACTCATGACAGCACTTATACAGTTCGCCAACAGAAATCATACCTTTGTCAACGCTCACGCCACAACCAACATAGACAACAAGAAAAACCCTATCGAAGTGGAGAATTTCTGGAACCATCTGGACTATGGCGAATATCCCCAAGAAGGACACCATCTTACTCTTCCACAACTGGACGGAGAGAAAGTACACAGGAAGACTGTAGGTAGATATCCTGCGCACAAATTTACCAACAGAAATGGAACGCGACTAGTTGATCTCTGTCAACAATTCAACCTGAAGATAATGTCGACATGTTTACGAAAACACCCCAGGAAGCAAAAAACTGGGGCTCTCCTATAACTTGTAGAATCCCAGATTGACCATATAGCAGTCACCCAAACGCAGCAACGAGAAATTCATGATGTACATGTCCGAAGAGGTGCCAACATTGAGTCAGACCACTACGTTACTCGTGTCAAAGTAAAATTCACTCCCCGAAAGTACAATCCCAAGAAATCCTCAAGCACATTCGACATAAAGTCTCCACAAAACAAACATAAAGGGCGAATGGGAGAAAGAGGAAGCAAACTCATGGGAAGAGTTCAAAAATAAGATAATGCGTAAAGCACAGGAACTACTACCGCTGAGAAAAAAGAAAAAAAAACATGCATGGTGGAACGACAACTGTGAAAACGCCCTTAAAAAACGCAAATTGGCCTTCCAGAAATACAGCAGCAAGAAAACGCCAGAAACAACAAAATGTCTTCAAACTACGGAAAGAAACAGCCAGAATCATCAGACAAACCAAGAGAAGATACCTAAACAAACAACTGGAACAACTGTAGAGTGACTTTCGGAATTACAGTATAAGAGATTTCTACAGGAAATTTACAAATAGAATAAGAGGATGTACACCATAAAATCTTTGCTTTAAAAATCAAAATGGAAAATTAGCACTAATGAAGAAAGCTGCAAAGAACTCGCAGTTTATTTCACCAATTTACTGAATTGTCCAGAACCCACAGAAAGATTCCCATGTATTGAACCAACCCGCACACACCAACCAAGACTCGATACCACCCTCAAAAGAAGAAATCCTCAAGCACATCCACCATCTCAAAAACAACAAAGCGGCTGGTGAAGACAACATAGTAGCAGAACTACTGAAAAATTTAGGCCCTAAACCACTGGAGGAGCTCACGGAAATTATTAAAGAAATGTGGACAACAGAAGAATTACTTGACAATTGGAAGTGTGCACTTATCCATCTCCTGCACAAAAAATGAGACAGAACGATTGTCAACAATTACCGAGGCCTTTCAATTCTACCAGTCACCTACAAGATCTTCTCTTCATGCCTATTGCAGAGAACACAGGAACAAACTGAACACAAGATTGGGGAGTATCAAGCAGATTCCCGACCCGGACGTTCCTGGCCTGAACAAATTTTTAATCTAAAAACAACGTTGAAATACAGAGCTATTAGACACAAGCCCACCATATGTACATTCGTCGACTTCAGGAAGGCGTATGACTCAGTCGACCGTAAATCCCTTGTCAATACACTAATAGAGCTCGGGCTTGACCAGATAACACGTAAGCGCATTGAGCAGACACTCTCCAACACAATGTCTGAAATAAAATAATGGGGGAAATCTCGGAATGTTTTTAGATCAGAACTGGAGTAAGATAAGGAGACGTACTACCTCCAATTCTGTTCAACATCGTTTTGGACAAAGTCATAAGGAAATGGGAGAGTGAGTTTAGAAAACGTGGCCTATGGAATCCTATCCTTTGCCGATGACCTAGCAATTTTGACTGACAGTGAACAAAATGCAATACATCAAATAGAAATACTCAAGGAATTCGCCGAGAAGGTTGGCTTGCAAATTTCTTTTGAGAAAACGGAATTTATGTGTACACTCTTAAACATAGAGAATCTCACCACAAAATAAGGACGGATAAACAGAGTTCCACGTTTTAAATACCTGGGGGAAATTTTCTAACCCACTGGACCAGAAAAAAATCTCAAGAAACTCGAGCACAAGAACTAAAGAGAGCCTATGGTTGAACACACCAACTTTACAACAAAAAGTGCTTGTCCATGCCTGCAAAAATCAGGCACTATAGCACTGTCGTTAAAGCCGAGGTGCTATACGCAACAGAAACCTTGTCTCTCCAAAACAAGGTACTACTACAAAATCAAAAAAAAAGAAGAACGAAAGATCACTAGGAAAAACCTTGGGCCACGAGAAACTGAAGCTGGATATAGACTGCAAAACAACAAAACTACAGAGAAAATTACAAATATTGCTGCTGACATTAGAAATAGACGCCTAAAATTCTATGGCCACATACACAGACTCCCTGAGTATAGACTCACACGACAGGTACTCACAGCCGCTGAAAGCCTTGAAGATATGACATGGGCCGAACAAGTACTAAGAGACCTTAATGATGCTTAACTCACCATTCAGGATACTGCAGACCGTAACATCTACAGAATAAAAAGAGACAAGTGGGAAGTCCAGCCAGAAACAAGAGCCAAAAAGACCGGTACAAAGTTAACGGATGAAAGAAAGAAAGCCATGAGCGAGAAAATTAAGGTCTCATGGAAAAACGCAGAAGAAACTTTAGAAGCTTCACGTGATCCACAAAGGGTCTACTACGTGTATAATAAATAATAATAGTAAGCCAACTTTGAATTTGATTCTGACTACCTGTGAGATCGTGCCTATCATAGTTTGAAAGTTAATATGTAGTTTAATAATTATGACAAGGCAGGCGTCTACAAAATTCAATGCAGTACGATAACATGAAATACATTGGCCGAACTGTAAGGTCATTCCAAACGTGATACACTAATATTAGGTTCATTTCGGATTAATAATTACGAAAATGGGGCTACAGCCGTGCTCATTTATAAAAGTGGTCAACCGTTGTTCGAAATTCTAAAAAAGGTCTTACAATCTTGCATTTCGGAATAGATCTACAAAATTGGAAATGCTACAACAACTGGAGATTATAGCCCTAGCGCAAAACTGCAAAATGTTAAATGAGCAGGTTACATGTGACACGATTAACTTTTTTACAGATTTCGAGGAACTGCTATAATTATAGCGTTATCTGTTTTAGCTATCATAAATACATGTTATATAAGTAATAAGAGTGCGTTAAGGTCCTGTTCTGCGTAATGATGCGAATTCTTGGTCATTTCCTTAGAGGATTTTTGGATATTTGACAGATAGTTGGTGGGTATGTCTGTGATTCCATATGTGGTGTTCAGTAGCTTGCAGATATTGAAGATATATCATTAATTTGTATATTGACATATTCTCAGCAACAATAATGCTGTTGTGATGACAGAATAAAGACAGTTGTATGAAGATATTACTGATGATCAAAGCGTGTAGAGCTCATGTGACATAGTTTGGCCTTGTGCAGAAGCGCATTCTCGTTCTCAGCACTGGACGAGTCCTCTCCCATGTCGCCAGCTCAGCTGTGAACTTCATCTGTCATGAACAAAACATTCTCTTCCTGCAGCGGTTGCATGAGTGTATCAGCTGCTCTGTAGTCTTTCTCAAACTATTTTGAAGAAACTATTCAGAATGAAGTTGTTACTCCTAGTGTCATCCACCATCTACATCTACATCTACATGATTACTCTGCAATTCACATTTAAGAGCTTGGCAGAGGGTTCATCGAACCACAATCATACTATCTCTCTACCATTCCACTCCCGAACAGCGCGCGGGATAAACGAACACCGAAACCTTTCTGTTCGAGCTCTGATTTCTCTTATTTTATTTTGATGATCATTCCTAACCTATGGAGATTGGACTCAACAAAATATTTTCGCATTCGGAAGAGAAAGTTGGTGACTGAAATTTCGTAAATAGATCTCGCCGCGACGAAAAAGTGTTTGCTTTAATGACTTCCATCCCAACTCGCGTATCATATCTGCCACACTCTCTCCCCTATTACGTGATACTACAAAACGAACTGCCCTTTTTTGCACCCTTTCGATGTCCTCCGTCAATCCCACCTGGTAAGTATCCCACACCGCGCAGCAATATTCTAACAGAGGACGAACGAGTGTAGTGTAAGCTGTCTCTTTAGTAGACTTGTTGCATCTTCTAAGTGTCCTGCCAATGAAACGCAACCTTTGGCTCGCCTTCTTCAAAGTATTATCTATGTCGTCTTTCCAACTGAAGTTATTCGTAATTTTAACACCCAGGTACTTAGTTGAATTGACAGCCTTGAGAATTGTACTATTTATCGAGTAATCGAATTCCAACGGATTTCTTTTGGAACTCATGGGGATCACCTCACACTTTTCGTTATTTAGCGTCAACTGCCACCTGCCACACTATACAGCAATCTTTTCTAAATCGCTTTGGAACTGATACTGGTCTTCGGATAACCTTACTAGACGGTAAATTACAGCATCATCCGCGAAGAACCTAAGAGAACTGCTCAGATTGTCACCCAGGTCATTTATATAGATCAGGTACAGCAGAGGTCCCAGGATGCTTACCTGGGGAACACCTGATATCACTTCAGTTTTGCTCGATGATTTGCCGTCTATTACTACGAACTGCGACCTCCCTGACAGGAAATCACGAATCCAGTCGCACAACTGAGACGATACCCCATAGGCCTGCAGCTTGATTAGAAGTCGTTTGTGAGGAACGGTGTCAATAGCTTTCCGGAAATCTAGAAATACGGAATCAACTTGAGATCCCCTGTCAATAGCGGCCATTACTTCGTGTGAATAAAGAGCCAGCTGCGTTGCACAAGAACGATGTTTTCTGAAACCATGCTGATTACGTATCAATAGCTTCATTATGTACCGTCACTTGGTTAATGTTAGTAGTTATTGCGATATTTCGACATGAAGTAAGGCAATGTGCAACATTTGAACAGTTTGAAATGAGAAATGGCAGTTGCTATCATTTTGCGTCAGAAATGCTGAGTCTGAAACATAGATAAAGCACGGCCCAGTCACATTAATGTCACCACCACCTATGTTCGACATCAACGTGCAAAATTCACTCGCAGATGTGAGGCAGCAGCACTAGCAGTGAAGAGTATGTAAAGTGTATTGAAAAACAGTGCAGGTGCTGTTATAATGGGGAAATGGGGTGATGTATCTGTCATCCAAAAATCGTATGATCACTAGCTTTTGGGCCAACAGTCGAAGAATTTCTGAAACGGCTAAGTTTATAAACTGTTCGCATGCTACCATAGTTGAAGTATACCGTGCATAGCAAACTGGCAGTACCCAAAACTGTTGCCAAGGCAGCTGGGCCACAGATGACAGAGCTGAATGACGGCTGTGGAGATTTGTACGTGCCAACAGCCATGCAGTTTTTAAGCATCTGACTGCCCAGATGAACCAACGGGGCTACCAACAGTGTTTCCTCAATGACCATTCAGCGGATGTTTCTGGGTATGGGCTTCTGCATCACGTTCCTAGTTGATACAGCCATGGTGACTGCTGTTCATAGGCGCCGAAGGTTGGAATTTGCACCCTAGTTCTGCAACTGGCCTTCGATTGAGTGTCGACAGCTGGTATTTTCAGATGGATGACGTTGTATGCTTCACAGCAGTTGCCGTGTACGGCGTGAAACGTTTGAAAGCAAACATCCTGTGTGTGTTATAGTCTGGGAAATATTTTGTGACATTCCCAGTGTGGTCTCGTCATTATGGAAGGCACAATGGATCAACAGAAGTACGCATTTATACTAGCGGACCATATCCACCCGTACATGAAGTTTGTTTCTCCTTAGCACAATGACATCTAATGGCATGACAATGCACCATGTCATACAGCTTGCAGTGTACGTGTGGTTTAAGGAGCACCAGGATGAGGTTACCGTGCATTCCCGGATTTAAGGCTAATCGAGAATCTGTGGCACCACCTTGATTGGGCTGTTCACGCAGTGGGTCCTCTACTGAGAAACCTGGCGGAGCTGGCGAAGCCACTGGCGTCCACATGCCTCCACATTCCCATCGGTACTTATCAGAACCTCACAGACATTCTTCCTCCACGTCCCGCAGCGATCCGTGAGCAAAAGGTAGTTATTCAGACTTTAGATAACTGGCCACATTACCGTGATTGGACAGTGTGTATCTGACTTTCCTTTAAACTTGAGACGAGATCTTTCTCTATTTCCATTCTGGAGGTAATGGATTATGTGATGCGCACTCACTACCGCAAACGTGCAAAAATCATAGTCTCAGAGAAACTACATAGGCTTCTACAGCCGGTTCAATTTATGCCTCCAGCCAACTATCCCCCTCTTACCTGTATTCGTCACCAAATTATGGCAGCCATATAAGGCTAAAATACTGCTGTCTGAAGACGGCTTTGGTAGAGGAGCAAGTGGAGGTCAGTCGGTACTACTTACCAGGAAAGTACTTGGGCTCGAACAAACAGATCTGTATGGAAGTTTGGTTACAGGGCCATTATGTACCTCTGAATGTGCTGGTAGGTGTCGTTTTTTTGCAAAACTCTGCAGTCATGCTCTAGATATCACTGTAGATGTAATTGTAGACGCCATACGTAATGCAGCAATCTTAACTATACATGTAAATACGGAATGTCAATAACATGCTCCGAGCAATACGAATGACTGCAAAACGCAAGTTGATCGCATGGCGTATTTGCACATTCTATAATATCAGTGTTGAACGCCACGTCAATGACGCTTTTGAAGTTGTTCACTGATTCACCAATATCGTAGCCAGCGTTCTGCCACGCGTAACGACGCATTGGTCTGTATACTCCCGCAGATAACTGATTGTAAATGACAGAATACATATTCATGATAAAGAATCTGTCGTGCAATTTCGGCTACATATTACTGGAACGTAGTTTAATGAAGTCTGTTATTCTCTTGGCATGTATTTTATATTGCCTGAAGAAATACGCATCCAGAGGTTGTGCATATTTTGTAGTTTCAGGCGGAATGGTTTTTAAATCTACATGTTTTCCGCCAGATGCTTCCAGTAGTACTCGTTCATCCTTATGTCCAGACCAGGAGTCACGAAGTACTAATGACTTTCTCGACAAATGTGGATTCAAAACCGACAGAAAAAACGTCTTCAGATGTTGTTTCGTCATCTCCCCACTCACACTTGCATCGACGACGACATTTGGAGGGCACCGCGTTTCTATTTCCCTTGACACGCGGGGTCCAAACTTTCCACTGGATTCTTGGAACCAAATATAGAGTTTGTCTGCCAATCGTCCGTCCATTGATATAGCAACATCGATCGTGTAACTATGTGTTGCACAGTTAACTGATTGCAACATCGCGACAGTGTTTCTCTCCCCTTTCATGGATAGTGTTCTGTCACAAGAAAGTTCATAGTTGAACTGACTCTGATCACAGTTCCATACAGAACTAATATCGATGTTTTCTCTCGTGATATGCTCATTGACGTCAGCAACAAACGTTTGAGCTCTTTCAATCAGCTCTTCTTCGTCATCCTTATCTTTTCGTGCTTGGAGCATAGTGATACGGCGTGATGTTATCCTAAACTCCTTTTTCAAATTAGTAATAAATCCTAGTGAAGCTGTAAAGTTTGTACACCCGAGATTGCTGGCTACGTCCAATGCCCAATGTTGTAAATGCCAATAATGAACGGTGGAACCGCATTCTTGTGCTTCATCGAATTTCGCCATTACATGCTCCTTGATGGTCTTGAACAGCAGTGTACGATTTCCTTTGAAAACTGTATTTCCTTCTCTTTTCTTTCCCACGTAATCCAGTATGTTTTCAATATTGCTTTTAGACTTCATTTTAGGGTATCTTTTCAGAAGCTTGTCGTATGTGTCGAAACCTCTTACGTAATAATCATCGGACATGTTCTCCAGTGTGTTGTCATCAAACGCCGTGATGATACTTGCAACTTTAACCTACTTCTTGGGAGTGGCTCTGAGCACTGTGGGACTTAACATCTATGGTCATCAGTCCCCTAGAACTTAGAACTACTTAAACCTAACTAACCTAAGGACATCACACAACACCCAGTCATCACGAGGCAGAGAAAATCCCTGACCCCACCGGGAATCGAACCCGGGAACCCGGGCGTGGGAAGCGAGAACGCTACCGCTCGACCACGAGCTGCGGACTAACCTTCTTCTTGGGAGACGGTTGGTATTCACTGTCACTGCTTCCAACGGCTCTTCCCGCACTTGCCGTAGCACTACCGTTTGCAATAAGTTGTTCGTCATTATCATCCCTATCATCATCATTATGTGTTAGTGTTACAACAATATCTGTTTCTAACTTTTGCTGGTATTTCTGCACTGTAGTAGATACCAGAAAAGATGCGAATGATTCGTCTTCTACACCAATACCATCATCACGAAGAAGGGGTCTTCGTAACTTCATCTCAACCAATCGCAATACATTAGCAGGATTGATTACCAATCGCCGAGCCATCTGACACTTCAAGACACAAATAATGTCACAAACCGCAACTTCAGAGGCACACTGCACCGTCCCTTCTGGTCCCGACTGGCGTACCGGCAGGTCAGTGTGCAATGCGGCATGGCATACGCAGAGGCCTCTAACAGACGACTGCAGAGTTTTGCAGATGCGGGAGTATCACTAGTGCAATAAGAGACCTTTACATTATTTCTCACACGACTTTGGTGTATTTGTGTTTGTTCGATCTCAAGTACTTTCCTGGTTAGTTAAATTCGTACAAATTTTAATTCATTACTTCAGCTTCTATCATTATCGAAGGTAAAGTTGAGACTCATATGTCTTCAGGAAAATGTAATTCCATCAGATCAATAAATCACCTACACTTGAGGTACAGGCAGATTTTCCCCATTACTTACGAAGTTGGAATGCTATTCCAATATCGGAAGGCTTAGGAAATAAGATTTAAGAAGGAGAAACGGGCTGAAGGTGTATTGGTAAGCTCTTCGCGCTAGTAAGCAGACAACCTGAGTTCAAGACCAAGACTTGGTACAAATTTTAATTACTTCAGTTTCTGTCGTCATCGATGAAAAAGGAACTAATGCATCAGTTGATGCAGTACAGAATAATAGTCTCTTCCCTGAATGTACAACTGATCATAAACTCTCGAGTGCTGGTGTTGGAGTGAGGCGACGGTGTCGTCTTCGGCCGTAATTGCAGTGTCGACTGAGCGGCACGCCACTCTGGCATAAGTAAGGCTTCAGCAACGAAGGGTATGGACGTCCTTGAGGGTGTGTCTACGCCAACACATCTCATTCGTCGTTGCGTCTGGCAGAGATTGTGCTTACTTGTGGACCCGTTGTGAAGTTCCAACTTTGTCATGATACCTCGTTTCGTTCTTCGGACGACACCACAACATACATAGATTCTTGGTTTTCCATCCGCTTAGGAATCCTATCGCACGTCGACTAGCGAACTAAACTGCATAGAAAATATTTGGAACTCCTTCGTACACCCCCAAAATTTGGTGTATCTATGGAATCTAATCATCAATGATTGGCTTTATCTGTATATAGCATTCCTGAAAACCTTTTGACTCTCTTTGTCGCCGAACTGATGTCATTCGTAAGACTGGAGCCTGTGGATTTCCATCCTGCTGGGTCAATAACGTGACAGCAACTTCTGTCATCCAGTTTGATGCAGAAACATCCAAAGTTGCAACATCCAATTTTTTTATTTAATTGGCGACTAGTTTTGGGTTACCTGAACACTTTTTAAAACCATCATGTGAAATGGAAAGTTAAAATTATAATATATCCAATAAACTGTTAAAAATTGAGTGCATATTACAGGATACAGAGCGCATCGTACCAGGACATACGTATCAGACGAAACAGTAGTTTTAATACTAACACGCAGACCATGTTAAGAATGTATATACATGTATTCGAAAGTAAGGTTTTTTCCTACGAACACTGGCAGGACAAAATACAACTGATAGTGCACTTCCTACGTTGTCACGAGGAAACCTCAGGAAGCGGGGGAGGGGCGCCATATTAGAATGCAGGGAATTTCTTTATTACAGCTTCCAATCATCAAGGACAAAACAGTAAATACAATAAATGTACAAGTCAACACTACACTTAAGCTCTTTAAAATTTTCCAAAAACAGTGGGACATTTAAAAGAAAGTTCAGTTTTTTCAAAACAGGAGACACTTGAAAGTAATGAGCAGTAAACAACAGCAGCGCCATGGACGATGTATACAAACAAAAGTCCTATGAACAATGAACAATTGTTTGTGTCGCTATGAAATACGACTTTAGTTTTGTACACCATATGTGGCGCTGCTGTTGTTTACTGTTTTTTGGTTTTAAATGTTCTGCTGTTTTCGACAAAAAAGTAAGGAACTTTAAATGTCCTGCCATTTACTGGAAAATTTTTAAGAGCATAAGTGTGGTAGCTGACTTGTACTTTGATTGTACTAATTGTTTTATCCATGATGACTGGAAACTGTAATAAAGAAATTTGGTGAATTTTGACAGTACACCCTACAGCCTTTACTGAGGTTTCCTTGTGGTAGCCTAGGAAGTGGGCTGGCAGTTGTATGCTTATGCTGACAATCTTCATACAGAAGACTGACTTTTGATACAGATGTATGTACAAACTTAACATCGTTTGTGTGCTGTTACGGAAAATACTGTTTTGTCTGTTTGGTACGAATATCTTGGTACGACGCACTCAATTTTTGTAACCGTTTATTGGATAAATTGTAATTTTAACATTACTTCTCACAGGATGATTTGAAAATGGGTTAGGGTAACCTGAAACTAGTCATACATTAAACTAAAAGAAACTTATAAGTTTGGCTGTTTCTACATCAAACCTAGCGCCTATATTTCACGGTATGAACGTGATGTTTCCTGGATGTAATTAATGTTTTTTTTTTTCGAGGTGCTTATAATACTACCGATAGAAAACAAAAAGATTTTACTAAGCAAATCATGAAAATGAAGTTGAGGAATGCTCAAAACGTGAAAGGAAACAAATCAGAAACGATAATGGAAAATTATGGGAAAAAATGGATTATACGCAGAATGAAATAACAATGTCTGAAAACTTCGAATTAAATAACGTGACGGAATTACATTTACACAGAAAATAGGTAACTCCAGAAATGCTGGTGCAGATATATACTTACCTGGGACGTATTTTGGATGTGACCGCGCCATAAAAAGACTCTGTGTTTGTGTTGAGTCCACCTTTAGAGAGAACACGTCACGGGCTTCACAGAAGTGAAAATACGCAGTTTCCAACCGCCGCTCTTTGTTTTTGCGCGGGAAGACAAATAGCAAGAACGCAACGCTAAATTATACCTCTCAGCCAGGTAATACCGACGCCAGCCGCTACAAAGGCGTCTCTCTCTCTCTCTCTCTCTCTCTCTCGTTTTCTCTCGCTGCTGCCGCTGCGAGAGAGGCTGACGGGGGAACCTAACCATTAACTCGCTTCTGTTTCATCAGAGCAGAAATAAAAGCTTTGCCACAAAAAAACAAAACAAAAAAATTGGTGAGCTGTACGATGGAGTCCTCGGACTGAACCGAAAGGGTAGAACAGTGCGACGGCGTCCGGTGGAAGGTGGTGACGAAGACAGCCGATCCGACGTTTTCCTCAGTTCGTGTGTTTCCGTTTCACGCCGATAAGTCTCGCACAATTCTATGCATCAGTCGCATTTCCTGGGATGTAACAAGACGTAGAGACACACAAATTGGGGATTGTCGAGAGACACAATGCAAATAAAAGTGCTTGAAAACCCATTTATTAGCAGAAACAGAATCTTTTGTGCTTGCCTTATGAAAGACAGTAATCAAAATACTGCTGTTTTAAAGTTATATAATCTACCGTCTAATTTAAATTAGTTGACAATGAGGTTTAACGTCCGAAGTTGTGATGGTACCACGACACCTGTCGGCAGGCAGTCACAGCATTCTCTATCGCGACAGGAAATCACGTTAACACTTTGAACCCTAGTGGTCTCTGCCTGAAACCAACATTTTAATATTTTTTTGAAGTATTACCGCCTTTTGCATGAAACCACCGATGCTATTGCCAGATTTCTAATGGGACGTAGAGGTACTTACGAACGTAGTATATTGTGGGAGTCAGTTATAGCGTTCAAAGCAATGGTCGGCGCGGAGATTGTGCGATGCGATTGTAGGAGATTCTGAGATATGGTTTTTTTATAGTGGCCATATTGAGGAGATCATTACAAGTGAAAGTAAGTTTATCTAAGTCATTGAAATGTAATATTCAGTTTGTACTACTATTTTGATCAGCATCATGAAACGACAGTATGCGGTTGAAATACCAAACTTACTAAATTTTAGGACCAATTTTGCTTGTCATTAAGGACTATAATTTGTTTTAGGCGTTAAGAGTCATGAAAGTTCCGACATGTTGGATCTTGCTAGTTTCAAACATATCGCATGAAATAATGGGTGGTTGAAAACTATAAGTGCCATTGTGTTCAAAGCGAAATCAACCCTTAAAACAACTTATTGCTTACCGTTTGCCAATTTCATGTTATATTCGTTGCTTATTATGATAATAAAGATTATCTTCGTGGAAAAAATTTACTTTTATATTCCAAAGTGCAACCACCGACTTAAAACAACTGATTGTTTACTTTTTGCCAATTTATTCTTGCGTTCTTTGCTTACTAAGATGGTAAAAGTTAACTGTGTGAAAAATGTGCTGCGAAATTTACGTAAAAATATTTGACATTCTCGTTTGCTATAGATCTCTGCAGTGCCTCTAAGGATGTCAGAAACCTGTTCTTCATTTTAGATAGAACCAGAATTATGTTATTCTTTTTGAAACTGGGAAAATCTTCGTAACTGAAAGAAAGTTATATAATTTTTTATGATCACCAAAGCACCACTCTGCAACGGAGTGTGCGCTGATATGAAACTTCCCGACAGATTAAAACTGTGTGCCAGACCGAGACTCGAGCTTCTGTGAAGTTTGGAAGGTAGGAGACGAGGTACTGGCAGAATAGAAGCTGAGGACGAGTCGCGAGACGTGCTTGGGTAGCTCAGTTGGTAGAGCACTTGCAGAAGAAAGGCAAAGGTCCCCAGTTCGAATCTCGCTCTGGCACACATTTTTAATCTCTCGGGAAGTTTCATACCAACGCACACTCCGCTGCAGAATGAGAATCTCATTCTGGAAACATTCCCCAGGCTGCGACCAAGCCATGTCTCCGCAATATCTTCCCATTCAGGAGTGTTAGTTTTACAAGTTTCGCAGAAGAGCTTCTGTAAATTTTGGAAGTTAGGAGACGAGGTACTGGCAGAATTGAAGCCGTGAGGACGAGTCGCTAGACGTGCTTGGGTAGCTCAGTTGGTAGAGCACTTGCCCGCAAAAGGCAAAATTACCGAGTTCCAGTCTCGGTCGGGCACATATTTTTAATCTGTCAGGAAGTTTCATACCAGCGCACACCCCGCTGCAGAGTGAGACTCTCGTTTTGGAAACATTCCCTAGGCTGTGGCCAACCCATGTCTCCGCAATATGCTACCAATCAGGAGTGCTAGTTTTACAAGTTTCGCAGAAGAGCTTCTGTAAAGTTTGGAAGGTAGGAGACGAGGTACTGGCAGAATTGAAGTTGCGAGGAGGGCTCGCGAGTCGTGCGTGGGTAGCTCAGTCAGCCTTCGGCGGCGCAGCGGTTCGGACGGAGTTTACGTCCCTGCCGCACGTCTGCGCGAGAGGTGTTTACGTTAAGTGTGTAGCGGTGTGTCGCGGTGTACATAGAACGAATCATGACCTTGTCGTTCCGCAAATCGACACTGAAATTTAATTTTTTAAAGAATATGTTTGACCGAAGGCTTACGAGATCGAACGTTATTTACGGGACGAGGTGAAAATCGAACCTGACGTTCTAGTTGGAATACACTTATCTATAGTCAGCAGCGTGGTCTATGTCAAGCTCATAAATGAAGCGGCATGTGACGAACTACTACTTCGACACCGACAAGGACTTAGTTTCTGTCATATGGAGGGGAATGTTGGAGCGGTAACAGTTGAACACGCCGGCATGGGCCTCCGAACGATCCGCGTCTTTGAGCTTCCATTCGAAGCGCCAGAAGAATTGGTGACAGACGCCCTGCGTCCTTACGGAACGGTCCTATCCCACGTGGCCGAAAAATGGGCGAGTTTCAAGACGTATCCTGTCCTCAATGGCGTCAGACAAATACGGATCGAACTCCGAAAACACGTCCCGTCATACTTGTACATCGCCGGTTGTAGGGCGATTGTCATTTACGACGGACAACCAAGGACGTGCTCTGCATGTGGGAAGGAGGGACACACACGTTCTGAGTGTGCTCAACGAAGGTTATTACAGCTGCCACGGGATGATCCACCACTCACGCCGCATCCGACTGTGCTTCCCATGACTTACGTCGCCGCATTACGCGATGACGTGGGCCGCGAGACAGACGCGTACCAGAACACACAGACAGCGGCGGATCGTGGCGAGCCACAGAAAGACGACGTTGCACTGGACCACCTGCAGCAGTCACAGGACGCCCTCTCTTCGGTTCCGCTTGCGGCCCCTTCAGATAAGGCACTTGGAGAGTCGATAATACGACGGCGCACGATTCCGACGCCCCCCACGAACAACTGGAGACCATGCTGACCTCTGATTCCGAGGCCCGGCAACGTAAACAGCGATCACCAAAACGCCGGAAGAAGCGCCGCCTCACGGTGGAGAACGACCACTCTGATCTGGCAGACACTTCTGAGACGTTTACGGGTACAGAGCAGACGACCATCGATACAGAAGAACTGCCTAGCGTGGATGCACCGGTGGCCAGCGGGACGGCGGCACGACCTACCGCTGACGATGCTCCAGACACAGCGAAGGAGCTCGATAGACGGCAACAGGCTACTGAGGAAGTTACGGTGCCTGCACCGCACGACAACGATGGGACACTAGGGGACTGGTCAGAAGAGCCACCTCCGTGGGGAACAGATGATGCCGGAGGAACTGCTCCCACGCACTCTCCCGGTGCAAGACCGGCAGAGTGCACGGAATAATGGCAGACCATATGAGGGGACGGCGGGGGACGTTAGTCCGACAGCAGCCTATGTAGGGCAAAATTAGGGACCGTACGGTACCCTATCTACGTTGACCACCATGCAACAAGCTTATCGGATAGGGTCTGTTAACATCAATAGCATTGGGACGCCGGTAAAAATTAGGATGCTCAGTGACATGATAAAGGCTGCGGATTTAGACATAGCACTATTACAAGAAGTTCGTGTACTTCCCCCCTCGGACTTTTACGGTTACGACATTTACTGTTCCCCGTGTGACGAGAGAGGCGTCGGCACAGCTATACTATTAAAGGAAGTGATACGTGTAGACGAAGTAGAGTATTTGCCTTCTGCCTGTGGTACGGCCGTGACCATAGGTGGAATACGTTTGATAAACATATACGCACCGTCAGGCTCGAATAAGAGAAGGGACAGAGCAGATTTTTACGCCCATGAGGTTACACCGTTGTTCCAGGGACGATACGATGGTTGCATACTCGGCGGAGATTTTAATTGTGTACTCGACAGAAAGGACCAACAACCTAACTACACTACTAGCCAAGAACTTAGGGAGCTGGTCAACGGGATGGAATTAGTCGATACATGGGACCTGAAGTATCGCAACCAACCAGGATATACATTTTTTACTAGCCACTCCGCGGGCCGTTTGGACCGGATACGTTTCAAGGGCGTTAGCAATGTCGACGGTGGACGCAGGAATATGGCCGACAGCGTTTACAGACCACGAGGCATATATTTGTACGGTTCACCTTGATAGACAGCAGGTATGGAGACGGAGGGGTAATTGGAAGATGAACGTCTCCCACCTGCGAGATGCAGAATGCCGACGCATGGTGGAGAACGCGTGGCATGGCTGCCTCCGTCGACGAAATTCTTTCGGTTCTGTCCTGCAGTGGTGGATCGAGTGCGCGAAGCCAGCTTTACGGAGGACGTTAATAGGTTACGGGAAGGAGGTTTCTCAATGGCAGCGCACGACCACTGAGTTTTACTTTACGGCTCTCCGGGAACTTTTAGCTCAACCACCTACACCAGACGGCCGTCCACCGAGTTAAGGCGAAGCTGGTACAACTTGCGACGCAGAAGATGGCAGGTACGATGATACGTGCGAGGTCACAGGATTTCTTGCCCAACGAGGTTCCCTCGATGCATTATGTGATAAAGGAAAGACGAAGAAGACGCAGGAATTTAATACATGAGATCGATCTCGGCGATGGCCGTCGTTTTCCAACACAAAGGGGCATAGCACAGGCGTTCACAGATCATTTTAGCAGATTCTACGCGAGCAACGGGGAGGGTCAGAGGGAGCTGGGGAACGTCCTGGAAGAGATCCCAGACGCGACGAGTGTGAACGGGGAAGCGGACGGGTTATCTGAAATTACGTGTGAAGAGCTGGAGGAAGCGATTACAAGAGGTGCTTGCAACAAGTCCCCAGGTCCAGACGGAATCCCGTTGGAATTTTACCGTGCCTTTGTGACCATTATGACACCGATGTGGCTATGTATGTTTAATGAGCTTCTGCGGCAAGAAGTACCGGTTCACATTCAATTCACGGAAGGGCTCATGATACCGATACCGAAGACCCGTGGTTGCAAACGGCCTTGTGATTATCGTCCCTTGACCCTCCTTAATAGTGACTACAAGATCTTCATGCGCATCCTGGGAAGTCGTATCAAAAAGTCGCTGAAGAATCGAATACATGCCGATCAGACTTGTATTGGCGGCATCAGTAATATCCGCACAGCCTTGGGAGACTATCGTGACGTCGTCGCTCTCGCGGCTGCATGCCGCCTCCGGGGGGCGATGGTTGCAGTAGATTTCGATCATGCTTTTGATCGCGTAGATCATGTGTACCTTGCGGCGGTGATGAACAGGATGGGTGTCACGCCATTATTGACCAATGCTGTGATGCGGCTGTTGCACGACGCCAGATCAGCGATGGTGGCCAACGGAGGGAGTACTGAGTATTTTAAGATCTTAAGATCAGTGAGACAGGGTTGCCCCTCGTCGATCCTCCTTTATGCGATCGCCTTAGAACCGTGTCTCGCAGGCCTTCGCCGCCGTCTTACCGGGATCTCCCTACGGCAATTATCATTCAAATGCAGAGCATACGCGGATGATATTGTGTTCCTCGTACGGAATGAGATGGAGACTCAAACAGCACTGGATTGGCTACAGACGAATGCGATGGCAGCTGGAAGTGTGGTCAACTACCGAAAATCACAATTCATGCATGTGGGGCGTGGTCTAGAACCAGGAACGGAAGGACCCTTACCTGCGGTGGAAACCCTCCGCTGTTTGGGTATCACCTTTCATAAAGAGACAGCGAGAACGGCTGCGGACAACTACCGAAGACTGTTACTCAGAGTCCGCACGGCAGTACGACTAAACGCCCTACTGTCGATGGATATGCTGCAGCGAGTGTTACTCGTCAACCTTTATCTCGCGCCCATGATGTGCCACCTGACACACCTTCTCCCCTTGACGCACACGATGGCTATGAGGATTCAGGCGGCTTTTGGGTACTATGTGTGCTTGGGACAACTCTTTAAGGTACAGTACAATACGCTTACCCTACCAGCGCGAGAGAGGGTCGTTGGTTTAGTGAACGTGCACGAAAAGGCGCGTGCCACATATATTAATACTATGCTCAAACGGTGGCGCTACAGGAATCACTCGCTTACGGGGACGATCATCGAGGGACTCGTACCAACATCGCATCTTCCTTCAGTCAGTGTCGGCCATATATCGCCCTCTTTAACGTATGTGCGCATGTTCATCGTGGAACACAGTTACGTTCGAGAGCGTTTACCGACGACCCGACAGTCGACATCGAAGGACTTCTTCGACAGATCGCCCGGAACAGGGTGGAACGCAAACATCCAGCTGTTATTTGGCACGTGGTGTGGCGCACGGTCCACCACCCTCACCTACCTACATCAGTCAGATCAACATGGTACATTGTCGTCAACCGAAAATACCCTACAAACGATAAAAAGTACGCAATACATTTGGCGGATTCGCCCTTGTGTCAGCAATGCGGCGTGCTGGATACGGATGACCATCGGCTGGTCTGCGGCGAGGCATTGGCTGTCTGGACTCTCGCAAGAAAGATAATAGCGTTCATGCGGCGCACTATCTATACAGCAGTCTGTTCTGACATAGTATTTTTTCCAGAGGAAACATATTTTCCGCGTCGTAAGACGAACCCAGTGGCGTGGATCACAGGTATGACGGCCCATTACATCTATAGTGACACACGTACGAACTTACTGAACGTCCTGGATTACTGGCAATACTTGCAAGATGGACACACAAAACTTTTACGGCTACAAAAGTACAAGGATTGGTATGCCAATTTCCTAGTAACGGTTTTTGCGGACCCGTCATCTACTTGGGGTGTGCCGGGTGCGCAAAGATGAGCGGCGGTGCTTTCGTTGTGAAACCGACCAAGTAATGTGATCGACTAAGAACACTATGCGAGTATGCGACCTACGAAAACCTCACGCTTGAACAGTTAGCAAATTGATGTACTTCAAATTTTGTTTTCATATCCATAAATACTTTTCTTTAGGGTGCCGGAGGTGGCCCCATTTTGATTTAGTTGTTATTTCATGCTGCATGGTACGACGGCAGCGAGGTTCCTTCCAGGACAATTATCATGTGTCAGGACGTACTATATTTATTTTGTGAATAATAAAGGTTTCTGTTTCTCCTACCTTCCTTCATATAAAATAAATAAATAAATAAATACAAACCCCTCACTCCCAAAAAAAGGAAAAAAATAAAAAAAATACCGTGTCCGGGGGAAAAAAGTTGGTAGAGCACTTGCCCAAAAACTGGCTAAAAAATAAAAAAAGTTGGTAGAGCAATTGCCTACGAAAGGCAAAGGTCCCGAGTTTCTAGTCTCGGTCCGGCACACAGTTTTTATCTGTCAGTAAGCTTCACGTTGATCTGTAGTCTCGAAATATTTACACGAAGTGAATTTATATCAGACTATATCGATACGGAGCTGTGAATTATTTATCAGTGAAAATTGTGATGCTTAATTGTCTAGAAAGTGATTATATTGAGAAGGAATCTAAAAACAAATCTGAATTCACTTGAAACTACACTCCTGGAAATGGAAAAAATAACACATTGACACCGGTGTGTCAGACCCACCATACTTGCTCCGGACACTGCGAGAGGGCTGTACAAGCAATGATCACACGCACGGCACAGCGGACATACCAGGAACCGCGGTGTTGGCCGTCGAATGGCGCTAGCTGCGCAGCATTTGTGCACCGCCGCCGTCAGTGTCAGCCAGTTTGCCGTGGCATACGGAGCTCCATCGCAGTCTTTAACACTGGTAGCATGCCGCGACAGCGTGGACGTGAACCGTATGTGCAGTTGACGGACTTTGAGCGAGGGCGTATAGTGGGCATGCGGGAGGCCGGGTGGACGTACCGCCGAATTGCTCAACACGTGGGGCGTGAGGTCTCCACAGTACATCGATGTTGTCGCCAGTCGTCGGCGGAAGGTGCACGTGCCCGTCGACCTGGGACCGGACCGCAGCGACGCACGGATGCACGCCAAGACCGTAGGATCCTACGCAGTGCCGTAGGGGACCGCACCGCCACTTCCCAGCAAATTAGGGACACTGTTGCTCCTGTGGTATCGGCGAGGACCATTCGCAACCGTCTCCATGAAGCTGGGCTACGGTCCCGCACACCGTTAGGCCGTCTTCCGCTCACGCCCCAACATCGTGCAGCCCGCCTCCAGTGGTGTCGCAACAGGCGTGAATGGAGGGACGAATGGAGACGTGTCGTCTTCAGCGATGAGAGTCGCTTCTGCCTTGGTGCCAATGATGGTCGTGTGCGTGTTTGGCGCCGTGCAGGTGAGCGCCACAATCAGGACTGCATACGACCGAGGCACACAGGGCCAACACCCGGCATCATGGTGTGGGGAGCGATCTCCTACACTGGCCGTACACCACTGGTGATCGTCGAGGGAACACTGAATAGTGCACGGTACATCCAAACCGTCATCGAACCCATCGTTGCACCATTCCTAGACCGGCGAGGGAACTTGCTGTTCCAACAGGACAATGCACGTCCGCATGTATCCTGTGCCACCCAACGTGCTCTAGAAGGTGTAAGTCAACTACCCTGGCCAGCAAGATCTCCGGATCTGTCCCCCATTGAGCATGTTTGGGACTGGATGAAGCGTCGTCTCACGCGGTCTGCACGTCCAGCACGAACGCTGGTCCAACTGAGGCGCCAGGTGGAAATGGCATGGCAAGCCGTTCCACAGGACTACATCCAGCATCTCTACGATCGTCTCCATGGGAGAATAGCAGCCTGCATTGCTGCGAAAGGTGGATATACACTGTACTAGTGCCGACATTGTGCATGCTCTGTTGCCTGTGTCTATGTGCCTGTGGTTCTGTCAGTGTGATCATGTGATTTATCTGACCCCAGTAATGTGTCAATAAAGTTTCCCCTTCCTGGGACAATGAATTCACGGTGTTCTTATTTCAATTTCCAGGACTGTATTTAATCTGTATTCAGAGAGTCATATTAGCTGCTGCAGGGTAGCCCAGCAAGCTATTCGGCAGCCAACAACTGAATTACGAATAATTGCATGAAACTCGAGACCCTGTAAAGTAATAAACCACTGACAGATATAAAGAAATAGTGTGTAGACGTAGCTATACACGGTCGGCGAAGTAGTTAAAAGAGGTGTTTTCAATAGGAAGCTACGCCTTATAAGTCACACACACATTTTAAGTGTTAGTTGTTTCTTTTGACAACCCCTTCAGTTGTTTATAATATTTCGCCTTTCCTGTTCGCTCTGTGCAACATGACCCCATTACTTTTTTAATCGGTTCACCTTCCATTCATCTCAAAAAAGAATGTCAGAAGCCCGTGTGTATTTCTTCTCTCTTCATAGTAGTCTCGAAGTTTCAGAACCTTGCAGTGCAACTTTAGATATCAAACGTTTCACTAATCTTTTCCTTAGTTGTATATTTAACACACAGAAAATACTCCTCCTTCTATTACACATTTCTTTCACAACGTCTCCGTTTTCAAAGAAATTACGAAATCGTTCAAATTACACAGGAGATTGTTTTCATTTCAATGGCGACCAGATTCGGACCTTAGTCCATTATCAAGCCATCCACATAAGTTCAAATGGCTCTGAGCACTATGGGACTCAACATCTTAGGTCATAAGTCCCCTAGAACTTAGAACTACTTAAACCTAACTAACCTAAGGACACCACACACACCCATGCCCGAGACAGGATTCGAACCTGCGACCGCAGCAGTCCCGCGGTTCCGGACTGCAGCGCCAGAACCGCTAGACCACCGCGGCCGGCTCCACATAAGTGCTACGGCAATGCGTGTACGCTGGCCACATATCTTGCGCGAGTGGCTAAGTGCAATGTACTATTTGCCTACGACAGTCCAGTGTTGAGTGCACTTAGTCACTCATACAAGTAAGATGACCAGCGTACACACGTTATGGCTTGATAATGAACTAAGTTCGTAAACTGGACGCCTTGTAAACAAAAACAAAGTTCTGTTCAACTTGGACGGTTTCGCAATTGCATTGAATCCCAGTAAGTTGGTGTCTATTGCCATTCAGTATGATGGAAACGAGTAAAAAGCTTTGTCTTTGTTTCTAGATTACATGTCATGGTACTGTTTGTTTTACATACTAGGCGCATGAGGTTATCAACTCGTTGCACTAACTTGCCACAAATTTTCGTTGCTATCTTCCTTGATTGCCTTGAAAAAAATAGGCTAGAAATCTTCACGTTTATTTTCATTCTGTATTCCATAGTCATCATCCTCATCATAATCTTCATTATTGTCATCATCATCATCATGAAGTGAAATTCTGAATTTACGAGGGAGCGAGCCCCCCCCCCCCCCCCCCCCCCCCGAAAAAGCCGGAATAACATTGCCGTGAGCAGAGCATGTGTAGTACGCATTTCTGCCGCTAGGCGTGTTTAGTGGAACTCACTGCCAGTTCAGGGCCGCCTGTGTTGTCTATCTGACTTGTTCTGTTAGTCTTCAGTGATTTTTTGTCTTAGCGCTGTTTTGTTCTTTTTTATGATACTAAGTTTAAATGAAGAACATGCAGCTGCGAAATTTAGTTTTCTACTCGGTAAAAATTCTGCTGAAACTTTTTAATGTTGAAAACAACTTACTAAAATGATGCTATGGGACAAATTCGGGTGTACGAGTGGTTTGCTCGATTTGAAACGGGCGACATGTCGATTGATGACAAACCTCGTTCTGGACGTCCATCAACAGCCTGAATTGACGAAGGTATTGAAAAAATTCGGGAGCCTGTCCTTACAGATCGTCGACAGACAATCGATCAACTGTCAGAGATTAGTGGGTTATCTTGGAGCTCGGTTCAGCGAATTTTAACGGAGTGAAAAGGGTTGCCGCCAAGTTTGTTCCTCTGGTTCTGACTGACAATCAGAAGGAAGGTCGAGTTGAAACATGTTGTGCTTTGAAACAACAGCTTGAAACTGATCCAGATTTTCTGTCAAAGCTCATTACTGGTGATGAGTCATGGTGCTATGGTTACGACCCAGAAACAAAGCAACGATCAGGGCACTGGAAGGCGTCATCCTCATCCCATCCAAAAAAATGTCACCAATTCAAATCAAACATCAAAACAATGCTGATTTGCTTTTTTTGATGCCAAGGGCGTAGTTCATTCAGAGTTTGTTCCCCAAGGTCAAACCTTCAATTAAACCTTTTATTTGGAAGTTTTAAGAAGACTGCACAACAGTTCGTCAAAAAAGACCCGATATGTGGCAGACAGGAGACTGGTTCTTCTACCACGATAACGCACCTGCAGACACAACCATCTCTGATAGACAATTTTGGCTAAGAAATGTTATGATTCCGCTGCCCGATGCACCTTACTCGCCAGACCTCGGTCTGTGCGACTTTTTCTTATTTCCACGCATGAAAAGGGGCATGAAAGGACACCTATTTCACGACACTGAAGAGGTCAAGAAAAAAAAACAAGGAAGGGGATTTCAGCTATTTCTAAAGATGACTACAAAAATGTTTCGAGGAGTGGAAGCACCTGTGCTTCGTATGTATTGTAATGGAGAGTATTTTTAAGAGGATAAGGTTGTTTTGTAAACAGTTTGAAAATATATAGTTTTTAAAAGGGCGATGTACTTGAGGACAATATTATGGAAATGGGAGAGGATGTAGTTGAAGATGAAATGGGAGATATGATACTACGTGAAGAGTTTGACAGAGCACTGAAAGACCTGAGTCGAAACAAGGCCCCGGGAGTAGACAACATTCCATTAGAAGTACTGACGGCCTTGGGAGAGCCAGTCCTGACAAAACTCTACCACCTGGTCAGCAACATGGATGAGACAGGCGAAATACGCTCAGACGTCTAGAAGAATATAATAATTCCAATCCCAAAGAAAACAGGTGTAGACAGATGTGAAAATTACCGAACCATTAGTTTAATAAGTCACGGCTGCAAAATACTAACGCGAATTCTTTACAGACGAATGGAAAAACTAGTACAAGCCGACCTTGGGGAAGATCAGTAGGGATTCCGTAGAAATATTGGAACACGTGAGGCAATACTGACCCTACGGCTTATCTTAGAAGCTAAATTAAGGAAAGGCAAACCTACGTTTCTAGCATTTGTAGACTTAGAGAAAGATTTTGACAATGTTGACTGGAATACTCTCTTTCAAATTCTGAAGGTGGTAGGGGTAAAATATAGGGAGCGAAAGGCTATTTACAATTTGTATAGAAACCGAATGGCAGTTATAAGAGTGGAGGGGCATGAAAGGGAAGCAGTGGTTGGGAAGCGAGTGAGACAGGGTTGTGGCCTCTCCCCGATGTTATTCAATCTGTATATTGAGCAAGCAGTAAAGGAAACAAAAGAAAATTCGGAGTAGGTATTAAAATCCATGGAGAAGAAATAAAAACTTTGAGGTTCGCCGATGACATTGTAATTCTGTCAGAGACAGCAAAGGATTTGGAAGAGCAGTTGAACGGAATGGATAGTGTCTTGAAGGGAGGATATAAGATGAACATCAACAAAAGCAAAACGAGGATAATGGAATGTAGTCGAACTAAGTCGGGTGATATTGAGGGTATTACATTAGGAAATGAGACACGTATAGTAGTAAATTAGTTTTGCAATTTGGGGAGCATAATAACTGATGATGGTCGAAGTAGAGAGGATATAAAATGTAGACTGGCAATGGCAAGGAAAGCGTTTCTGAAGAAGAGAAATTTGTTAACATCGAGTATAGATTTAAGTGTTAGGAAGTCGTTTCTGAAAGTATTTGTATGGAGTGTAGCCATGTATGGAAGTGAAACATGGACGATAGATAGTTTAGACAAGAAGAGAATAGAAGCTTTCGAAATGTGGTGCTACAGAAGAATGTTGAAGATTAGATGGGTAGATCACATAACTAATGAGGAGGTGTTGAATAGGACTGGGGAGAAGAGAAGTTTGTGGTACAACTTGACTAGAAGAAGGGATCGGTTGGTAGGACATGTTCTGAGGCATCAAGGAATCACCAAATTAGTATTGGAGGGCAGCATGGAGGGTAAAAATCGTAGAGGGAGACCAAGAGATGAATACAATAAGCAGATTCAGAAGGATGTAGGTTGCAGTAGGTACTGGGAGATGAAGAAGCTTGCACAGGATAGAGTAGCATGGAGAGCTGCATCAAACCAGTCTCAGGACTGAAGACCACAACAACAACAACAGTTTTTAAAAAATAATTACGGCTTTTTTTGGGTACCCCCTCTTAGTTCATGGTTTCACGGGCGGATGGACGAAGCAATAGCCGGTACTTCGCTTCATTCATTGAGAAGCGCGGAATCTCGACTACATGGTTCGTCAATTAACTCGCCAATAGCATAAGTTAGCAATGAGGCTCTCGTGTGGAGCCTGTGTTAATGGACGCCCCAACTCGCCTCAATAATTTTGTTTTTTATTCGCAGGTGCCAACATGGTTTACCAATTTTCCAGCTATAACGCATGCACCTCCCTGTCAAATGGGAGCCTTGAGTGGAACTCCCGAGGTGGTACAGTAGGCTCTCGGCCGTGCGTGCCGGGTTGCCGCAGCGGCAGGCGGCAGGCCCGCTGAATAAAGGATGTCGGCAACACGCAGGCAGGCGCGCGGTGCTGCAACTTTGATCACCGGCTGATGGCGCAGTCGATACGCCCACGCGCTGCGCCCATTTACCTGTTCCGGCGAGGCCTACTCCGCTCCGTGGCTCCTTGTTTGCTCCTTGTTGTTTATCTCTCTACCATCCCTTCTGTACCGCGACAGGATGCGAAAAGCTTCCGTGTTTTGCTTTGGCAGTGAGGCAGCTCGTCCGTTCCGCGAGATAGGATAGGGTGGATGTTTACATCTGCGCTGCCGTGTGTGAAAATTTTAACTCGCAGAGAGAGCGAACCGAATGAAGAAAAACTCGGAAGATATGTACTACAGTGCACGAGAAATAAGTGATTGCTGTTGCAGAGAGATGGCGTGTAAGCGTGGTCTCTTCTAAGGACACAACATTTTAGTGTTACACCTAGCACAGACAGTGCGGTCGTAGGTAAAGCTAGTCGCAGACTTCAGTTCATTGGTAGGACACCGAAAAATGTAACTGGTCTACATATATTTATTTCATTTAGCGTATGGCAATAGAAACTGATTTTTAACTAACATACATGAGTGTCATTATGTTACAAAATAAATAGGAGCAAAACACTAAATCTACAAAAGTCAGATTGGTCACATTCATACAGGTATCGACGGAAAAATATGAAAGGGGACTGTCCTATTTGCAATGATGATTTTAGAGAAGTTTTGACAATAAATGTTAAGGAAGTTATGAATTTGATAAATGTACTCAACCTCTGTAGTATTGATATAACCATACTCTTTGCAAGTCTGCTCCTGAGGCCACAGATGTTGGTCAGAGAGGTTGTTTCCGTTGAAGAGTGTAGCACGCAGTGTGTGTTAAACAGTCTACCTATGTACTTGCTTTGAGAAGGATGGAAGCTGGCCTGCCGTGCAGACGAGGCAGCGTTATTTAAAAAGGATTTCTTAATAATATGTTCTGAACAAAATTTTGAGGGAATGAAATTATATGAAAGCAGGAATATCAAAAGAGGAATTTTAAGGTAATTTAGTTTATATATATATATATATATATATATATATATATAATTTATATATATATATATATATATAATTTCTGCGTAATTTCTTATCGTTGAGACTTGGAGTGTGATTAAAGTTTGTTGTAGAAAGTTTATAGTGAAGCAACTGGACTTGTCTGATAGTTGAAATAAGTGTCAAGGAAGGCATTTATACACAAGACAGCTATTAAGAAATATTTTGCTAATTTGTCTAGTTGTTAAGACTTTATGAAAGGGTAATTTGTTGCTATGGCTTAATTAAGTATAATTGTACTTGGAGTCTTTGTTCTTATTTATCAGTCGTTATGTTCAGTTCCTCATTTTTCATTCGTTACGTTTATGGATGTGTTTGCATACTCGCATTTCACACCGCGAGTTTTATACTGAAAAGCACTTTTACGAAAAGTGATAAGATACCGTCTTGCATTGCACATAGCAAGTACAGTAAATGACATTTGGTTTTGGGCAGTCGGATCAATATTCCTAAAAGCAACAAGTTGCAGAGCAGACGAGCGTTCCGTTCGCACATGTAGGCCAACAGATTTAATTATCATCAAAATTCATGTCCCCTGTAAGCTATAGTGATTTTCGTAATGTGTTTGTGAAAATATCATATCAGGTCAGAGGCTTAATATCAGTAGTAGATCTCCTTAAATTGCTATCTTGTGAGTTTTCAAGTAATTTTATCAGAAAGTCAGATGCGTTAAATTTTATGTTCATTTGCAGTGTAATTAAAGTAACAGTTTTCGTACAATCATTGCTTGCAAGACTAAAGATAAAGATGAACAATGTTCAGGGTCAAAATTTTATCTTAGTCATTTGTTTTACAGTCAAATTTCTAATTCAAATTTCATTGAAATCGCATTGCTCTCTCGCAGACCAATTGTTTGATGTACTGGCTAACCTGGACTTCGCATCGCGTAGCGTGTGCTCCACATACTTCTGTGCAAAATTTAAATTTTGCACAGTTCTATTGACCTTTATACTTTGAAATGCAATATTGTAAACTTTGGCGGCCGATGGATGAATGGGTGACGCTGCAGCACGATTTCACTGCGCAGCTAACAAGGATAGCAAACAGGGGACATGCAGATACCGAGGCAAAAGATTTAGCGAATTTTACTCCGTGTAATCAGTTGGCAGTAACTATGCTTAGCAGACAGGCGTGTGAACAATGTACACAGATGTCAGCATTTGACGGAGGACGTGTAGCTGGGCTCAAATAAGCCGGTTGGAGTAATCAGCGAATCACTCAACATTTGAATCCGAGCGATGCCACTCTTCGACGATCTGGCAGGAATGGGTGAATCATGGCCGAATATAGCTTCAAAAAGGAAGCGGTCTATCTAGAGGGACTACAAAACTTGAGGACCGAGCAATAGTCAGAGAAGCACTCAAAGCCGCGGAGTCATCGTTATCATCGATCCAACGTGCAACTGGTGCTGAAGTGACCACAAAGACCATTAATAGAGGACTCACAGATAGTGGCTGAGCTTATGGCGCTCGTTGCGCTGGTTACCATTCACCTCTGTACACCAACAAGCCCGTCTACAGTTGTGTCAGATATATTCGACCTGGAATCTCACTGACTGGAGTAGAATTGTGTTCCGTTATGAGCCATGACGACCAGCGAAGACGTTTCTGGAGACGCCTCGGACAGCAGTGGGTTACCGACATGATAGTCGGTTGCCATACGGCCCGACAATCAGGAATGATTTTTTTTTCATAGCGGAAATCCTTTGGTTTTCACCTACGTCAACCTTACATCACAGCTGTATGTCGACGATGTTCTACGCCACAATTTGTTGCCATTCACGGCAGGCCATCTCTAGCTTACAGTTCAGCAAGATAATGACCACCTGCAGTGGGCAAGAGTGTCTGCTTCTTCGTGCTTGCCAAACCTTTACCTTGACCAGGAAGGTCGCCGTATATCTCCCAGATTGGGAGAATTGGGGGCACTGTGGTCAGGGGTCTCCAACCACCTAGGGATTTTGCCAATCTAAGGCGCCAGTTGGACAGAATTTGGAACGATATCCCTCCGGAGGACACCCAATAACTCAATCAATCAATGTGAAGGCAAATAACTGGTTGCATAAGGGCCAGAGATGGACCAGCGCGTAACTAACTTGATAAATTTGTGAAATTCTTTCTCTTGAATAAAGCATACCACTTTCCTGAAGTTGTAATTACTTGTTTATCTGTATATGTACATCACATTTATCGATTTCCGTCTCATTAGGACAATTCCTTCGTTATGTGGCGTTTTTTATGCCTGAGAGTGTAATACACAAATTTTCAATCTTATTCAGTCTATCGCTTCAAAGAAATCTTCTAGAGTTCCAGCGTAGGCTCCTATGATACAGCTTGTTACAATGTTTCTGATGATTTGATGTTCATTGCCACAGTCACAATGAGAAGAAGAAGTCTTTCCCCATTGGTGGAATAGGTAACATGGACTCTGTGAATTCTGTTAATTGTCTACCGCAGAAGCTGGCCTTCTACCCTGTCTTAACAGAGACTGACGTTTCTCGTTGGTAATACTGTTTCAGGTTTCTGATCACTTCCTGTTCATGTTCAGATCCATAGCTTGCAGCGATTCTGATTGTATTATGAGAGTATGCCGGGATTTTAATCGGGGTTCTAAGCGCAGACAAAGCGGAGTTGATTTGGTGCTGAGGATTTTTAATTAATTTATCATATTCCTTGATAACAAAGCGGAGTTGATTTGGTGCTGAGGATTTTTAATTAATTTATCATATTCCTTGATAAGAATATTCTATCTTCGCAGATCTCGTGGCGCAATGTGTCTTGGAGGTGGCAATTACTGAAGACGAATGTACTTGTTATTGTCGTTACTACTGCATGTAGCTGAACAGACGAGATTGCTTACAAAACACTCTTGTGTCTCACCCCAGAATGCTACTCAGGTGTGTGCGGCCCGTACCAGATAGAAATGTCTAGGGATATAGAACGTATATAAAAAATCGGCCAGTTGTGTCACTTAATTACGTATATAGACTAAAATAGATTTTTTCCTTAACGACATTGTTACTGGCAAGATATCAATCCCAGTGATTCTAGAACTTTCTAGAGTTTTTTAATTTCATGTATTAAGTCGGACAACAAATGATAAAATAAATGTTTTTTCCGTCTGATATAATTGCAGATTAACAATTTTCTAATTTTTTTTATGTTTCTACGAGAAGTAGAAGTACTCCACAGGTGTTGATGAATGAGTTTATGAGTATCAAAATATGTGACATACATGGCTGTATCTTTTGATTGCATTAGCTTACAAGGTTAACATTTGTACACGGCCAAAGGACTGTAGACCTTAGACTGTAACATAAATATCAACTTGAAACTTCTTCCTATTCCTGGGAAAAGGGACTCTTAATAGAATGACGGACAGACAGTCAATCTCATAACAAATGACAGAAATATATTTTTCCTTGTGATATAATTACAAATTCTCAATCTTCGGATTTGGTTGTAACGTGAAATCTTGTTTCTTGGCCAGTTTCATAATTATAGGTCAACGGGATGTGCCCTGTAGGTTTTGATGAGTGATATGCTAGTATCGAAATACGTGACATAAATGTCGTATCTTTTGATTGCATTGGCTTACATGTTAACGTTCATTACACCGCCAAGCGACCATAGAATTTAGTATGTCAAATAAATTTCAACTTAAGTACGGAAATCTAACAGGGCAGTACGTATGGGAGAGCGCAACGATGAGGCAGGAAACTTCAAATGCCATTCGTCAACATCCAAACATCAAATATCTCGCTACAGACTAGGCTCTAATATTAAGAGCCAGCGTTAAGTGAGCGATTTACGTGTGTCCTAAAGCCCTCTTTGTAGCACTTCCTTAGGACCTGTGACTAATTACAATACGCAGAGAGGTACTTAAGTAGTTATTCGTCGTGCTTTCCTTGCACGTATGGTATGCGATGAAGCTATAATAAGAAATACAATGGAAACAATCCTCTCACATGCACTTCGCAGTGACCTGCGGAGTGTAGATGTAGATGTGGTTGTAGATGCACAGGAAACATGGAAGCGTCAGTACGCCTAGCCTAGTCTAAGGCAAAAGACACACCAACAACGTGTAGTAATTGGAGCAGGGCATGATGATTGGAATCTTCGGATACCAGATTTTTTCGTATCGTGACATTTCGGCCATGTGGGGCTATCCAGTACGGCTGCGAAGCGCACATTATCCTACAGCACAGATGAGAATTGTATGCATCGACGAGCGGATATTACGCGACGCCACAACACGAGATGATCCCCGACTTATCCACGTAGCTATAACTGCCCATAATCCTTTACATATATTGGTTGGATTGCGTTACATTCCCACTTGTTCGCTGTACACATTAATATTGGGTACTTGGATTAATTATCGCTGTTTTTTAGACTGAAAACTGTAATCATTTATTTGTTCTGTACATGTTCATCACATTTACTTTAACAGTATGGTATAAGACAACTTACTGAAAGTACTGTCCTTCGCCAGATGCAAACTTTCCCTACTTTCCAGGTAACAAATGTATTCCGCGATGAATACAGTTCAGTTCTTTATTGTTCCGTACCTCAAAAAGCAACCCTTACAGGAATCGCTTTTTTGTCCATCTGTCTATCCTTCCGACTGTTAAGAACTCATTTTCTCAGGAACGAGTAGACGCATGAAGTTAAAATTTATGTCGCTTACTAAGGTCTATGGTCCCTTGAAGGTTGTAAACTTTTTTAAGCTTCTAAGTCGCTTCAATCAAAAGGTACAGTCGGTTACGTCACATATTTTGATACTCGAAAACTCACTCATCAAAGACTATAGGGTGATTCCCGTTGATGTAGAATCATTAAATTTGGCAGGAAGCAAAGTTTTACAGTACAAGTAAAGAAAAAAGACCGAATATTGTTAATTTGTAATTATACTACACGAAAAAATATTTTTCGAATTTTTTTATCCGTCTGTCGTTTTGTCTGTCCGCCTGTTAAGACACTTTTTTTCTTAAAGAACAGTTTGATATATCTAGTTCAGATTTATATCACATAGTAAATTCTGTGGTCCCTTAGCTTCAAAGCACCGTAATTAAAAGATACGGCCATTTAAGTCACATACTTTGATAATCAAAAATTCAGTCGTCAAAACCCTTAGGATGGTTCCAGTTGACCTAGAATCACGAAAAAATTTGGCAAGAAGCAAGATTTCACAGTAGAAGTAAAGAAAAATCCCAAAATTATCAATTTGTGAATATATCACACGAAAACATTTATTCTGCCATTTTTTTATCTCCCAGGCTGTCCGTCTTTTAAGACTTCTTCTCCACTGGAACAGTTTGGTGTATCAGATTCAAATTTATGTCACGTACTAAAATCTATGTTTCCTTGGTTGTGTAAAAAAATTAAGCTTCTATGTCAATTTAGTTAGACGAGTCGGTCATTAATGTGCATATTTTTGATACTCACTCAGAAAAACCTGCAGCGTACTTCCTGCTCACTTAGAATCATTAAGTTGGTCAAGAAGCAAGGTTTCACAATAGAAGCTAAGTAAAAAATCTGAAACTTTTAAACTGTAATAACGTCATACAAAAATATCTTTTGCCACTTGAACATACATTACATTCATCGTCGGTCAAAAGCATAATGTACGAGTACGAACATTAGTGCATGCAAACATAAAATGTAAGTTGTAGTTATGTTTTATCACGTAATTAAAAAGGTTTTATTAAATCATCTCTCTGTACGTAAATTATTTAAATTGAACTCCCCTGCTCGCTTTTAATTTATGTCCTCGTTTGTCTGAAGAATTACTGTACACCTCTTGAAACGGTCTTGGGATTCCCGAGACCAATATTTTGCCACTATCGATATCGACAACAAGCAAAAATTGTTGAAATTCTCGATTCCCAGGATGGGTGAGCTGTTTATATACGGAACCCTCAGTGCTGGAGTCCTAATTGCACTTGAGAATTTTTTTGAAGTGATACAGTTTTCGAAAGCGTGAAGAGATGTGCAGTGTTGTTCAGAAAGGCCACGCCGCGTGGACCGAAGAAAATGGTAATTGGATGGGCCGATGTCAGGTTAATATGACCGAGGGGTTGGAGGGAGGCTAGAGACATCCTATCGAAGACCCTTTAAGGTTTCCTTCACTCGGTTCGTAATATGTCCTTTCACATTGTCATGAAGCAGCATGACTTCGTCATGTCTCTGAGCAAACTACCAGCATTTGTCTTTAAGGGCACGATTTCTTGAGTTGATAGGAGAAGGGAACAAATGCTGTGTTGTATGTACAAAGCTGACATGTTCAAGGAACTAAAGAGGTATGTGCTTTTCACTCCTCTCGAAAGGCACAAACAGATCTGAAAGCCTAATGTTTCTACTGTTAAACAATTCCGTGTCTCTGTCCGCTATGCTGCACTAGTAAGACTGCTGCTCTCATTTCATCAACAGGTAGAATTAATTTAATATCCTAAGAGTGAGTAAATGACCGAGGATGTAGAACATGCCAGAGGAAAAACAAAAAACAAAAGATGTTATCTACGAAAGAACCGATATGCTACTTTTACAATTGCAGATCTCAAGAGAAATGTACCTCATGTACGTGGGAAAAGAATAAAAAATATATAATAACTCTCTTTTACTCATTTTTTAAATATAGGAAACATATGCAATTCGCAATTCTGTTTACAGCACGTGGTGGAAAGTGCTTCTGATCCTCCTGTCTGTTCTCCTCTTTCCTACTGCATTAAGGAACTGGCAGTGAGTGTAACGACAATCAATAAGATTCTTCGGAGTTCTAATTCCCCTAACTTACTTCATGGCTATTACGTGAGATCCTGTGGAAGGAAGTACTAGGTTGCTTGTCTCTTCTTGATGAATGCATTCTGGGAATTTTAATAGTGATGCACTTCGCTTGTAGCCTAGTGTCTCCCACTGGAGTTGGGTAGACATGTTTGTGAACCTCTCTTTATTAGTAGCCGGACCTGTGACGAATTGCATCCATCTATTGAATTAATTGTACCAGCCGAGGGTCTCATAGTCAAGAGCCACTCGAACTACGGCGATCTAGGCTACACCTTTTGTGCGTGAATTACATGTATTACGAATAACTCAATACGATTGCGTTAGAACTGTAATTGTTCCGCTGCAGATCATTCTGGACCCTTATTTATTGACATCTGATAGTTGCTATACACATACACTTACTTTTATGACTAGAATTTGGAGGAGATGGGAGAAAGTGAGGGTTAAAATTCGTCGCAGTCCTCCTGATGTCCCGGAATATAGAAGCTAATTCCGTGATAATGTTACAAACTTTCAGGTATGATGGAGAATGATAAAATGATTAATCTATGAATTTTAATTGAGGAATCGTGGTCCCGAAACTAACAAGTCAAAATGAAAATCGTTCTGGTACCTCTGACAGTGGAATACATATACCGATAATGTTGTTGCTAAGGTTAGAAGGCAGGAAACTATTAGAGGTGGTAGTGCGGACCAAACAAAAAAAAGTCCAGGACACATGGGCTCTAGAACGCGTAACTGAGGAGCTATGGAGAGTTGTTCATTTTCGCTACTGTGAAACGCATGTCCTCTACTGCACAAGTGCTTCAATCTCTTAAGGTACGCATTTTGGAGCACATATTTACTTGATTTTGTTTTCAGTTTTGGTACATGCTACTACCTCTGGAAGTTCCCAACCCTGCAGTCCTAGCAATAACATTACCGGTACTTATATTAATTACACTGTCAGAGATATCAGAACGATTTTCATTTGTAACTTTCGACTCGGTCGTTTACAGACTACGGTCCCTGAACTAAAATCGAGACATTTATCCATCAGCCCTGAAAGCTTGTAACATCATCACGGAATCAGCCAGTTTATACACAGATATACAGGTGCCGGCGCCTATAGCTTCGACGCTCTGTAGCGTCGTTGGATGACGTTTCCGGACACGATTCATTTTGTTCCTCAAGACACCTTCTACATCCCCTGGAAGTCTGTCAGTGTAACTCCGAAATATCTTGTATATACAGCTTGTCTCTCCTAACAGCCGGCAGTGGCATTTTGTCTGGGTTTTAAGCAGATATTTGCAACTTCTCTTTTACAACGTGTGACTGGAGGTAGCGCAGACAAATGCTGTTCGTAACGTCTTTAAGACGACGCCCAGCGTCGATGGAAAGCATCGATTTATTTCCCGTTATAAACCAACTGATTTTTAAAGAGAAATTTTACGTGGACCCAAATTAGTCTAGCGTAATATTGATTTTATCGAAGTTACAATGCCACGGGCATACAAGAAGAATGGAGGAAGCCAGAATACCGAAAATGATTCTGGAATGGGTTCAAATGTTCAAATGGCTCTAAGCACTACGGGACTTAACATCTGTGGTCATCAGTCTCCTAGACTTAGAACTACTTAAACCTAACTAACCTAAGGACATCACACACATCCATGCCAGAGGCAGGATTCGAACCTGCGACCGTAGCAGCAGCGCGGTTCCAAACTGAAGCCCCTAGAACCGCTCGGCCACAGCGGCCGGCGTCTGGAATGGGAACCGGAGGGAAAGAAGAGAAGAGGACGCAGTGAGACCACCTGGCTCCAAAATCTATGATCAACGGTGGAAAGACATGGCGCAGAGGAAGAAGGTATACAAGATCGGAACACCTGGAGGGACGTCCTAATGAGATAAATTAAGGTGTAGTAATTTCCGAGTGTTTGCTGTGTTGGAGGAAAACCTTTGTATGGACGAAAATCTTAATAAACAAACAAACATTAAGAGCGACTGTAGAACAAGAAGAATAACCAGTACTCCATCAGCAACAGCACAACGCTGGAGTCGTATGCATGAACTGATGAGCTGGATTTGTGTCAGAAACAGTCTGAAAAGCTTGTAACGGTCTTGCAGGGTAGGTTGTTCTGAGAAATAAATGTTCAGAAAAAATGAATACGTTGCACCTTTTCCGAGTTAATTAACATAAAAATTAGCCAGTCAGACCTTTACGTGTTCAAATTATAGCTGCACGCCAGAGACAATTTGTGTAAGTTGTTTTCCTAGCGTAGATGATAGAGTCCTCAGGTTTTGTCTCGGGTTCGATCCTTACTACAGTCCCATCTCCATATTTTGTATCGCTCTCTTGTTCGGTTTTAGGAAACCAAATGAAAAACACGTTTGGTGACATTACTTGACGGGCCACTTGAATTTGGGCGTATAACGGCCTGAATGTCTAACTTCAATGCTAATTAACTTGGAAACGGAGCAATGTACACAATTTTTTTCGTATCAATTACTTCTCAGCACAGCCTATTCTGCATACCCCTTACGAGAATTTTAGACTTTTTCTGACCAACCTGTATATAATCAACTAGAATTTAATTGGATTATATCAAAAGTTGAGTTAAACTGGTGATATAATGACTTTGTGAAAGATTTTCCATTATAATTGATCACTGTAGATATTACGTTTTAAAATTCTAATAAAATTTTTGATTTTACGCTTTAGACAGGTTTAATAATATTTTCTCTCTAATGAAAAGACTGGAGTATCAATGATCTCAAGCACATTTACGAATTAACCAGTTGCAGCATTCACTGCAACTTCTGGTTTTTCAAATATCTCCTTTTAAGTTAGTCTTAGGTCCTAGCGGAACCGATTCGAAAACACAAACATAATGTACACGATACTCTCCACAAAATTTTTGTTTCTGTCTTCCTCGTTTCTGTCTCGGCATTTATCTTAGTTTTTATGCCCTTTTTTCATAAAAGTGGTGTAATTGCTTCAGGCGCTTCAGATTTTGTATAGCAGCTTCCAACTCGATAAAGACTACGGTTCTACTCCGAATTGATGTTCGTGTTAGCTTAGTACCTAACACACTACTTGTTTTAAGTATCATTGACTCTGGAATACCAGCGTTGGTGGATACGTTTCTCTCTGATTTACTTTGAGTTTTAGCAGTCGTATCGAGATACAGGTTGCCATTTTAAAGACGATAGTTTTAATAAAGTGCAGGAGTTCTAAGTCTGTCAGTGCTCGCACAGTTCCAAGTATTAACATTTCATCCTGAGATTGTACTGTGTTCCACAAGCAAGTAGTCAAGCTCGTGTACCAAGTGAATCTGTTAAAGAAACTAAATGTTATCAGAACCAATTTTTAAGTTATTTTAAAGTCAGAGGCACTTGAATCTGTTATTAGAAGCGGCTTCTGAGCTTTTTTATAGGAAGAATCTTTTAATACTTTCTATAAAAAAGCTCAGAAGACGCTTTTAATAACAGATTCAAGTGCCTCTGACTTTAAAATAACTTAAAAATTGGTTCTGATAACAGTTTATCGTAGGATGCTAGAACAACAAAGAGTGCTGCTTGATTACAAAAACTACAGGTCGTTCCACGTCACCTGAAGGGTCCCAGACGAGATGTGCAGAATTACAGACTTTTTCCGTGACGTCATTGTGCTGCACGATTATGGAACAGATTTCGAACTCTCGTACAGCGGGGCAAACTTATGAAGGTTCTTCTGAGCTTCGAGATAATTTTTTCAAAAGTTACGAAATATTGCTAAATACTATTTATAGGTACAAAGACGGACGTCTTCGAGTTTTTCATGTAGCACACAAAGATATAGTGGGGTCGTACTCACAAAGATCAGACAAGAAGCGTCATTGGTGGTAAACCTGAGACAAAATGCAAAGAAAGACTTTTTTAAATCGAAAAGTGTTTTACTAATAGGTTTATCACTAAAAAGACTAAAATAATTTATTTTAGGTAAAAAGAGTAAATATTGATTTTTGTACTGTTCTGAACAACGTAAGGATTTAAAATATTGACATAATAAAATAGGATGAAGGCTCATAATCCATACACACTCCTCAGTGCGTTTATGACCCATATAAGACAAGGTTCTGTACTTCACACAAAAGACATCGATTCCGAAGAATAACTTTGACTGAAACAATGCCGGAAAGGCGATCACTGAAAGGTATCGAAAAGTTAAGTATACTGGCAACATGTAGCGGAATCAATCTTTGCTTTCAAGTTGATTATCTTAATGTAGTTAGCCAAAATTTTAATTAACTACATAACTGAGGTTAACTGAAATATTAATTATTGAATGGTAATTTACCGTCGCCAGGTCATATTTCAGCAGAAGTTATCAACTGATATTTGTTTGGTTGCAAATCATATTACGTACTAATTACTGACAAGTGTTTAGGCGTAAATGCATACGTGGAAGCTCAAATGAAAACGTGACGATAATGAAGTGAAGGAAAGTTAATTATTATTGTATTGAAACACTTTAGAGTCAATGAAAACCACATTGATTAGCCACTAGCAACACTTATCGCGATATGTGCTGATCGAAGTCACCCACAATAAGGTTGACTGTCATTAATCAATATTTCATAGCAGAGTTTATAGCAGCTATGTTCAACATGATTTTACAGATAGCAGCAGTCACTATAAACAACGCCGAAATTACGAGAGCCCAAGATTACAAAAAAACTTACTTAAGAGACACAGAAAATATTATCACTTTTGTTTAAAATAAAAATCCAATACACTTTTCCAGTATTTTAAAGTTATTCTTAATATGCACTAATTTTTTTCAAATAATTGTAGAATGCAGTTAACTTCAGCAGTTAACTTCACTGCTTGTAGTTTCATGGATTAGTTAAATTAAACGTTTAACAGTGCATTTAAGTTATGTAAAAAATAATAATATGTCTTTTGATAATGTTTCACAAGGTAATAACGGTGGCAGGAAAAGATCCTAATGATGGCTGATGACTTGGAAAAATGATTAACAGTGAATGCTAATTACAGTTTACGAGAAAGCACTATAATGTTCGAAAATATTGACTCCACGACACTGGCAAGTTTTTTTACAGTATTACACTGCTAAATGCCACAGTCTTACTGTATGATGACTTTCAGATAGTCCGTCATAATGTATTAATTGGCAATAAAAATAGGCATTATACCTCAGAAACGAGCAATTTATTTGTGGCTCCACAGTACAATACTTCCGATAAACAAGTTTGCTAACTCCTATTGATTAGAATATGTACTGTCCCCCTGATAATACATGCTCGCTTGTTAAATATTTACAGCGCCTTACCGCAGATTTGGTACCCCATTGACAATGAAGTTAATTACGCAGATTGACAGCCACATCGCATCCATGCTCGATCACTATAATCTTGCAACTCTCTGTCTGCCCCGCGTCTCCTCAGCTCAATGTTGTTAGTGTTATACTCTTAACATTCTACAGAAATCAAGGCCCATGACTTTGCTAGCGTTTCCATTACAGTATTTCACAGAATTGAGTTCGAGTGGTTTCTCAACAACAAAAAGACGCACTTATTTGAAGGATGAATCAAATCCATAATTTTGAAGATACAGCAACGAAAGTTTTTACTGTATTTTAGATAAAATTAACCAGTTTACTGCTAAGTTCCTTGGATTATGTATATTTAACTTTTTATAGAATTTAAAAGTTTTATTTTCAAAAATAATGTATGTAGATTTTCTCAGAAACTATCGAGGAGATTTCTACAAAATTTTCTCTATTTAATCTCTTTGAAAAGAGTAAGATTTTCTCATGAATTTTTGAATAGGAGAATTTAAAAATTAGTTGATTATGGTTTTTTAAGTATAATATGAAAATCATGCAAAATTCCAAGCATTTCGCCCCATATCTCGGCTTACACTCAGAATTTCAAAATTTACTCTTGAGTCAACATTTATTTGGTTTACAGAAATAAGTGCGGAAAAATTTCTTAATTCGGGTCTTCATAGATTCTGAGGAAAAGGTACATAATCTTAAAAAAAATAAGTTTTTGGGAAATGCAACTTGAAGTTAAACCTAAGGTTTTTCCCTATAGCACCTACTCAGAAGACCCCAGATTTGTAGTCAGCGTGCTCTTTCCCTTCAAGGTTTCTCTTCTCGTTTCTTGTTTTTTGTCCTCTTTCCTTAGCCGCCCGCGGTGGTCTAGCGGTTCTGGCGCTGCAGTCCGGAACCGCGGGACTGCTACGGTCGCAGGTTCGAATCCTGCCTCGGGCATGGGTGTGTGTGATGTCCTTAGGTTAGTTAGGTTTAAGTAGTTCTAACTTCTAGGGGACTTATGACCTAAGATGTTGAGTCCCATAGTGCTCAGAGCCATTTGAACCATTTGAAACCTCTTTCCTTAACCGGGTCTTGCCTTTACAGCTGTAGAGAGGCGCTATAAATCAATTTTTCTCAAGATGTCTTGAGTGAAATTTCCTAGCTTAAAGCTCATTCTCTCTAATACCTTCATCTTCCCTAAGTTCCCATAATTAAATTCAAGAATCAAACACTTGCACAAATCTCTGTCAGTAGCACAAGGCAAAACAAGAATGGCTTCTTCATAAACAAAGCAGCTGGTTCATTATTGTTTCTAAGATACGGTACAGAGACGCAGATGATCCACAAAACCAAAGAGTATATATCACAGCCTTCTAACTGTATCCCGTGCAAGTTTTCTTGAAAGTAATCCACTGAATCGTTATTAATCGAACTAGTATCGAAACGTTGCTTCAAAAAATGGGTGTCGCAGTAAGGTCGCGTCACACATTTAATTATTTTTCAGGCACTTCGAATGTGATTTCATCATTTAATCTCTGGGAACGTATAGTGTATGAGTTTTAATACTAATAAAAAATAAATTTAAAATTGACATTAATAGATGTCCCATCTTAATGATTTTAGTCAATGAAATAATAAAATACATACATTTAAATTCAGAAAACAATATTAATATTTTAAGAATGAGGTTTTCACTCTGCAGCGGAGTGGGTGCTGATATGAAACTTCCTAGTAGATTAAAAGTGTGTGCCGCACCGAGACTCGAACTCGGGACCTTTGCATTTCGCGGCATCTGAGGGAGCTTGTATGAAGTTTGGAAGGTAGGAGACGAGTTACTGGCAGAATTGAAGGTGTGAAGGTGTGAAGGTGGGTCGTGAGTCATGCTTGAGTAGCTCAGATGGTAGAGCACTTGCCCGCGAAAGGCAAAGGCTCCGAGTTCGAGTCTCCGTCCGGCACACAGTTGTAATGTACCAGGAAGTTTCAGTATTAATATTGCAAAATATATGAACTGATAATTGTGAGGTACGGTGTTGTAGTATTATAGGCTGACCAATGAGAACGTTTGTTGATGTGGGGAGGAGAGAGGTCAAAGACACATGACACTCGGTTCTTTGTGACACAAGCAGTCAGAAGGTTGCCAGATATGGAAAGTGCTACTGTGTGTGGCTAAGACACGGGGCACCAGAAGGTTACTGCCGCAGTCCTGCGAAGGAGGGATGCGACGCCCGGTCCCATCCGACGCTACTGCCAAGCGATAATGATGTTTGGTTTTGTGGGACGCGCAACTGCTTGACCATCGGCACCCGTGCGAAGTCCCACTTTTTACACGGTCCGATTTTTTTCACAATCCAATCGAGCCACTGTCACGAATGATGATGAAGATAATGAAATGATGAGGACAACGCAAACACCCAATCCCCGGGCAGAGAAAATCCCCAACCCGGCCGGGAATCGAACCCGGGACCCCGTGATCCAGAGACAGCGACACTAGCCGCCAGACCACGAGCTGTTGACGTCAAGCGATAAGATTTTACAGTACCTATTTTGTTAAGATGAACGAGGGAATGATGATTCACAGATGCATGCATTTCCGAAGGAACAGGCACTTCGGCGGTTACAGGCATTATGAAATACATTAACTGTATTCACAGTTGCGAACAACCATTCTAAGGGAATGACGAAAACGAAAATTTGTGCCGGACCGGGACTTGAACCCAAAGTTCCCGCTTTACGCGAACGTTCACCTTAACCGATTTGGTTATCTGTGCACGACTCACCACCAGACCCAAACTTGTGTATGTCGTATTTGCTGCGTCACAACCTGTATTCGTACACACATTGTCTAATTCCCGTATAGGGGAGGTCATTTTAATTGAATGTTGACCTCTGGTGTCGTCGGGTAGTTATGATATACCAGTGCCTCTGTCGCGAGTAAGAAAGACATTCATGCTTGCGCAGTGGAACACTGCATCGTTAAGAAGAGTGAGCTGTGTACTGATAATCATTCTGTTAAACCGACCGCTCGCTTAAAGCGGGAAATAGGGGTTCGAGTCCAGGTCCATCACAACTTTTCACTGTCGTGATTCCCTTATACAGCTGATGGTTGTCCAAGTTCGCAACTGCGAATTCATTTGATGTACTAATATCAAGCTGATGTCGTGGAGACTCTATACTAAACAGTCATATACAACCGTTCGCTCTGCGAAAGAGTCGTACACAAAGACTGGAAAGTTTCACAGATCACACCAATATTCAAGAAAGGTAGTAGGAGTAAATTAGAGGCCCATATCATTAACGTCGATATGCACCAGGAGTTTGGAACATATATTACGTTCGAAAATTACCTCGAAGGAAACGGTCTATTGACACACAGTCAACACGGATTTCGAAAACATTGTTCTTGTTAAACACAACTGGCTCTTTACTCAACGAAGTGTTGAGTACTATCGACAAGGAATTTCAAATAGATCCCGTTTTTCTCGATTTCCGTAAGGCCTGCAGCACACAAGCGGCTTGTAGTGAAATTGCGTGCTTGTGGAATATCGTCTCAGGTGTGTGACTGGATTCGTGATTTCCTGTCAGACAGGTCACAGTTCGTAATAATTGACGGAAAGGCCTCGAATTAAACAGATGTGCTTTCTGGCGTTCCCGAAGGTAGTGTTATAGGATCTTTGCTGTTCTATCTATGCAAACGATTTGGGAGACAATCTGAGCAGCCGTCTTAGGTTGTTTGCAGAGGACGCTGTCGTTTATCGACTAGTAAACTCATCAGAAGATCAAAACAAATTGCAAAACGATTGAAAAAAGGTATCTGTATGGTTCGAAAATTGCCAATTGGCCCCAAATAACGAAAACTAAGTGGTCAATCACATGAGAGCTAAAAGGAATCGGTTAAACTTCGGTTACACGATAAATCAGTCACATCTAAAGGCCGTAAATTCAACCAAATACCTAGGAATTACAATTACGATGAAATTAAACTGAAGGGAACACATAGAAAATGTTGTGGGGAAGCTTAACCAAAGATTGCGTTTTATTGGAAAGACACTTCGAAAATGTAACAGATGTTCTAAAGAGACTGCCCACACTACGCTTGTCCCTCCTCTTTTAGAATACTGCTGCGGTGCGGGATCCTTACCAGATAGGGTTGATGGAGTACATCGAAAAAGTTAAAAGAAGGGGAGCACGTTTTGTATTATCGCGAAATAGGGGAGAGAATGTCACTGAAATGGTACAGGGTTTGGGATGCACATAATTAAAACAAAGGCGTTTATTGTTGAGGAGGAATCTTCTCACCAAATTCCAATTACCAACTTTCTCCTCCGAATGCGAAAACATTTTGTTGACGCCAACCTACATTGTGAGAAATGATCACCATGGTAAAATAAGAGAAATCAGAGTTCGTACTGAAAGATATAGGGGTTCATTACTTCAGCGCTCTATACGAGATTGAAATAATAAATAATTGTGAAGGTGGTTCGATGAACCCTCTGCCATACACTTAAATGTAATTTGCAGAGTATCTATGTAGATGTACCCATAATTACGGAATAATCCAGTTCGTGAAACCTATGATGCGAGGATCAGACGCGTAGAAGTCCTTGAAGGAATGATGGCTGCCATTTTCTAAGCGACACAAAGAAAGGGACCATTACCGTCTTGTAAAATGACTCAAGTAGTTTCAATTACTTGCTGAAAGGACGTTTTTACTATCTAATCTTAACAGTGTGAACTGCTACTACGTTGCTAAGAATAATCACTGGTAAAAAAACATATTTATTCCTATGTGTGATACATGAAAGTAAGCCATTATAAATTACTGACTATATCTACATCCACACATATACTCCAGTAGTCACCGTATGGTGCATGGAGGAGGGTACCTTATATATCACTACTCATTACCTTTCCTATTCCACTCGTCTTCTTTTCACGGTCCTTACGCTAAATGTACATCGGCGTCTGCAGAATCGTTTCGCAGTCAGTCGAAGATGCCTGTTCTCTAATTTTCTTCAATAGTATTTCGTGAAATGGTAACTCCAGTTTCAGTTGGTGAAGCATCTCCATGACACTGGCTTAGTGATCGACCCTACCGATGAGAAATCTAGCAACATGGATCTGAAATGCTAAGATGTCTTCCTTTGATCCGACCTGGTGGGGACCGCAAACACTCGAGCTCTATTCACGAATGGGTCCTGTTAGTGTTCTGTACGCAGTCTTCGAACCACAGTTACGTGAAATTCTCCCAATTAACCGAAATCGTGCAATCGCCCTCCTAACTACAGTTTTTTGCGTCCTCGTTCCATTTCATATCGCTTTGCAACGTTAAGCCTACATGCTTAATCGACGTGATTGTGACAAGTTAAATGGCATCCGTCCATCCTTGAGGTGTAGCATGCTTGGTTCAGAGTCTGCAGCTTCTGCTGTGGCTAAAAAGTCCCACTCGAGAGTGGCAGTCGCTACTGCAGTTTGGACATGTGAAATTTGAGGGACTTCGAACAGAAGCCGCTCTGTCTCTTCGCTTTGTCCTCTTCCTTATTTGTTCCTGTGTGCGTCCGTCCTCTGAGAGCTTGACGCCGTTGCGCACAGTTACTCTCCACTTGACACGGTCATCTGCAATGCTTTCCCAGCGACTTGGATTGATTCTGGTCTTGGTCAGGTCTCTCTTGCAGACATCCTTGAAACGAAGATGCGGTCGTCCCACTGGCCTCACACCTTCCTGAAGTTCGCCGTACAGCAGCTGTTTCGGTATCCGTTCAAGATCCATGCGCCTGACATGTCCCAACCATCTTAGACGTCGATGACTCAGGAGTGCAAAGATGCTGGTTGTGCTTGCACGATGGAAGACTTCGGTGTTGGGTACTCTATCTCTCCAAGAGATCTGAAGGATCTTCCGGAGACAGCGGAGATGGAAGCTGTTGAGTCGAGATTCATGCCTAGGAAGAGTTGTCCATGTCTCACAGATATAGAGAAGGGTGCTTATAACACAAGCGTTGTAGACTTTTAATTTAGTTTTTGTGGTAAGCAGTCCGTTGTTCCATACTCTGTTTTTCAATCTAGCCATGACAGATAACGTCTTTGCGATTCTGTTAGTAAGTTCAGTGTCCATGGACAAGTTGCTACATATTGTGGATCCCAAGTAGGTAAAGTCATCAGCTATCTGGAAAGGATTGCCATCAATGCTAATGGTTAAAGGGTTGGTAGTGCTCTGCGCCATGATCTTAGTCTTTTGAAGGCTGATGAGTAGACCAAACTTTTCACAGGCATTTGATAATTTGTTGATTATATACTGCAGCTCATCTTCTGTGTTCGGTACTAGAGCTGCATCGTCCGCATATAACAACTCACGGATAACAACTGTATTTACTTTGGTCTTGGCCTTGAGGCGAGCAATGTTGAAAAGATTTCCATCAGACCTCGTATGTAGATACACTCCCTCCTCACAGTCTTCAAAGGCAAATCTGAGCAGAAGGGAAAAGAAAATCCCAAATAATGTAGGAGCTAACACACACCCCTGTTTCACACCGCTATTAACAGGGAATGCTTCTGATGTTTTACCGTTGAAGCAAATTGTTGCTTGTGTTTTCTCATGGAAAGAGACAATTATCTGCAGCAGTTTAGGTGGGCATCCAATCTTCTGCAACAGTTTGAAAAGCCCATTTCTGCTCACTAAATCAAACGCTTTAACAAGCAATATAAAGTGGCCTCTGCTGCTCACGACATTTCTCTTCTAGCTGTCTCAAGGAGAAGATCATATCCACGGTTGATCGGCCGGGCATGAAGCCACACTGAGATTCTGGGTAGATTCTGGAAGCTAAGATCTGTAATCGCATTAGGATGACTCTTGCATAAGCTTTCCCGGCTACACTTAGTAAAGAAATGCCTCGGTAATTGTTACAATCACTTCTGTTCCCTTCTGTTTATATAGAGTAACTATCCTCAAATTCCGCATACTCATCGGGACATAACCTTCTTCCCAGCTGGTTGTGATAAGTGAATATAAATGTTTGAGAAGAACAGACTTGTTATAATTAATAACCTCTGCAGGGATCCCATCTTCACCTGAGGCCTTTCCGTTAGCAAGAGAATCTATTTCTCTACTACGTTCTTCCATAGTAGGCATTGCATCTAGTTCTTCCATAACTGGTATTTGTTTGATGGCGTCACATGCATCCTTGCTAACTTCATTCTCGGCTGCATACAACTCGAGGTAGTGTTCAACCCAGTGTTCCATTTGTTTGCCTTCATCAGTAATGACTTCACCTGTCTTGGACTTCAGAGGAGCTATTTTTCTGACAGTTGGTCCAATTGCTTTCTTAATACCACCGTACATTGCCTTAGCATTCCCAGAGTCGGCCGCTTTCTGTATACCTGCTCATAAATTCGGCCAGTAGTTATTTACGCATCTCCTGGATGTTTGCTGTGCCCTGTTCTTTGCTTTTCGTAGGTCATCTCGAGTTCTTTCATTTGGGTTTCTTTTGTAAGCAAGCAGGGTTTTCCGTTTAGCCTCAGTGACTGGTTCCATTTCTTCCAAATTTTGCTCGTACCAGTCCTTATTTCTTTTTCCTTTTATTCCATAGGCCAATACTGCTGAGTTGTAGATTGCACCCGAGAGTTTTGCCCATTTCTTATCAACATTCCTCTCTGCTTGCACGTTTCCTGGGAAAGCACTTTCAAAATTACTGGCAAAATCCTGCTTTCTTTGTGTGTCATGAACATGATCTGTATTGATACGGGGATGACCTGTCGGTTTAGCATGGTGACATTTCTTAAGAGTTAGCCTCAATGTGCACGCCACTAGGGCGTGGTCTGTGTTGCAATCAGCACTATGATAACTTCTTGTCAGTAGCACATTTTTGAGACCAGTACGCCTAGCTATAACTAAGTCAAGTTGATGCCAATGATGAGAGCGCGGGTGTCTCCAAGACACCTTGTGCTGATCCTTAAGCTGGAAATACGTGTTTGTGATACAGTGTCCATAAAAGCAGCAAACTTCAAGCAGTCTCTGGCCATTTTCATTCATTTTTCCCACCCCATGACGTCCCAGGCAATTCGGCCATATGTCGTTATCTGATCCAACTCTAGCATTAAAGTCCCCTAGAATATACAGTGTCTCTGTGCTAGGTACCTTGGCTATTCTGTCACAGAGTAAGTCATAAAACAGATCCTTCTCTTCCATGATAAGGTAGGAGCGTACACATTTAGGATGTTGACAGTGCCACTTGAGGAGCATATTTTCAAATCAATAATTCGCTCTGTTCCACCGGATGGTGGCACAGTACAGTCCAGGAGGGCGTTTTTAACAGAAAATCCTACGCCATGAAGTCTTGGCTCGTCTTGAGACTTCCCCTGCCAGAAGAATGTGTAATTATCCTCCCTGATAGAGCCCGCGTCTGGAAGCCGCGTCTCCTGCAGTCCCGCGATGTCTACATTCAAACGGTGGAGCTCTCTGTCAATTACGGCAGTCTTTCGGATGAAATCAACTTCTTGGGCACCGTCAATGTACCTAGGACACATGGTCCTAACATTCGAGGTGGCAATACGAAATAGTGATTTCTTTATTATTTCATTTTTGTTGTTGGTAGGTGTACTATATCAACCCGCTTGTCGAAGATTACTTCTAAGCTTCACACACCCCGTGAAGCAGGCGGATAGTGGCGGGACAGCACCTTATTGGCTGGGGGCTGCCCAGCTTGAGGCGGGCGATAGCTGTCCAATGAGATGCAATGATCTCTCCCACCGTCAGAAGTGGCCCCTGGCACTCGAGTCTTACGCCAATCAGACAGAGCTTATAACCGGTAACTGCCTCTTCCCGTGTTGTGCCGAAGTCCTTGGACGTCGCTGAAGTGTCCTCTCCAGGATGCTACAAGCCTGAGCAATAAATATGAAGACACGTGAGTTGCCCATCATCACGGTCTCCCTCTCGACCTAAATGATAATATCCAGAGGAAAGGCAAGCCAATACGTCTGGTATCACTTCGGTTGCAGGAGCTGCCGAAAGGGGACGTAGTACGCCTTCCAATCGCCTTTGGGGCCCCACTCCAGATTTTCTTTCAGGGTTTTCTCCCTTAGCCTTCATCCCTCCCGAGACCAACCACAAGGCAGTGGTGTGTTAAGGTAATTAGAGAAAGAGAAGGAATGGTAACTGAGGAGAGGGTAGGGAATAGGATATATAGGATATAAGACGGGTCATTCTGAGGCACACTTTGTCTGGCTCCTCTGCTGAGACCTGCCCGGCTAGGTTGGACCTGCCAGTAGCTACGCTACCGCCGATATAGGTCTCAGCTTCCTTGGAGCACACAAACTCTCCCGCCCACACGGACAGTGCTACGATAAGGCGGTGCCTCATGGGAGACATTGTGACAAGTAGCACGTCACTAATACTGTATTCGAACATTACACGATTGTTTTTCTAGTCATCTGCAATAAATTAAATTTTTCCACATTCACATTTTCAGCAAGATTCCACTCACCACAACAAATAGAAATCTTGTCGAAATTATCCTGTATCGTTCTACAGTCGCTCAATGACGACTCCTTACCGTACACAATAGCTTCACCAGCAAACAGCCACAGCTGTTGCTCACCCTATCCATGAGATCGTTACGGATACAGAGAGCAAAAAGAGGTTGTGTCATACTACCCTGGGGCACTCCCAACTATACGATTGTCTCTGATAAACACTCGTCGTCGAAGACACCATACTGGCTTCTGTTAGGACGTCTTTCACCCACTCACATACCTGGGAACTTATTCCGTATGTTCGGACCTTCGTTAACACTCTGCACCGGGTCAAACGCTTTCCGGAAATCTAGGAATATGGAATCCACCTGTTGCCCTTCATCCATGGTTCGCAGATTATCATGCGAGAGAAGAGCAAACTCGGTCTCGCATGAGCGATGCTTTTTAAAACGGTGCTGATTCGCGGATTGAAGCTTTTCTATCTCAAGGAAATTTGTTATATTCGAAGTCAGAAAACGCTCAAGATTTCTGCAGAATACCAACGTAAAGGAATTCTATCATAATTTTGCGGGTCCGTTCTTTTACTCTTATTTCATACGGGAGTCATCTGTTCTTTTTTCCGGGTCTTATCGGGATTTCTCGCCGGGGGAGAGATTTGCGATTAAGGCAAGCTAACACAAAAACCTCCATGTGTCATACACTCACATCGATACCAAACGTTGTCTGTAGATAGAGTATCGACCATAACAACGATTTAGTTCGTGCTATGTGCTGTCGTCCAGCAGAACATGCGTAAACGGTGATTAAAAGTGACACCACGACTATTGATCTGTGAATGATAGTTATCCAGATCTCGCGTGGGTTACTTGATAGACGTGACTTCGTGGAGCTTAAGGTCCCACATTCAAACCCGATTCACGACAGTTTGTTTTAACTGTTTACGCGTTGCGCTATTAAACGGCAGAACATTTTCCCGGCATGTAAAAGGACATTTCGGAGTTTGTAGCAATGTTCTTTTATCAGTCTGCTTTCGCTTCGTTTATTGAAAGTAGCAAACCTACTGAGTACGTTTGTATTGATGGGTGTGGTGTTCTGTCGGATATGTGATACAGAACAGACACCAATCGTGATGAAGCAACTAGTGCTTTTGTAGTTTCACAGAGTAAGCATGAGCAATCGAAACAGCAGAGTAAAGAAACAATTTCATCATACCTGCGGAAGTATTAATAAAATGGTTCAAATGGCTCTGAGCACTATGGGACTTGAAATCTAAGGTCATCAGTCCCCTGGAACTTAGAACTACTTAAACCTAACTAACCTAAGGACATCACACACATCCATGCCCGAGGCAGGATTCGAACCTGCGACCGTAGCAGTCGCGCGGTTCCCGATTGAAGCGCCTAGAACCGCTCGGCCACCGAGGCCGGCGAAGTATTAATAGTCCCATATAACACTTTGCACATAATACAATAAAAGAAATGTCATAATTGGGATATGAAGCCATGACCATAAGGATAAGAAGCTTGGTACGATGATCAAACGTTCTACCAACCTCCCCGTGGAAGCTATACGTATTAGTTACTCACAGGTATGCTTTTCCTGTGCTGCGAAGTGGGTGTTACTTTTAATTAACGTTAACTCCCGTTCTGCTGGACGACAGCACACAGTACGGACTAAATCGGAGTTTTGGTTGATGCTCTATCGACATACAACGTTTGGTACCGATCTGAGTGTCTGACATCTGGAGGTTTGGGTTTAAGTACTCTAGCGTAAAACCTAATTGGGATTCTGTCCGGACCTTGTGACTTCCTTGTTCTCAACTCTTTCAGGTGCTTGTCTATTCTGGGGATGCTGATTAGCACGTCCTCCATACAAAATCTGGACAACGCTAAAACGACGGTATGTCTGTACGGTCCTCCTGCAAACTATACCCCCAATGCTCACTGTTATACGGATAATTTAGAGGGGAAACATTTCTGGGCTGACGTCATCTACACGAACTCAGTGCCACTAATAAATCACGTGTAAGTGAACTTACAGACTAACAGAATTGCGTCCAGCATAGTTTGAAAGAATAGACTTAACTGTCTCAATTACTTTTCGCTATGTTAACTCTGTCACTGTTGTAACTTGGTGCTGGAACACAGACAATTAATTACAATTTTGATTAATTGCTCTGTAGAAAAATTAGTAAGAAGCTTTGGACTCCACTTCTTGTATAAAGGTGCCTTACAGCGTTACTGGTCAAGGCATTGTGTTCGGAGCTCAGGTTAATGTGGGGTAACGGAAGGAATAATAAATATTATAGTTTGCAACTTGTTCATGTTATCCTTCACTGCTCCAGGCACGGATGCGGTGTGTACAAAAAGAGAGTGATAGGAGGAGCGAGGGTTAATAGAAAGCGGCTGGTGTTTTGGAAAGGAATGAACAGTTGACAGAAAATGTGATGAGAACGTCTCGTGTCAATAGCTCTAACTTTGCGACTGTGGAATCACAGCAGTGCTGAAATAGATAGCCGATAAATTGTTGCTACCTGAACAAATGGCACTTTGTAACAACTACCGCTTTCGATATAGAGTCGCGCTTTTAACCGTCCCACGCGTCAGTAGATTGAAAAACTCATCTGTAGGAATCACCATTGTCTTCAGAAACACCTGTCGTGTGAAACCCTTCAAGCTTTGTAAAATGTAAATGTTGTGTGACTAGGGCCTCACGTCGGGTAGACCATTCGCCGGGTGAAAGTCTTTCGATTTGACGCCACTACGGCGACCTGCGCGTCGATGGGGATGATGGTTAAAATGGCTCTAAGCACTATGGAACTTAACATCTGAGGTCATCAGTCCCCTAGATTTAGAACTACTTGAACCTAACTAACCTAAGGACATCACACACATCCATGCCCGTGGCAGGATTCGAACCTGCGACCGCAGCAGCAGCGCAGTTACGGACTGAAGCGCATAGAACCGTTCGGCCACAGCGGCCGGCTGATGGGGATGAAATGATGATGATTAGGACAGCACAACACCCAGTCCCTGAGAGGAGAAAATCTCCGACCCAGCCGGGAATCGAACCCGGGCTCTTAGGACTGACATTCTGTCGCGCTGACCACTCAGCTACCGGAGGCCGACTTCAAGCTCTGTTCGTTCGCGACATCCAGATGACAGTAGATGATGCAGTGTTCCTTGATTTGCAGAAACCCTTCGATTCATTTCCGCACAAAGTACATTCTTACGGACTATCCGAACAGAAAAGTGTTTGCACTGAGGAACTGCTAACATAGATTTTAGTGCTTCGTTCTTAATGGGGAGGTATCATCCGGAGGAAAGCCATCGTCCGCTGTAACTATAGGTTCTGTGGTACGTTCACTAACGTTCACGATGTAGACACTACATGATCAAAAGTCACGAGAGGCAGAACCGCAAACCTAAAAGAAGGCGGTGCACATTTTGTTGTCAGCAGAGAAACTGTAACAGCAGAATAGGTCGGTCGAGAGAGATCAGCGGCTTCCAACGTGGACTAGGCACTGGTTGTTGTTGTTGTTGTTGTTGTTACGACTTAAGGGCGCTCAATATCGCGGTCGTCAGTAGCCGTACATTGACTGTATGAAACGAATGGGGCTAGAGCGCACAATATGTGGATAGCCAAAAATACGACATAAGGACACGTACTCTCGCTTGTACTATTTATAACATAGCACTCTTGATTCCTCTGAACGGTACAATGCAGCAAGCGAGTCAAGGAAGACCATTAAAAGTACTGGTATCAGATTGGTACATCCACTAAAAGGCAATTCCCGAAAAGAATCTAAGGTGATCACGAAGTTAATAACTAAATGTGTCAGTCATCCTCTAATATACTAAAAGCTTGGACCTGAGGGCTTAGGTAGAAAGAAAGACAAAACACAAGATCGTAAAACACGTGCCACATGCAGCTCATTATCACCTTAAATTGAGGGTCGTTCTGTCGGTGAACCAGCTTATGCCTTCTTGTCATTATATAAAAAGCGAACTGTTATGAGCACATCAAATGCACCACAAACAGGCTGTTCTTCACATATACTAAGGAGGCCATGGGTACCACTGGATATCAACTGAGTAACAAATCCATAAGGGACTTTTCGGCCTCCCTAAAGCTGCCCAAGTCGACTGTCAGGGATGTGATTATGAAGCGGAAATGCGAATGAATAACCACGATTAAACTTATATCAGGCAGGGAGCGTAAGGCATTGTGAAGAGTGATAGTAAAATGTCACATGAAACCATCGGAAAGAATCACAAGTGAGTTCCAAACCAGTGACGAGATGGCGCAATGGTCTTGTGTATCGAGTTAAGAACACATGGGTCGGCCAGTTCCTCCTAAGCGACACATCTCTGTTGACAGTGCTAGGCGACTCTTGAGCTGGTGTCAAGTGCGACGTGACTGGAGGGCGGGTGACTCGCAACAAGTGAAAATGGAAATGTCGTTTGGCGTCATTGGCCGGGAGGCCCCTTACGGGGCAGGTCCGGCCGCCTTAGTGCAGGTCTTATTACATTCGACGCCACATTGGGCGACCTGCGCACCGGATGGGGATGAAATGATGATGAAGACAACACCCAGTCCCTGAGCCAGGAATCGAAGCAGGGCCCGTAGGACGGCAATCCGTCACGCTGACCACTCAGCTATCGGGGCGAACACTCGGAACAAGTGACCTTTAGTGATGATCCATGTTATAGCCTCTGGCAATCCGACGAAGCGTTAGGGTGTGTCGAATGCATGGGCAACATTACCTGCCATTATGTCTAGTGTCAATACTGAAGTTGGTTCAAATGGCTCTGAGCACTGTGGGACGTAACTTCTGAGGTCATCACTCTCCTAGAACTTAGAACTACTTAAACCGAACTAATCTAAGGACATGACACACATCCATGCCCGAGGCAGGTTTCGAACCTGCGACCGTAGCGGTCAAGAGCTTCCAGACTGTATCGCCTAGAACCGCTCGGCCACATCGGCCGGCCTCGGTACTGAAGTACAGAGATGGTGTTACGCTATGGGGATGTTTTCGTAGTTAGGCTGAGGTCCCCTATTATAGCGCTTAAGAAAACGCTAAATGCGGATGAATATGCACAAATTACACACTGCTGTGTACCACGTACTATACCTGTATCAGCACGACAGCGCACTCTGTCACAAAACAGCATCTGTGAAGCAATGTTTTGTGATTAATAACATACCTGAAAAGGACTGGCCTTCTCAGAGACCAGACCTAATGGAAGACTTTTGATGTGAGTTAGAACGTCGAATTCTATCGAGACAACAGCGTCCAACATCGCTATATTCTCTGGTTTCAGCCCTTCAGGAGGAATGGGCTACTATTGCTCCACAGACATATCTCACTGGAAGTGTCTCCAGCAGAGCTGAAGCCGTCATAAAGATTGAGGGTGGAAAAAACCCATGTTAATGTCGACTAACAGGTGTCCGCGTACATTTGTTCAGTTAGTGCAAAATCATTCCTGTCGGATGGTGCACTAAGATTAAGTATGTTCCTTTACACCATATTTTTTGCAGTTAAAATTGCTCATACACAAATGGAAAAACGGAAAAGTGCTTGCTTTGCTAAAGGTTAACGGTAATTGGGGAGTATACTGCATTTGAGATCTGTTTACTCATACAACGCTGCTGTGTTTGCTGCTAAAACCGATATGTTTCAGCACTGTACGCACGCGGCACTCGTTTTTTCGCACGTGCAGCTGTTCCAATTTTTCACGTCGAGCGCCACTCGTCGGCACTGAGCTGGAGCGAAATCGCTCTCTGTGTTCGCGGACAGTCTGCTCTGTCGTTCTGCGCTCTGATTTCGAATAGCAGGATTTGAAAACACTTTCCCCGCCCAACCGAGTATTTTATTTCGGTGAGTTCAGGGGGGAAAATGCTAGCTGAACCGGGACATCACAGGCGGCCCTTGTTTCCGTGTCTCGTTTCAGTGATACGGGTGACGCCTCTGCTCATCTGTCCCGCTGCAGTTTTATTTTGCCACTGCTGCTTCCCAAATAACAATATTCTCTCGCGAAAAAAAATCGGTTTTGGAAGGGAGGCGTTAACTATCAGATCCTCGTTTCTGCGACCGAAAGTTATCGTCTTTCCCACGAAGAATTTAAAAGAACCACGAGTAGTTACAGCTAAGATCAACAACGTTATTCCAGTTGCACACTGTTACAAAGCAATCTATCGTGGTAGCTGAATAATTAAAAATCTAATGTACATCATGGTAGAAATAAATATTATAATGTACTGTCTCAATAGTAATAAATACATTAGTAAACATGTTGATCGCTTTGATTTTAATTTTAAAAAAGATTGCCATTTCGTCTCATCAGTTCACTTGATACCATACATCCCAACATTTTCTTCATTCGTCGGGAGAAGAATAAGTTTATAAGTCTTAAGTATATCTGCCGTACCCGGCCCACTCTTCTAATATAGGGTGTCTAGGAAGCTGTTTTCTCGGATAGCTGGACATCAGTTACAGCAAAGCTTATTAATGGAGTTTATTACAGTAAGATAAAATTGACAATAACTTTGCGTATTTACAATGATGGGTCGCAAGCAAATGGCGACATGCAAATAATAAATGCCCTTAGATGTATACAATTTCCATGCAAGTAGATAATAACAGTGCATAAGTCACGGCTAAAGTGTCTGGATGACGGCTAGTCTTCTAGTGCAGCCTCGGCTACTTTTTTTTTTCCTTTATTGAGTTTCAATTCCCCCTAACGGGGGTGGGCTGGCAGCAGCTTATTACGCCACTCTTCAGCCTACAGAATTTGTTGTACAAAGATGAAGATAAAGAAAAAAATAATAACAGTTGGCGATAAAATCGGTGACTTAAAGGTAAAATGGCAGAAAATTCTGGAGCTTAAAACATAAAACACAGGGTGGATGATGCTAATAAAATACACAGGAAGCAGAAAAATAATAGACAGACAATTAAAAAACACGGCGACAGTCTGGGTTCTGTTCGCAAGAGATATAAAAAGCACACCCAGCGACAGCATGATTTCTGTTCGCAACACTGTGGAAAGACGCACAACACTGAACACTCACTTAAACACTGCACGAAAAAATTGGCACAAATATGACATACCACACCCGAGAGCAGGTGGGGGAAACTGGTCAGGTGACGGGAAAAAGGGGGGGGGGGGAAGGGGAGGAAACGTGAAGGGGGAGGGGGGAAAGGGCCTCGGCTAGGCGGAGCGGTGCTTTTGTTCTCTTCGTATAGGGGCCGCCCCTGTCGTGGTGTGGCCCTAGACAGAGTACTATTGGCTGACGTCGTCTCACAGCCCTCTCTGCTGTAAATTTCCAGGCCGACGTGCTGGCGCTTGATGTTACGCCGGCACAATAACATAGAAATTTTTGCCAATGATTCCCTTATTCTAGTTAAATTATAGTATTCCTTATTACTACTTGCATTTCATCTACCGGTGAAGAGAACTACTGTCTCGTTTTTACTTGAAAGGTCCTTGGGATTAAGTAGAAAGTTCATTTCAGTTCGATTCTCATATAAACTATTTAATGGGTATATCGGTTTGAGCTGATTGTTCACTATCTATAGCTCATAAGCACTCATTACCCGATGACTGCCTCAGAGCATGCTAGGAGTCAAAATTTCCTTCAGGGTTCTCTACAGTGCTTATGTATTATAATACATTATATGGTGGGTGTCAACATTTCCGTGAGAGCTGCTCTCAATCCTCGTCTATTATAATATATTAGATAGCATGAGTGAACATTTCCTTGGAGTCCCCGTCAGTCGCCATGTTCTCCTAGAACGGTTTGATGAGGCCATCGGCTAAGAAGTGTTCGTGAGCGACTAATAGTGACCAGTTATTTGAAACCGATGTAGCCAACAAACAATTTACGTGATCATTGAACTGTAATAAACTTTACACTCGAAAATAATGTGGTCAGTGCCATTACTTGCCAATAATAGGGCAAATATGGGCATATCCTTAGGATTAAGTCAGTACGAAAGCTTCTGCACATAAAATTACATTTTCGTCGATAATTTCTATGAAAAGTAACGATGTAAACTATATTGCATCTTACTCAAGTTCAGGGATTCACTCAACGTGCAATTCTCTATCTGTATACGCATAGCATTATGAACATCACTCACGCTGTAAGACTCTCATTACGTGTTCTCTGTAATGGCTTACTATTTCTCTTGTATAAGAAGCGAGAAATTATTCTGAAGTTCGTTTCGTAAAATTAAGTTCCATAGTGTGAGAAAGTGCTGAGTAGGCAGTCTAGTACGTTTCGTTTTGACGTGAATGAAGAACACCGTTTACTGAGCCATTTCACTTAACTTATATGCATAGAAACATGCTCGCCCTGTACATCTACATCTACATTTACACTCCGCAAGCCACCCAACGGTGTGTGGCGGAGGGCACTTTACGTGCCACTGTCATTACCTCCCTTTCCTGTTCCAGTCGCGTATGGTTCGCGGGAAGAACGACTGTCTGAAGGCCTCTGTGCGCGCTCTAATCTCTCTAATTTTACATTCGTGATCTCCTCGGGAGGTATAAGTAGGGGGAAGCAATATATTCGATACCTCATCCAGAAACGCACCCTCTCGAAACCTGGCGAGAAAGCCAGTAAGGATGTGTGCCATTACGCTGCTGCAATGCACACAGGGTCTGTCACAAATATTATTGTGAATTTTGGAGGAAGACCTCTGACACCGAAACAAGAAAAAACAAATGAAAAGTATGTTCTTTTCCTTAATCGAAGGCTACGATAAAGCAAATATATGAAGTTTATCAAAAACGTTAACTGATTTTATAACGGAATTGATTTCGCAGGCAAAACATCTTTGATTTGGAAAAAAGTAGTTCAAACAGGAACTTCTAACTGACAGTATCATGTCTTCGATTCAACCGCAGCACGTTCCGCAAATACAGTGGTCCCATCTCCCTACTGCAACTGCGACTCCAAATAAGATCCAACGCATATTTTTACGGCTGCCCATGAAGACAGCATAAGATCACAAAAGTGCTGCAGGAAGAGCTGTCTTTGGGAAACGAGCTATCAAACAATATTACCCGCTACACATGCCTTCATAGGGAGTGAAAGGAACATATAAACGAAGTTTCTGCTACTCACAATATGACGAACATATGAGGAAATAATCATGGTATCCATCACAATTTATGTAAAAATTATTGTATTTGAATTACAACATCTTAAATTGGTCTGTATTGTAAGTTATACAGGGGTTCGGAAAATCCCGTTACAGACGCCTAGAATTTGTAGAGGTGAGTGGGTTTTGAATATTCACTTATGTCCACAAAAGAACCATTTCCGTTCAACGACGGTTTCACATCATACGTATAACTCATCCAGTTCTGCGTGAGGGATTGAATTACGTGTGAGAAAGTATCTTTACTAGATAACAGTTAGAAAGGAAACATAACGAAACATCCAGTCATCATTTAAGCAGATTTGTTCATGTTAAAACTTAAACACTGCGTTTTCACATCAATCCAAAACGAAAAAGAATCCAGCATACTGTACGTACAGTACTGATGCCTTACAACAGCGGGTTGATGTGGCGACCACCAACGTTGTTACATAGTATCTACCAAGTATGTTCTGGTTGACACTTTCCATTCCACCTGATCTCTCTTCAATTTCCAGTGCAGCGACACGACTCGTGCTAGCAGTTTTTTCTCTATCCCTGCAGGAGTCTCGTAAATTAAACTTTGCTTACGACTTCACGAGACGTAGTCCATTGGAGTTCATGCCACCCTGTCTATCCTATTGCATACCCGAACAAGCAACCTCTGAGACTTACCTCTTTCCCTCAGCAGACATTGACGCGTTACACATCTTAACCGAAAAGGTATGTTTCTGGACATGGGTTCCTGTTCAAAATATTATGTACTCACTCCCCTCTACAAGTCCTAGAAGTTTGTAACGGGAATTTCCGAACACACTGTATTATGCGATCCAGAGATACACTACATCTATATTTAGATAAAACCCATAGTGGCCGGCTGTTTTGCTTATGATAACAAAGTCTTTCGCGACTTATGTTGTATAAAACAGTCTCTGACTTCTTGGCGTGTCAGTTCAAGGTAGAACGTCAAGCTTTCGACGATTACCTCTATCACCATCGTCAGGAACAACCGACTGTCAAAAATCCTGCTGTGGTGGTCTTGTGTAGCACAATGACGGCTTCTGTTTGGTCGGTAATTACATCATGTTGTCGCAGACAGTGTCAGCGTCTGGGCTGGTGGTTTCACCGCTTCCGCCGCTGTTGGAAGATACCACGTACTAACGCCTATAACAGGACTTAACTCCATCATACAGCACAAAAATGGTGAAGTTCCTGAAGAATTCTGGTCTGCCAGAGGATGTCATCGAAAATCTTAAGGCACGAGCTCCTAGGCCTTCTAGGCTGTACGGATTACCTAAAGTCCACAAGGAACATTCCACTGAGGCCAGTTGTTAGCGCTAATGGTTCTCCTACCTATAGGCTGGCCAAATATTTAATTAACTTGATGACTCCGATAGTTGGTCACTGTGAACATCACATCAAAAACTCTCAGATATTCATTAAGAAAATTAAACAGATTAGAGTTGTACGAACTTGCAGCGCGCTGCAGGTGAAAAATAGGACTTCAACTTGTCTTGTAATTGAAATAAACAGTTGTAGCTTCGTCGTAAGTTACCCTGAGAAGTATCTATTTTTATTTATTGATGGTGACTATTACCGGACACCTGTGTCCATTTTAGAACTATCCGTGCTGTAAGCGTGACAAATACAGGTGATTGCCCATGTACAGAAACTTCCCCTGCACCAATCAAAGCGATATATCGGCGATTTAACAACAGCAAGTTATAATTTTCTGTACACTGGCCATCGCCTGTATTTGTCACACTTACAGCACGGATGGTTCGAAAATGGAAACAGATATCCGATGCTAGTCACCATCATTACTAAACTAAACTTCGCCCTAACAGGCCATGAAGGCCCAATGGTACCGACCGGCCGCCGTGTCATCCTCAACCAAAAGGCGTCACTTGATGCGGGTATGGAGGGGCATGTGGTTTCCCGGCTGTATGTTTACCTTACAAGGGCTGTGTACACCCCGCTTGCCAACAGCGCTCGACATACCGGATGGTTACCCATCGAAGTCTTAGACCAGCCCGACAGTGCTTAACTTCGGTGATCTGGCAGGAACCGATGTTACCACTGCGGCAAGGCCGTTGGTACTAGTCATCATCATAAGTTGCACTTCAGAGTGCAACTGATGACGAAGCTACATCCAATTATTTCAAGATTAGAGTAGGCTGAAAGGATATTTTAGTCAGCGTAGACGTAGTCCCACGATTTACAAAAATTCCTGTGGAGGTCACTGTTGGCAGAGCATTCTCCTCCTGAAACACTTAAGTTGTTCCGACATGTCACGACGACCACCTATTTCTTGTACGGCGGTAGGTTTTACGAGATGAGAGACGGAATGGCTATTGGCTCTCCATTGTTTCCAGCAATGGCCAACTCTTTTTTAGAACATTTTCAGGAATGTGCATTATATTTAGCTCTCATTCGCCCATCTTCATTTTATCGCTATGTTGACGACACGTTTAGGATTTGTCCACACGGCGTAGACGCTCTTGAGCACTTCCTTGAACACATGAACAAGGTGCATCCTAATACGATGTTCGCTGTAGGGAAAAAGAAAGGAGGAGGACTGCATTTTTGGACGTTTTGGTGCGGATATACGTCTCGGCCACTCAGTCTACTGCAAGTTGACGCACACCGATTTGTATCATTACCGCCCAGCAGTTCTAAACACATTGATTCACAGAGCAAAACCTGTTTCTAAAGAGGACCACTTGTATTCCGAAATTAGTCATGTGAAGTACGTGCTCCCAAAGAACAACTATGGATCACGTGATATGAAGTCAGCCTTCTCCCAGAAAAGAAAACGTGAAAATGTTTGACATTCATGTGATGAGCCACCGATTGCATTCCTTCGGTTTTTGCAGTGCTACGCACAGCAAAATTAGCAGAGTCCTGCGATGACGAGGTATCAGATATATTTTCTGATCTCCTAAGAAGATAAAGATGCTAAGCCCTGTTGAGGACAGTCTTAGCCTTAAGATCCCTCGGATTTACGACATCTCATGTGAGTGCGGAAGCAATTAATTCGGTCAACCCATCCGCACCGTTTCCGACTGCTCTGCAGAACTTCAACAGTATATTAAAAATCGAGAACTGCATGAATTTTCAGTTGCTGAGCGCGGCCTCGCAAACAAACATAAAATACTGTTTGACGAAGCAAAAATTTTGTCAAAGGCCCCTACGTACTGGGATTCTGTACTTAAAGAGGCTGTGGAAATAAGAATGTGCGAGAAAATCTTCAACCGTGACAGTGTATACAATCGTAGCGTTGCGTGCAGGCGAGATCTCAATGCGGAGAAGCGCCAGAGATATTCATCACAAATTTACGCTACAGCCTGAGCGGTGGCGCTACCAGAGCAGACGTTGACACCCTCTGAGACAGCATGACGTAATTACGGACCAATCAAAACAAGAAGTTTAAACAGTTACTCATGGTGAAGAGGATGGAGGAAACCATGGAAAGCTCGAAATTTTACCTTGAACTGACGCAGCATGAAGTTCCCAGAATGTTTTATGCATTTCTTACGTCCGAACGCCAATGAATTAAAGAAACAATCAGTTTTATTGGACGTTGTGTATTCATATTTTCGATTAAATCTACTGATGTACCCATTCTATCCATTTTTAAATATTCAGTGTTTATCTGCGTAGAGATTTTCATGTGTACAATAGTATTATGTCCTAGCTATAGTGGTATCAGTTGTTGTTGTAGTTCTGAATTATTTGACAAGTGTTTGGTTAAATCTTAGCAGGATCTTCATTTCGTGAGTAGACAGATTTTATTTTTCCAGAATGAGATTTTCACTCTGCACCGGAGTGTGCGCTGATATGAAACTGTTTTTATTTTAACGTACGATCGAGCCAGTGGTAATGGACACGACGTTGCACAAATGCATCACACCCGTTTACAGAAAGAAGTCATTCAACTTCCGCCGCTGATTATTGTCACACTAATGAAATTCTTTTGATATTACTAAGCGTCATACGTATCTTTCGCTTTATCACTAAGTAATGTGTATTTTGAAACACACTGATTTATGTGCAAGCGATTAAAAAAATGGCTCTGAGCACTATGGGACTTAACATCGGAGGTCATTAGTCCCTTAGAACTTAGAACTTACTTAAGACTAACTAACCTAAGGACATCACACACATCCATCCCCGAGGCAGGATTCGAACCTGCGACCGTAGCGGGAGCGTGGTTCCAAACTGAAGCGCCTTGAACCACTCGGCCGCTCCGGCCGGCCTGCAAGTGATTATTTTGTTGTGATCTCTCAGCTTTTCTGAGCGCGATTGATTAATAGCGAGCTTCTGCGTTTTCAGCCGAGTACCTGTTTCCATGTTACGCTCAATATTTCGACCAGAGTCCCAGTGATTTTCTTCTTTACTGCGGGTTTTGTTGTTAAGTGTACTTGCTGGTTGGAGTCGAATCGGTCTGTGAGCCGTGTTTGTCCTCGTCTTTATTTATAGTAAAGTTCGACTCACGACGCCCACTGGGCCCTCTGATGCTCTTTTGTTTTTCAGAGCCCACACTGATATTCCGTGAAACGCAAATTCTTTCAGCGTTCCCAAATATGTTAAATGTGATGGACACAGGGACATTAAAAATTAGAACCTAGTCAGTCTTGAAATAATATCGAATTTGAATTACTTGAAATTACTTTAAGGTATGGAAATACGGCGTATTTCAGTTATATGGTGTTTGCTGAATATACAAATATTAGATACAGCATTTATTTTATGGTAATTGATAGTTCTGTGCAATGGAACTGATAGTATGTTGCAGTGATTATTGTGCTTAAGTTTGGAATTTAATTCAGTGTAGAGAAATAATTATGAAAAATGATAAATATTTGTTCTTGGGAAACTCTAGAAACTCTTAGAGAATTGAAAATTTTGGATCGCGTGTAAGGAGGACCTTTAATTTAAGGTAGTCAGATATATGTTATTAGGCAGGGCCACCGTTTTAATTAATCACTGAACATCCACCTGGGATTTATTTTAGGTAGCTGTTGTCGGTAATCTCACGTAGAATGGAATTAATAGTTTTTGCGCGTTCTGAATCGGGAGAATGTGAAGACAGACAGAGACTTTAAGACTGATCGATATTCACCTCGTGATAAGAAGAACGTCACAACGCGAGAATTTCTCTTCTGTTCGCCTTTGTTCGTTCACTATTCTTTCATCAGCTCTCCATGCCTCTTTCTTCTTTGTTCAGCTCACTTCACAACAGTGCTCCTACTGCTTTTTGCTTGAGATCCTTCTAATTATAGCATTTTCCTTCCAAAAATAACTGTTTCTGCTATTTAATCTGCTTTTACGTTGTATATTGCTATAGCTTTTTAAACTTCTTGGTTCCAGCTAGTTGTAAATTGCTATTCCAAGAGATACCTGAAGACTGTTTTGTCAACCTCGTCATTCACCTATGATGCTAAACCGGGGAACATTTCCATTTGCGGCTTGGCTCTCGAGCGGTTTTCAGGGGCAATAAAAATTTGATTTTCAGTATTTCATATAACTACTGACTGAATTTAAAAATGTAAAATGCTGTCAGGCTCTACTTATTAAGAAGTATAATTTTACGTCAAATGTTAGCTCTGTAAAATAGTTATTACCATTAGAAACTGTGTAAAAGTCTTGAGGCAGTAAAACTCAGGCGTGCAAATTTCTCAGACTTTATTTATCGAGTATTTGAGAAATATAGCATTTAATGACTTGCAACAAACTTTACACACAATTTCAAACATTTACGAAGCTTTTTCTCGCTCATACGCCTCACAAAATGATGAAAGGAAGAAGAAAATCGCTTACTACGTTCATCTGTTTCTCCATCTAGATACGGTTTTAATGCAGTAAATCTGTCGCATCAGGCACGTCGATTTAATTAATTACTTATTAACTACTATCCCTATTGGCAACACATTTTGCAGACAGTATCCCTGTGTACCACTGAATGTATCTGCAAAGTGTTCTAATTGTACGACGCAAAGTTGAGGACGTGTGACGTCATAAACGTTGAGATGCATGAAAAACTAACGTTAGCTTAAGACGGATCGCAAATTATGCTGGCCGTATCATCCATTGTTTGATAATGAGAGCGCTTATTTACTTCCAACAAACTTTAAACGCAATTTAAAACGTTTTCTAAACTGTTTCTCGCTTACGTATTTAAGATCAAATATTTAGCACATTAATTCCATTGTAAGGTAATCAGTTGTTGGAAGTTCTAAAACATCAGTCTCCTTTCCCTTATTATTTTTGTTTTTGTGTATTTTCATGTGTTTAAACATTACTTCTTAATTTCCATAACTTTGTGTTACTTTTTGGCTCTGAAATTTTCCTTACGATTCATAGGACGAATATTTCTAGTTTATCTAATCCATTGTTTCTCACTCTTTCCTAGACATTTATTACTTGGTGCTATCAGAATTAAGATGATAACCAAGCACACTACCTTTCCCCTTCCTTCCCTCCTCTCCTCCCCATCCCACCCCCTCCCACTTTCCCTGCACTGACAACATTTTTAGCCACTACATAATTACTGTCCTGTTGTACTGAAAATTGGTTCATTCATTGCAGTGAGCGAGTAATGAATCAATATATGCTCTAACGCGGAAACTACTTATAACTCTGAGACAGCATTTTCAGGAGGTATTTACACATATGTGATGTATCTAGCCCATATTTATGTTCATAGATGCATGGTATGAGGTACGGAGTACGAAGCGTACGTGCAGAGGGTGAATTATGCGAAGAAGATGATGTTCATACATTCGTCTCAAAAGTCGTAACCTCCACGACATAGTGTCACGCATTAACGATGGTATTTGATAAAAAAATAATTATTGTATCTTCTGTACTAAATATAGTCTCACGAAACGGTAATAATAATAATGATCTTTAAAAAACAATTTAAGCTCGTTACTGAAATACAATTGTATTTCCAGCACGCTGGGTTAATAACAGGACGCAAACTGTGTTAATCTGTTTGTCGTAGAAAACAGCTTGCGAAATTCAGTTCTCTTTATTTAACTGGTGACCGGTTTCGGGTATTAGAACCAATTCTCAGATGATCCAAACAGAAAGAAGTGGTGAACTGCGTGACAGCACTCAAACAATATTATTATTACATACTTGTGCTAAGTCAAGTTTTTCAGTGACCACTGGCATGGAAATTGCATGTTTGTCATGCCAACGGTCACTGGAAAATTGACTTAGACACAAGTACGTAACTTGACTTAGACGTAAGTGTGTACAGTTATCAGATTATTTGCGTGCTAACACGGAATGCACAATTTTTTCTCTCTGGAAAATTTGAGAATTGGTTCTGATACCCGAAACCGGTCAGCAATTAAATAAAAATAACTGAATTTCGCAACTCTGCTTGTTTTCTATACCTCATTGGCGATACATAATTGAACGTTATTGTTTTTGCCTATCAGAAAATTTATTATGACCCTTGAGATGGAAGGCAATTAGCGCCAGGTTGTCAACCACCGATCTACACTGAAGCGCCAAAGAAGCTGGTATAGGCACGGCTATTCAAATACAGAGATATGTAAAAAGGCAGAATACGGCGCTGCAGTCGGCAACGCCTATATAAGGCAACATGTGCAAATGGTTCAAATGGCTCTGAGCACTATAGGACTTAACTTCTGGGGTCATCAGTCCCCTAGAACTTAGAACTACTTAAACCTAACTAATCTAAGGACATCACAAACATACATGCCCGAGGCAGGATTCGAACCTGCGGCCGTAGCGGTCGCGCGGTTGAGGACTGAAGCGCCTAGAACTACTCGGCCACACTGGGCAACATGTGTCTGACGCAGTTGTTAGATCGGTTACTGCTGCTACAATGGCAAGTTAATCAAGATTTAATTAAGTTTGAACATAGTATTATAGTTGGCGCACGAGCGATGAGACGCAGCATCTCCGAGATAGCGATCAACTAGGTATTTTCCTGTATGGCCAATTCACGAGTGTACCGCGAATGTTAGGAATCCGTAAAAACTTCTCCGACATCGCTGCGGCCGAAAAAACATCTTGCAAGAACGGGACCAACGACGACTGAAGAGAATTGTTCGACGTAACAGAAGTGCAACCCCTCTGCAAATTGCCGCAGATTTCAATGCTGAAACATCAACAAGTATCAGAGTGCGAACCATTCAACGAAACACCATCGATACGGGCTTCCCGAGCCGAAGGCCCACTCGTATACCCTTGATGACCGCACGACACAAAGCTCTACGCCTCGCTTGGGCTGTTGATGACTGGAAACAAGTTACCTGGTAAGACGAGTCTTGATTCAAATGGCATCGAGCGGATGGACGCATACAGGCATGGAGACAACCTGAATCCGTGGACCCTGCATCTGAGCAGAAGACTGTTCAAGCTGGTGGAGGCTCTGTAATGGTGTGGGGCGTGTGCAGTTGGAGTGCCATGGATCCCCGATACGTCTAGATACGACTCTGACAGGTGACACGTACGTCAGCATCCTGCCTGATCACCTGCATCCACTCATGTCCATTGTGCATTCCGACGGACTTCGTCAATACCAGGAGGACAATGCGACACACAACACGTCCGGAATTCCTACAGAGTGGCTCGAGGAACTCTCTTTGTGTGTTCAGAAGAAATTTCCATCCCCTCGTACTCTAACGGATTTGTGGTCAACCCCGCAGGATTCATGGTGTCAGTTTCTTCCAACACTACATCAGGCATTAGCCGAGTCCATTCTATTTGTCGTATGGCAATACAGACACATAAGAAAGAAACAGACAAATCACTAATATAATAAACGTTAATAATTGCAAAAAATTCACTAATATAACAAAGTTTAAGGATTACAAACAAACATCAAGCCTATTAATATAATCTATCGACTCTGGAGTTGCGAGCAGGAAGTCGTCGGGGCTCCCATTATAGGCTCTTCTGGAACACTCTTCAGCAATGTGGCTGATGGTCTGATTTACTCTGCAGTCACACTGAGGGAATGGTATTTTACCCCATTTATACAGGGAGTAAGCACATCTGCCATGACGATTTCGAGTCCTATTTAGAGTCGAGCACGTTTTGCGTGTTAGGTCAAAACCAGGTGGCTTTTGTGTGATGCAAGGCATGTTATGATTTTCTATGCTTTCCATATTGCAGACCCTGAAACCTTCTTGTACACAGGTCCTTGCTGTTCTTGTTGGTGGGTTCCTAGATCGAAGCCTATTAGTGGATTGGCAGGCTTAGATTTCCCATGATGTTTTTGTATTAACGGTCAAGGGCGTCAGTACGTCGGACGTGTGGCGGCGGGATGTGGCGTAATATTGGGAGCCATTGCGTTGGAGTGGGTTTGATTACTCCAGAAATCATCGTTAGAGTGTTCTGCAACTGGACATCCACCTTTTTTACATGTGGGCTGTTCAGCCAAATCGGAGCACAGTATTCGGCAGCCGAGAATACAATTGCTAAAGCAGAGGTGCGGACAGTGGAGGCCGTTGCTCCCCAGGGAGTACCACAGAGCTTTTGAATAATGTTGTTACTTGTCTTTAATTTTTCGGCAGTCTTTGTTAGGTGCTCTTTAAAAGACAGTGCTCTGTTCAACGTCATGCCCAAGTACTTCGGAGTTTTATTGTGTCTGAGAACGGTGTTTTCAAATAGAATGTTGAGTTCCTTTCCAGCGAGTTTGTTGTTGAGATGGAAGCAGCTAACCTCTGTTTTGGAAGCATTTGGTTGAAGTCTCCACTTACGAAAATATTCACCCATTATCTTCAGGTCTTTCGTTAGGATGTCTTCAGACGCTTAAATTGTGCTACATCTTGTAGCGAGGGCCCAGTCGTCAGCATACCCGAACTTTCTTGATTGTGTTTCCGGCAGGTCTGCAATAAAGAGGCTAAACAGTAGTGGAGCGAGCACTGATCCTTGTGGTAAGCCATTCTTTAGTTTTTTGATGGAGCTGTAGTCAGTGCCCATACTTATCTGGAACACCCTATCATTGAGCACGCTGTCTATTAAGCGTGCTATAGATTTGCAAGGAATTACTCGGAGAATTTTGTACATGATGCCTCTCTCCACACAGTGTCGTAAGATGCTGAGAGGTCAATAAAGGCCACTGATGTTTTCAATTTTCTCTGGGTGACAAGACCTGGTCAGTACAGCTTCTTCCTGGCCGAAAGCCTGCCTTTTCAACTGGGATCACCCTGAAAAATTCTGGGCTAATTCTGTTATATATATATATATATATATATATATATATATATATATATGCCTCTCTAGTAATGTGTAAATTACAGACAGCAGGCCAATTGGTCTGTAGCTTTTGGGTTGTCAGCTGGCTTCCCAGACTTTAGAATAGCTGTTACCTAGAGGTCTTGTGTGATATTGCCAGTTTGCATGATGCTTGTGAAAAATTGAGTCAGCCATATTTTTGTATACTTGCCACAGTATATTATGAATTCAGGGTGAACGTTGTCGAAACCTGGTGCCTTTGTTGATTTGACATCTTTCAGAGCTTTTCCTATTTGTTCGCTACAGAAAGGGCGAGAGTGTTCAGTTTGTGTGGCATCATTTTTTAAGATTTTGAGTTCTCGCTTCACTTGGATTGTATGTGTTTTATCCTTTGGTGTCCTAGACGTGTTAACTAGATGAGCAGCTGTAGCACTTGGTCTTACAGCTCCTTTTTGTCGTTGTACTGGTGAAGCGCTCCCTAGTTTTCTCAGCAGTGACCATGCTTGCTTACTAGATGTTTGGAAATTGAGGCTTTCTACAATTTCCGTCCACTTTTGTCTTCTGGCAGCATCCAAGTTGTGAAGCAGTTCATCCGCTGTTCCCTGATCTCCTGTAAAGCTAGTTCGCGTCCGTAGTATAACACTACACGTGCACCCTGGGTAAGGCTAAATGAACTAGCACATCCTGGCAGTCAGATAATCTGAGGATCTCGTGACTATAAGACACTTTCAGAAAGAGTCCATGCCACGTCGTGTTGCGGCACTTCTGCAAGCACGATAATAGGTAGGTGTACCAGTTTCTTTGGCTCTTCAGCGTAATTTATAGTTGAGTGATAGGTACTTCACTGTCGCACTTTCTCCGACACTCTTTCCCCTACGAAGGTAAAGATGGCGACATTAGGTAATACCGGAAATCTTTTGTGTCACATAGCAACCAAGTCTGCAACAGGAAGCAGACGAAACGATTCTGTGGAGCAGAGTGCCCTCCATCACATAAAATACAGTAGCTTATTGGTGAGTCCAGATGCACGCGTAACGGACCTAACATCACGAGAAACTGCAGGTGCCGTGAGGAGACCTCGCGTGGCACGGTGAGTGGTGAGAGGTGAGGGGTGTGGGAGTTCGTGGGAACGGCTTTTTTATTCCTGGCCGCTTCAGCAGAATTAGTCCGGCCGAACGCGTCCATTACGTTCAGCCATTCGCTGTAAAAGGCTGCGGAGAGCGCGCCGTGTCGGAGCCTAATCCACTTCCCCCTACACTACAGCAATCTGCCTTTCAGCCCGAGCTGGCGCCGCAGTTTCCCCACCGCTCGCCTCTTTTTCCCCGAGTGCTCAGAGACAAACGTCTTTCTCTTCCCTTTCTCTCGGTCGCCAACGCGTTCCCGTGTCCGGGCTTCCGGGCGTCTGGGTGTTCTAAGAAAGCGGTACAAGTGCCGCGTTGATCGATGAAGTCTCCCAAATTCAATTACTAGCTTTACGACGAGTCGATAACTCGATAAATCACAAGGAATGAGCTTTATATAAACTGCATTCGCTGGCCGCCCTGTGCAGTCAAACAAATAACTGTCGCCGAGCATTTTTTACAGGCAAATGATGGAACCCGAGAGCGCCACTTTACTAAGATTTGTAGTTTTCCTTCTAAAGGTTCTCCAGCTGCCAGAAACCCACAATTAGCTAGGAGAAGATTGTGTAACGTGTTGAGTAAGTCTACAGTGTAAGTGATGTTGATGACTTTTTAAATGTAAAAATCTTTGAAAAAATCAACTCGATACCTATGTACAATTGCAAGAGTAGCTTGTATAATGTTTTCTTACCTATTAAAACATATTATATAAAGTAATTTTACGTCTTCAGTCAATTTTTAGTGATACGTTTTGTCACGAAACATTTCGGCAGCATGGTTCCATCATCTGGTATTTTACTCATATACATAGATGTTTTTAAAGATTATAGTGGAATATGAAGAGCGCTGTTTGTTGGGTGTGCCAGAGCAGTTATCTACCGAAATTTATCCCTATACGGAAAGATTAATTTATTTCAGAGTGTACCTTAAATATGTTGTACTTTTAAATCTTCTCAATGAAGCTTTTACTTACATTTTTGCTGAATATGTATTTGTCTGGCACACAGAGCACAAGAATAAACATTGCACTATTAGTTAACATTTTCACAGTCAGTTGTTTACTTTACAAAGATTTTAATCGCTAGTTGCTAAGGAAGTACAAATAATAAAATTACTGTTTTGTGTAATCACATTTATGTCGCAGCATATATTGTGGTATGATCACTTAGTCTTTCTTGATTATTCGTTATTTTTTGTATTAATAAACCAAGTTTTCACATTGAAGAAATTTTAAAAAAATTTTACATCGTAACTTTTTAGTTTTTCATTTAGTAACTTATCGTGTACTGTGTCATGAATAAAAATTTCTACTTCTTCATATATGTCCATCTAGATACCACTGACCACATTACGTGACGTACGAAGATAAGTGTTATCTTAGCAGTCAAAAATGTTTGAAATGTAAACAACTGAATGTTAAATTGCCTATTGATGTTTCTTGTTTATTCTTGAGCTCTGTGCGCCAGACGAATACATATTCAGCGAAAATGTAAGGACATTAGTTCAGTGATTTAAATATGCGACTCGCATAAGGCACAGATTGAAATAAATTAACATTTCTGCACAGGCATAAATTTCAGCACATAGCCCCACTGGCACACCCAGCAAACAGACCTCATCAGACTAAAAAAAAATCTATAGTTAAAAATTAATGTAAAATTTCTTGTAAAGCACCTGCTGATGGTAGTATGTTGTCGAAAGGCGGCGTGATAATGATTGCTAGTTGTATGTGACTGAAGTGAAAAAAGTATTTTATAAATTTTGTAATACAGTTGCTGACCTCAATAAATTCTATCCAACATAGATAAAATTCAGCTTATTAAATTATTTAGTTAAAAGGCACTCACGACTTACCAGGCTGTGACGTCATATCCTATGATGATCGTCTGTAACGTTGTGAGAGTGCCACTAACTTCCTCGGTATCAGTAATTCACGGTCTGCAAGCTAAGTCAACTTGTAGTATCTGACAAGTTGACCAGCCCTATAACATTTTATAACATCCACACCTTGGGACTAATGAAAAGCTAGAAAAATAATACATCTGTGGGACGAGGGTTCTGGAGAATTTGTTGATACTACCTTGTATTCGTTTCGGATTTGTGTCAATCAGTTCTAGTCTGACGTCAACTTTGTAGATGCCTATACGTTTTCATGAAGAGGATCCTGAGGAGTGCTCACGGTCATTTTAAATAGATTCCTTGACAAAAACTTACGATCTTCATTAGACTAAGTGCTGTGTAAACTACACTAAAGAGTCAAAGAAACTGGTACACCTGCCTAATATTGTGTAGTGCCGCAACACGACGTGGCATGGACACGACTAATGTCTGAAGTAATGCTGTGGAGCTGTCCACAAATCCGTAAGAGCACCAAGGGGTGGAGATTTCTTCAGAACAGCACGTTGCATCTCATATACACTCAGTGACGTTCTCGTCTGGGGAGTTTGGTGGCCAGCGCAAGTGTTAAAACTCGGAAGAGTGTTCCTCGAGCCACTCTGTAGGAATTCTGGACATGTTGGGTATCGCATTGTGCTGCTAGAATTGTCTAAGTGCACAATGGACATGAATGGATGCAGGTGATCAGACAGGATGCTTACGTACGTGTCACCTGTCAGAGTCGTATCTAGGGGTATCGGGGATCCCATGTCACTCCAACTGGACAAACCCCACACCATTACAGAGCCTCCACCGGCTTGAACAGTCTCCTGCTCACATGCAGGGTCCATGGATTCATGAGGTTGTCTCCATGTCTGTATGCGTCCATCCGCTCGATGCCATTTGAATCGAGACTCGTCTGACCAGACAACATGTTTCCAGTCATCAAAATCGCAGACGAAGCGTAGAGCTTTGTGTCGTGAGGTCATCAAGGGTACACGAGTGGGCCTTCGGCTCCCAAAACCCATACCGATGAAGTTTCGTTGAATGGTTCACGCGCTGACACTTGTTGATGTCCCACCATTGAAATCTGCAGCAATTTGCGGAAGGGTTGAACGTCACGTTGAACGATTCTCTTCAGTCGTGTTTGGTCCGGTTCTTGCAGGATCTTTTTCCAGCCGCAGCAATGTCGGAAAATTGATGTTTTACTTGCTTCCTGATATTCACGGTGCACTCATGAAATGGTCGTACGGGAAAATCCCCAGTTCATCTATACCTCGGAGATGAAGTGTCCCATCGCTAGTGCGCCGACTATAATACCACTTTCAAACTCACTAAAATCTTGATTACCTGCCATTATAGCAGCAGTAATGGATCTAACAACTGCGCCATACACTTTTTATATTAGCGTTGCCGACCGCAATGCCGTATTCCGCCTGTTTACATATCCCTGTATTGAATGTTCATGCCTATACCAGTTTCTTAAGAGCTTGAGTTTAAAAACGATATGTACACGTAAGAAAAATGGCTTTTCCATGACATCCCTTCTTCTTTGCGACGTGTGACTATACTTGTTCGTTGTCGGAGAGTTCATTACGCTGCCACTGTACAGAACGGAGGGTATTCGTGGAAGCAGTACGAAGAGTGACAATAGAGTTTGGAAAAAAGAAGCTAGTATTATCGAAACGGTATTGTTGGAATGCAATTAGCGTCTCACTAAGGGTAATTTGACAGGTTTAATGACATTAGGATATTGTGATTTTCCATTGTGGAAATCGGCTGCATCACGAAAGTCCTGCTTTCAAAGTCGTTCTCCAAATCATTTGTGTTTAAGTCAGTCGTGTATCGCTGACGTAGTGCAAAGAAGTTCTGTATCCAAGTTCTCGACTGTTACGCGTACTATAGTCTTTAACTCGGAAAGGTATTTCTGCTGTCGATACCTTTGGAAGTATAGTTAACCGATTGGTCTGCACAGAAAAGTTCGATGGAACCATGCTCCAGTGAAGTCCAGATGAAAGTAATCTGTTTCCCCGTTATGATATCGCTGGATCTTCACACTGTTCGGTGCTAGCATGACGACGCTGTGTGTGCTGAGTCGATGTTACGCTCCGATTGTCGTTTCGATACCGTATCCTAAAAGAATTATGGTGATGTCGTGGCTGTACTGTCACAGCTTAGCGCTTTCTTTGCAAGGCATTCAGGGGTTTAAGTGTGCCTTCAGACATATCCAGACTTAACATCCGTTGTTCATGGAACAATGTCGGTATTTCCTTTGTCTATCCGTCAGACTAGAGGGTAGCATCCATTACTTTCACAACATTACATTTCCCTTAGTATTTTACAGTGCGTAGAATTTCCTTATGTTCTCTTTCTTGTGTTACCTGAAGCTGTACCCCACGTGGTCCATCATAGTACAAATGTAATGTCGTTGTTGCTACCTTTTTATTGACTTAATGGTTAATAATAAGGAATTACACTAAACTGCTTTCGATTTATTCACATCTTCCATTCATTGAAAAAACTCACATGAGTTATAAGCTGTTTCCATGATCTGTTACATTTTTACACGAGACTCTATTAGATTTGAGAACAAGTTATCACCGACATCTTCATTTCATGTGATCTGCCTATAAAATAGATCATAATTGCACTTACAGATCATAACAGGCATATAGAATGTATAATCGTAATCATGCACTCCCAAATATTCGTTTAAGCTCCCCTTTTATTCTACCTTGCGCTAGTACAGCATTTCCTACTTCTGAACATCACAATTATACCGCGATAGATTATCGTTCATCAGTAAACCCCGATTCTTTAAAGAATCGAACTCCCGTGTATGAAACAGCTTAAAACGTCTGATTTACTCATAAATGAGTTGATGTGTTAAAAATATTTGACGTTAAGCATGCGAGCTCGAAAAAGTTTGGAAAAGGTTTGAAATTATGCTTAAAGTTCTTTGGATGTCGCTCATTGTTCCCATTATGAAAGACTGGATGAATGTGGTTTCGGTCAATTGTGCTACATTTTAAGCAAATGCTAATTTCTCATTCAGCTCAATGTTTATGACATCGTATTTTCTGAACTATTTATCATTTAGTGATACTCTGCAAGTACATTCGGTGATGTATGACATCTGGAAAGTGTAAACGAACTGAGTTAGCAGTAGCGCCGTAACTTGTCAACGGTTTGTGTTAGGACGTTCAAGCTGCATGGTTGGCCTCGGGACATGATGGGAATTAGTATGCGCTGTATGGTTTGGTTTAGCGATGAATCCCCTTTCATGTGGATGGGTTCGTCAATAAGTAAAATTGGCGCATCTGGGAGACTGAGGATCCGCATTTCGCAGTCTATAAGTCTCTTCACCGTCAACGGGTGACTATCTGGTGTGCAATGTCCAGTCTCGGAATAATCGGTGCGATATTCCTCGATGGCACGGTGACTACCGAACGGTACGTGAAGGTTCTGGAAGATGATTTCTTCACCATTATCCAAAGTGACCCTCATTTCGACAAGATGTGTTTCGCGCTCGACCCCATCGAAGCAGGAGAGGAGCACTTTGAGGCCCGCACTAAGGCTCTGGGATAGCCAGAGGCTACTAGCGTAGGCCTCCATTGGCCGCCATAGTCTCCCGATCTGAACACATGCGACTCCTTTTTGTGGGGCTGTATTGAAGACAAGTTGTGCAGCAATAACCACAAAACCACTGCTGAACTGAAAGCAGCCATTCAGGGGGTCATCGAAAGCATCTGTTCCGACACTTCAGCGGGTCATGCAGAATTTCGCTATTCGTCTGCGCCAAATCGTCGCCATTGATGGTAGACATAACGTACAGGTCAGAACCTAAATCCGAATATCTGTAATGACGTTTGCATGTTACATAAGTGTCTGCACGCCGTGGTTTGTAAGGAATTTAAGTTTTTTCCATATAATTCATGATTGTCACCCTGTGTTTTGGAGGCAACACAATCGTTCTACAGTCAGCTTGAAATGCCGTTTCCCTAATTTTTCTCAGTAGAGTTCCTCGAAAAGAATGTCGCCTTCCCTCGAAGGATTCCCATTTGATTTCCCGAAGCACCTTCGTAGCACATGAGATTTTCCAGTCGCCTTGGACTCTGCAATGGGCGAGTGATTCGGGATAAGTGCAGGCTAAGTAAGGGTCCATTGCCGAAGCGTTCTCTATGAAACACCGAGTTGGGATTCCATCTGGGCCGGGTGACTTATTTGATTTCAACTCCATCAGTTGTTTCTCTATACCAGGGATGATTATTACTACGTCGTTCACGCGGGACGATGCTATGTTTGTACGATTCTTCTACGTGAACGATTTGCTGGACGTGAAATTTAAAATTTCGGATTTAGTTTTGCTATCTTCAACTGCCAAACCAGACTAGTCAACAAGTCATTGGATGGAAGCCTTAGGCCCACTTAGTGATTGTACACAGAACCAGAACTTTCTCGGGTTCCCTGCCAGATCTTTTGCTATGACGGTGGTAGCAGTTGTATGTTTCGCGCATAGATCTTTTCACAGACGCACGAATCTCTACTAATCCTTGCTTGTCGTTATTTGCCCGTTCTTTTTTGAATCGAGAGTGCAACATCTTTGCTTCCTCAGAAATATTCCAATCTCGTTATTAAACCAGGGGGGTTCTTTCCCATCCTTAATCCACTTACTAGGCACATAATCTCCATACCACGATTTACGATCTGCTTAAACTTCGCCCATAATTCCTCTACGTTTATCTTATTGGAACTAAGTGATGTCAATTTACTGTCTAAGCCTAACAACTGTCTAAGCCTAACAACTGATTATCTGCTCTTTCTAGCAGATACACTCTCCTAGCCTTCTTAACTAATTTGTGAACTTTCGTAAACATAGGTGTTGTAATGACACCATAATCGCTAGTACCCGTTTCTATAGTCTGATTTGTATCTGCAAGGTCTAAGATATTTACATTGCGTGTGGGCTGCCGAACTAGCTGCTCAAGATAGTTTTCAGAAAACGTGTTCAAAAGTATTTCGCATGACTGTCTGCCTGTACCTCCTGCAGTGAATCCATAGACGCCTCTGTCTATACTCGATAGGTTAAAGTCGCATCCAACTAGTAAAGCAAGGTGTGGGTATTTACGCACGCTGACAATAGACATACTTCGAATGAATTTAGAAGCGTCACTGCAGAATCGAGTGGTTGGTTGAAACATCCAGCAACCAAATTGGTTTCACCTACACCTGAACTAAGTTTCATACATCGATGATTTCAGCCGTGAATAGAAATATTAAAAAAGGTAGGGATACCATTTCGATTTTACACAGAGTACCTGAAGGAACTTGGCCCCCTTCTTGCAGCGGTGTCCCGTAGGTCTCTAGAAGAGCGTAGCGTTCCAAAGGATTGGAAAAGGGAACAGGTCATCACCGTTTTCAAGAAGGGACGTCGAACAGATGTGCAGAACTATAGACCTATATCTCTAACGTCGACCAGTTGTAGAATTTTGGATCACGTATTATGATCGAGTATAATGACTTTTCTGGAGACCAGAAATCTACTCTATAGGAATCAGCATGGGTTTCGAAAAAGACGATCGTGTGAAACCCACCTCGCGTTATCCGTCCACGAGACTCAGAGGCCATAGACACGGGTTCACAGATAGATGCCGTGTTTCTTGACTTCCGCAAGGCGTTCGATTCAGTTCCCCACAGTCGTTTTATGAACAAAGTAAGAGCATATGGACTATCAGACCAATTGTGTGATTGGATTGAAGAGTTCATAGATAACAGGGCGTTGCATGTCATTCTCAATGGAGAGAAGTCTTCCGAAGTAAGAGTGATTTCAGGTGTACCGCAGGGGAGTGTCGTAGGACCGTTGCTATTCACAATATACATAAATGACCTTGTGGATAACATCAGATGGTCACTGAGGCTTTTTGCGGATCATGCTGTGGTATATCGAGAGGTTGTAACAATGGAAAATTGTACTGAAATGCAGGAGGATCTGCAGCGAATTGACGCATGGTGCAGGGAATGGCAATTGAATCTCAATGTAGACAAGTGTAATGTGCTACGAATACATAGGAAGAAAGATCCTTTATCATTTAGCTACAATATAGCAGGTCAATAACTGGAAGCAGTTAATTCCATAAATTATATGGGGGTAGGCATTAGGAGTGATTTAAAATGGAATGATCATATAAACTTGATCGTCGGTAAAGCAGATTGCAGACTGAGATTCATTGGAAGAATCCTAAGGAAATGCAATCCGAAAACAAAGGAAGTAGGTTACAGTACACTTGTTCGCCCACTGCTTGAATATTGCTCACAAGTGTGGGATCCGCACCAGATAGGGTTGATAGAAAAGATAGAGAAGATCCAACGGAGAGCAGCGCTCTTCGTTACAAGATCATTTACCAATCGCGAAAGCGTTGCGGAGATGATACATTAACTCCAGTGGAAGACTCTGCAGGAGAGACGCTCAGTAGCTCGGTACGGGCTTTTGTTGAAGTTTCGAGAACATACCTTCACCGAGGAGTCAAGCAGTACATCCTACGTGTATCTCGAGAAGAGACCATGAGGATTAATCAGAGAGATTAGAGCCCACACAGAGGCATATCGACAATCTTTCTTTCCACGAACAAAACGAGGCTGGAATAGAAGGGAGAACCCATAGAGGTACTCAAAGTACCCTCCGCTACACACCGTCAGGTGGCTTGCGGAGTATGGATGTAGATGTAGATGTAGATGAAATATCTCTTTAGGTAAGAATGCGGCGTCTTGAAGCCGTTAGGTAGATTATCCTTCAGTCAAAATCCTGTATTAAAGGGAAATGCTGTAAGAACAGTTTGCAGAAGTCAAGCCTCTTATGTACTCAGTTTAGCTAAAAAATTTAGCAGGCTTTCTACCTCTTTCAGTTTATGTCGGAGATGTAAGTCGAAGACGGCGATCTACGAAAGCCTCCACCAAAAGAAACCAGGAGGCAAAAGAATTGTGTTCAACGCAGTAGTTCTGCGGAACGATAGCCGACGAATGCTAATAATGCGGTAGATAAGAGCGGAAGCTCCGAAAGTTCCAAAACTTCTCAAGAGTTTCCTTCACTGCCCTCTCAATGTTAGAAGTCCATGATGACGGTTCTCCACTAAACTGCTAACATGCGCGAAATTCGGTCACTGACAGCGAGGATTTGCATCTGCCGCAAATGTGCTGCTTTGTGCGTAGAGGATTTGGAAATTTCGATGCACGTACACGCATGCCGAGAGGAAGCCAGAGGGCGATGAATATTCATAACGGGTAGCGCCACGTGTCAGGTCACGTGCGTCGACCACCCATTGCGCCCTGTGATTCATTGCGCTGTCCTATATTGGGCTGGGAGCAACAGTATCGCATCAATACAGCCACACACCAATTTCCTTCCTCTCTCCGCCTCTCGTGGGCTTCTGTCACAGTAATTTAATATTACGTAAGTCTGAAGGCTTTTGTTGCCATTTTCATTGACGGAAATTTCTTTAGGTAAGAATGCGGCGTCGTTTTCCGCTTCAGAGTCGACGTTTCAACCCCTTACGTTTCTTCCGGTGTCGCAAAGTAGCTAAACGCTGTCGGAAATCAGTGTCGCGGTTCACTTACGAATAGATATTTCCCCGCGCTTTTTCCAAAGATGTGGAGAGATCGCAAAATGCGAAAAGCCTTTGCCACATTGCCCTACCGCAGTCTGTTAACGAAGGTACGGAGTAGGTTTCTAGACATGTGAGTGGCTCGAAGACTTCTTAAGTAATAGAACCCAGTACGCTGTCCTCGACGGAGTGTTCATCAGGGACAAGGATAACGTTAGGAGTGCTCTAGGGTAGTGTGATGGGATCTATATTGTTCTCTGCACATGTAGATGAGCTGACGGATGACGTGAGGAGCAATCTGGAACTGTTTGTAGTCTACGGGGAAGGGTCGCCGTTGATTGACTGAAGCAGAATGGACGAAGATTTAGACAGAATTTCCATTTGGTATGTGAACGGCAGCTTGCTCTAAATGTATAAAATTTGTAAGTTAATTCAGATGGGTAAGCAAAAAAATCGTATAAAATTCCAATACAATATTAATAGTGTGCTGCCTAACTCAGTCAAGCGTAACGTTGTAAAACGATACGACATGAGAGAAGGTGCTAAGACAGGTAATAGGGCAGGCGAATGTTTGACTTCAGTTTATCGGAAGAATTCCAGGAAAGTGTAGCTAATGTTTAAAGGAGATCGCTTATAGAACACTAGTGTAACCCATCCTAGAGTACTCCTCGAGAGTTGGGGATCCAAACGAGATCGGAATGAAGGAAGACATCGATGCAGTTTAGAAACTTTCTACTAGATTTGCTACCGGTAGGTTCAGTCACCACGTGATTATTACAGGCATGCTTCGTGAATTAAAAAGGGAATTCCTGGAGGGAAGTCGACCTTCTTTTCGCAAAATGGTATTGAGAAAATTTAGAGAACCGACATTTGTGTCTGACTGCAGGACGGTTCTGCTGCTGCCAATACACATTTCACGTAAGAACCGCGAATACCAGATAAGATTTTCAAATGGCTCTGAGCGCTATGGGACTTAACATCTGAGGTCATCAGTCCCCTACAACTTAGAACTACTTAAACCTAACTAACCTAAGGACATCACACACATCCATGCCCAAGGCAGGATTCGAACCTGCAACCGTAGCGGTCGCGCGGTTCCAGACTGCAGCGCCTAGAACCGCTCGGCCACCACGGCCGGCCCAGATAAGAGAAACCTGAAGTGGTACGCAGGCAGACAGCCGTTTTTCCCTCACTTTATTCGGGAGTTGAACAGGAAAGTGAATGACTAGTGGTGGTAGAAAGTACCATCCCCCGTGAACCGTATGGTTATTCCCGGAATAAGTGTGTGGATGTATATCTAGGGAGACGCGAAATTTAACTCACCAACTAAATTCACAATATCGTCATTTTGTTCCCGATGGCACTTCACAATAACATTGTTTCGTTTTTAATGGCAAGCTACATATTGTATTGTATTGTATTGTATGTTGACCGGTGACCTAGAAACGACGGAGAGGCTCCGTCCCCGCCGCAGCCGCAGTGGTCCACAACCCCACGACGACTACCGCAGTCCACTTTAGCCCTCCACCGCCCCACACCGAACCCATGGTTATTGTGCGGTTCGGCCCCCGGTGGACCCTCCCTTGGAACGTCTCACACCAGACGAGTGTAACCCCTATGTTGGCGTGGTAGAGTAATGGTGGTGTACGCGTACGAGGAGAACTTGTTTGCGCAGCAATCGCCTACATTGTGTAACTGAGGCGGAATAAGGGGAACCAGCCCGCATTCGTCGAGGCAAATGGAAAACCGCCTAAAAACCATCCATAGACCGGCCGGTTCACCGGACCTCGACAAAAGTCCGCCGGGAAGATTCGTGCCGGGGACCAGGCGCTCCTTCCTGCCCGGAAAGCTGTGCGTTAGACCGCACGGCCAACCGGGCGGGAAGCTACATACAGTAATGTACTGAAATGTAAATGAAGTCCCATGCGTCTTCACAGATCGTAGGGGAACGATGCGCAAGACCCGCACCGCCGTACTAGGCCGTACTAGGCAAGGTCCTAATGGAGGTGGTTTGCCGTTGGCCTTCTCCGACCGTAACGGGGATTTATGATGATGATGATGAAGACGACACCCAGTCATCTCGGGGCAGGTGAAAATCTCTGATCCCGTCGAGAATCGAACGCGGGATCCCGTGCTCGGGAAGCGAGAAAGCTACCGCGAGACCACGAGCGGTGGACAGTAATGTACTGAAGTTTGACAAAAATAAGGAATCATCGAGGAAAATGTGTGCTTAAAAATAAGCGTAAATCCTAGCCGACGGTGCAGGTTGCACTGTTTTATTTGACCACGAATGGCACCTGCGCAATGTCCTCAATACGTTGCAAGTGTCAGTCGCGCTGAGTACAGTGTTCTGTGTAGTTGTGAGTGCATTATGTCGGAGTTAAGTGAATTAGAATGTGGGCAAATTGGTGGCGCTCGTATGGCGGGTGCTGCCGTAACCAAGGCAGCAGAAGTGTTTGGTGTTCGAAAAGCTACCGTGTCGAACATCTGTACCGCATACAAGGAAAATGGAAAGACAGCAACGACTAAGTAACAACACGGACGAATGTGTGAGTTGAGTGATCGTGACAGACGGTGTTTGAGGAGGATTGTGACCAGAAACAAGAGCACGACAACTACCAGTGTCACTGTGGAATTGTCGCACTCGCGAACTCTGTCAACATCAAACAACAGGAAGGAATTTGAGGGCGAGCTGGAATTCCCAAACCACTCGTCAGTAATGCCAGGAAAACACAGTATCGAAGCCACAACAACTGGACTATGGAGCAATGGAAGAATGCCATTTGGAGGGGTGAGTCGTATTTTTCACTGTCTCCCACTTCTGTCTGAGGTTACATCGCAGAAGTAAAACATGGCGGGCGTTCGGTGATAATTTGGCAGTTATATCGTGGTATTCCAAGGACCCTATGATTACTTCTCAAGGTCACATTACTGCCAAATTGCCCGTCCCTGTTCGCCATATTGTAGCTAGGCAATGCGACCATTTGGCTGATCAAGTCTATCTCATTTTACAATATTTGTTTCCCGACGGCGATTCTGTGTTCCAAAAGCACATGCCCCCTGTTCACACAGATCTAATCATACAGGATTGGTTTTGTGGCCACGAGGATGAATTGTAATATCTCAATTTGTCACCGCAATACAATTGGGTTGTTTGGAGTAAGAGACCAAACAGCGAGGTCATCGGTCTCATCGGATAGGAGAAGGACGGGGAAGGAAGTCGGCCATGCCCTTTCAAGGAATCATCCCGGTATTTGCGTGGAGTGATTTAGGAAAATCACGGAAAACCTAAATCAGGATGGCCGGACGCGGGTTTCAACCGTCACAACTGTGATCAGATCTTTTATTGAGCATTTGTGCTCTGGTTTGAAGGTAAGTGTGCGTGATCGTTATCCACCTCCACCATCGTTGCCTGAACTTGCCACCAGAATTTTGGAACACGTATTATGTTCGAGTATAATGCCTTTTCTGGAGACTAGAAATCTACTCTGTAGATATCAGCTTGGGTTTCGAAAAAGACGATCGTGTGAAAGCCAGCTCGCGCTATTCGTCCACGAGACTCAGAAGGCCATAGACACGGGTTCCCATGTAGATGCCGTGTTTCTTGACTTCCGCAAGGCGTTTGATACAGTTCCCCACAGTCGTTTAATGAAGAAAGTAAGAGAATATGGACTATCAGACCAATTGTGTGACTGGATTGAAGCGCTCCTAGATAACAGAACGCAGCATGTCATTCTCAAAGGAGACAAGTCTTCCGAAGTAAGAGTGATTTCAGGTGTGCCGCAGGGGAGTGTCATAGGACCGTTGCTATTCACAATATATATAAATAACCTTGTGGATAACATCGGAAGTTCACTAAGGCTTTTTGAGGATGATGCTGTAGTATATCGAGAGGTTGTAAAAATGAAAAATTGTACTGAAATGCAGAAGGATCTGCAACGCATTGACGCATGGTACAGGAAATGGCTACTGAATCTCAATGTAGACAAGTGTAATGTGCTGCGAATACATAGAAATAAAGATCCTTTATCATTTAGGTACAATATAGCAGGTCAGCAACTGGAACCAGTTAATTCCATAAATTATCTGGGAGTAGGCATTAGGAGTGATTTAAAAAGGAATGACCTTGTAAAATTAATCGTCGGTAAAGCAGATACCAGACTGAGATTCATTGGAGGAATCCTAAGTAAATGCATTCCGAAAGCAAAGGAAGTAGGTTACAGTACACTTGTTCGCCCACTGCTCGAATACTGCTCACCGGTGTGGGATCCGTACCAGATAGGGTTGATAGAAGAGATAAAGAAGATCCAACAGAGAGCAGCGCGCTCGTTACAGGATCATTGAGTAATCGCGAAAGCGTTACGGAGATGATAGATAAACTCGAGTGAAAGACTCTGCAGGAGAGACGCTCAATAGCTTGGTACGGGCTTTTGTTAAAGTTTCGAGATCATACCTTCACCGAGGAGTCAAGCAGTATATTGCTCCCTCCTACGTATATCTCGCGAAGAGACCATGAGGGTAAAATCAGAGAGATGAGAGCCCACATAGGGGCATACCGACAATCTTTCTTTCCACGAACAACACGAGACTGGACTAGAAGGAGAACCGATATAGGTACTCAAGGTACCCTCCGCCACACACCGTCAGGTGCCTTGCGGAGTATGGATGTAGATGTAGATGTACTTTGCATGAAGAATGGTCTAAGGGTCCCTTGAAAACCATATAGGATCTGTATTTATCCATTCCTAGATGACTGGAAACTGTTTTGAATGCCAAAGATTTTCCTACACCGTACCAGGCGTAGTAATGTGCTTTGTTTTTGTTGCTTTCTTATTTTTGTCCACCATCTCTAAATGACGTCCTGCAGAAGTTAAATCTTTAAAGGCCAGGGCTGTTATCAAATATAAATTGTTTTATCTTTAATTTCGATACAATAATTATTACTTAGAACGTGTTTACGTGTTATGCAATTTGTGGAACTTATTACAAGTAGGCACTGAATGTGGTACAAAGCTTCTGAAACATGTTTGTCCATTAAAAACAATAGCTGAGTGGCTCTGAATTCCGATAATTTATCCTGAAAATAAGATGCTATTAAACTTCAAATGAAAACGGCGATTAACCTCTGAGGCGATGTGGATGACATAAGTGGTCTCTGTGCTACCTGGATGTAGAATCCTGGTCTCTGAGCACAGCATTTCAATGTGTTTGCTCGTCCGTGTTCGCCATATTGTAGCCAGGCAAAAAGTTCTCATCTGTTTAGTATTTAATTATTTCTAGTTACAAATTTTCTGTCGTTTATTGTAAAATCGTCCGAAGCGTAGGGCCAATAGGTGAGTACAATACCGCACTATTTCATTAACGGGCATCCACATAATCAGCAAAATTTGAAAATCGTCTGCTGTCACACTCATTTGATGCTCTGTTTACACGCATGTGTCAGAAGACACTCGTTCTCTTTCAAAGAATTTTGCAGTCACTTCTGCGTCTGCTAAGGTACCTTATCTTTGTGTTAATATTATGAGTTTTGCTCCATTCGAGTGTCCTGAATATTGACGGGAGCCAACCAAAAGCCGAGAGAACCGCTATCGTGGCCACATGTCAGTGGACAACACGACACTATCTCTCGTTCCGCCTGCCCTCATGACGACGTGGTGATCTGTTCAGTATAGAGGCTTTGTTTTGTGATATTGAAATGGGTTGTGGTGGAATGATTTCTGGATGCTTGCTTGCGTTGCGTTTACGCCATTATACATTACATGTGTTTTCAGATTATGGAACAATAGATTTCTTTGCACAAGATAATTTGCAGTCGTGTCTAACGTCTGTAAACCTAGGTGTCTGTTCACATTCACAACTTCGTTAGAACACGTAGGAGACTATATCCACTCTTCATTCAGTCACAAGAGTTTTCACGTTGTTTATCTCATTCTCCTTCCACTCCTCACATAATATTTGAGGGTGATAGTACGAATATATTGTGCTTTATTTTTCTTTTGTTTGTGGCTGATCAAGTAAAGACAGGTGGTCGGTTAAATGGTATTTGTGTACGAAAGATGAGATTTTGAATTCAGTTTCCAAACAATATAGTAACTGTTAATTTAATTTGGGATTCTTACGAACTTAGTGTTGCTTTTTCGATATTTACTCAAAACTCTACAAGTGTTCACTAAAAAACTACGTACTAGGGTGTACTATGTGCTCTTTAACTTCGTTTAAAGCCTTGAGGAAAGAAACTCCTTTTAACATTAAAGATTTTTAGTTAATCATAGATAACTAAACCATCGTAAATTTTACAATTGCAGTTGGTATCAGCTCGCGGTTCTCGCCAATCTGGTATTGTCAGTACAGGGTGTAAAACAGGACATTTTGAATTTATTTTCTATGTGAATTACCATTAGAGAATTTGTAATTTAAATTAACAAGTGCATACACTATAAATTATGACTTCCTTTAAATAAAGTATGGAGTATTAGAATTTACGATGGTTTAATATAATGTCCCAATTGCCGCCCTTCCCATAGTGTTCTATCGTTAAATGAAATTTTCAGCTAGTCAGGTAAGTTCGTGCTGCTGTTGAACTTGAAGACGTATTTTTTGGAGATGATTACTTTCAGAAAAATTTCTGCTGCTGCTCAGCTCAACTAGGTGTTATAGGATACAGAGTGCAAACATATTAACATTGCACGAATTACATCTGTAAGATTCATTCATGTATACATATAGGCAGTAGCTCAGTGAGATTCGTTGTAAGGAATATGGTTATGTTTTGTTTCGGTTTAAATCTTGTTAAACCCCCCATTTAATTATTCCATTGCGCTATGAGAAAATTCTTGTCATTATGAAATTTAAACGCGTAGTTAGACTGAAGTTGTATACATGTGAGTCAAACTTCAAAACAAAGGATAATGTATAAGGTCAGTGAAGACCGGAATCATAGGCTCTTACGAACTCATAGGTTGAAATATAAACTACTGCAATGCTTTCATACTTCATCATACAGATGTTTCTATCTCTAGCGTGCATTGTATCTGATGCGAATATCCTGCAAGAAATTTACTAGTATTTGCAACATTGTTAAATCGACATTTGCTGTTCTTTTATAGAATTATGCTGTTGTATTTGAGGTATGTTTCTCTACAATCCAGTGACAACACAAATGCTTGTAGGGAATTCATAGTTTCAGATATAAGGTATGTAAAAATTTATTTCGTTTTGGATTGTAGAGTATGTGTCATTCCATATTTTAATATTATATTATAATGAAGAAATATTTTCTTAATTTATTCGTAATTAATATCATCAACAGTGGTATGATGTAAAAGATAGTCAACTTTGTTCAAGACATGCCTACACAGTTTTAATAGTTTATTTTACTAATTACTCTGTAGGGTCTCAGAATAAATGAAGGTCAATTTAGCACCTAACATAAGAGTTTTATACATGGTAACGGAAAAGTGAATCTGACACCTAACTTACCTAACTTACCTAACGGCGGTAATGAGCAGATTTGCCTATAAGTATGTAAAGCAATAGGGATGACACTCAATAGACGGTATTAACACACCACTCCTTTAAAATGCATGTCAGTGAGCAGAAGGTGAAAGAAGCAGCGAGAGGAAACGTTTTCTGTGGAAACAGGAACAGGCAGACGCAGAGGCCATACCACGGGAGGCACCACGAAAACCTCTTAGGGGGCGTCCTGCGGCGAGAGGCAGCGACCGGACAGGTGATGCATACTGGAGAGCAAGTAATGGGCCACCAGAAGTAGGACAGAATGAAGCTTTAGAGAACTGTGTTTCGGAATTCCAAATAGGATATGAACAAAACCAGTGATGCAGTTGATCACGTGAACAGCGAGTGGTACACATGTGATGTACGCATGTAACTTTTAGGCGCCTGGAGTGGGCACAAAACGTCTAATTGGCGGAAACGAACTAGGAAGGAGTAAAGTGCCGAGATTTTGACGCAGTTTAATTGTAGGGCCCTTGCGATTGGTAGAGAGAGTTTCCACAAAAACAAGAGAAACGCTCCTATTGGTCGAAAAAAGACGTGACGTGGAGAATGAGAAAACGCAGGTGGAGAGAGAGTTCGGCTACAAGAATGACGAGAGCGAAAATTTCGTGGACTCTTCTCTGAACTGGCGTCAAGTGCAGAACGGGGCACATAACGCTCTCTACGACACAGAGGAGAATTTTGTGTGAACACTGTGTTCAATGCAGCTACATTCAGCTAGATATTAGCTGTAGCGGCGTTGAGCTCCAACTGTGGAGAAACGAACCAGTCAGTTAGTTAATTGTTCTTACGAGGACTGAGAGAGCATTTTAATATGCATGCTGCTCCAGACATGCGCATGCATATCGCCATATTCCAAGACTAGGGATGAGTACGTGTTTTCTCACATAACGAGGAACATAGGGAAAGTTTCTGCTGGAAAAATAAGCAAAGGCTTAATTAGTTTTTATAGGAATTCCAGAGGACGAGAGCAGCCATGCAGACGACAGCTCATCGCAGCTAAGGTGAATTCCACGAGCAGAGGTGTAAAGTCCTTTGTTCATCAGCTTGCGTCCACTCTAAACTCGAGCGATCTTGGGTAATCTTTTGCTCAACTTATCACAAAACTAACCATCTTCCGTAGACTTGATCGTCATCCTAAATAGTACGGAACTTTGTACCGGAATTGGATGATTTATCGTAGTACTGGCCAACATCATGATGTAGTCGTAAAATTAATTTTGTAGAGAAACTTCTAGTTAAAATTTACCATTGTTTTGTTTAGGATTATTTCACTTTCTGAGGACGAGATGCATTCATTCGACAACTGTCGTAACATTGTCACATTGTAAACTGTAAAATGCGTATATTTCTGTGATGATTGCAACATTAAACCAAAAATTTTTACAGCTTACACCGTTGTTATTTTGTCCTCAAAACCTTACAACTGGTACTTAAAGATGTAGCTAATACAACTTTGATTTCTAGTGCATCTGAGGGTTGTGTTTCACACGACAGTGGAATGAGCGAGTAAAGGATAAGTGAAAATGAAGGAGGAGCTATTGACTATCAGGACCACACAAGTTTTGTTTCCATTACTTTCGAAACAGTTTATTTGTTTCTTCTTCAGAAATATTGAACATCAAATCTAGTAGACTCAGATGGATGCTGAATCGGAATGTACTTTGGTTTAAACTGTACTGACATTTCGTGTCCGCTGTGTTCTGCTGAGACAAGAAATGTAATACTAGAACATGTGGCCTGCATGTTCAAAGACAGTTGCAGTTTATTTAGAGGTCTTTGTATTATGAACACGGAACAACCAAATAAGTAATCCGATCAAATATTAATACTTCATTGGAAGATGCCCAGAATTATACTTCAGATACTCATCCCATCATCTACTGAGGAATGGTTAAGGTACTGTGTTCGCATTCGTAATGAGCAGAATTCAGATTCGCATGTATGTATTCTGAAAATTTTTTCCGTTTCCCTTATACCACTTTACTTCCAAAGTTGCATTAAGTGGAACATCTGGTTCCGTAGACAAGAAGACGATCAGTCTCTGGCCTACCCCAATCCAACCTAGCTTGCTCTCCCTTTGCAACCTACCTTCCTTTCTTCTCTTCTATCAGTCAGCCAACAGAATAATTAGACAGTAGACTCACATCTTAGTGTCGACGTTCCCAGACATTGAACACTCACGTTAGTTCGTGATCCACATCATTCAGAGGAAATACGCAATATGGTTGTGAAAACGGCTGGTAACAGTTAACTGAATGTTAGATCCGAGCTGTAAGTGCGGGAGGTAACAGTTTGCAACTGATTCTTCTCGATGTAAAGTCACATTGTCATTCGTGGTAAGGGATTACGTGGTATTAGGTCCTAAAAAGAAGTTAAGTTTGTATCAAATTGCTCGTCTTTTTCTTTCTTTATCGGCAAGGGAGACTGAACATTCGAGAAGAAACAGCTAGCAGAATTTCTGTTTCCCCCTTACTTAACTTTGCTTCCTTTCTTCTCTTCGATCAATCAGCCAACAGAATAATTAGACATTGAACTCACGTCGACGTTGCCAGACACTGAATACTCGCGTTAGTTCATGATCCACATCATTCAGAAGAAGTACGCAATATGGTTGTGAAAACGGCTGGTAACAGTTAACTGTCAGATTACGACAACCATAAACTGTTGCGTTATTTGAGCAGTCGCATTTTTTTTTAAAAAAAAGGACGTAGTCGTGATTGACATTTATATATGGATGTCAATACTTTTCAATTTACTTGTATTCATTTTACACGGGATATCAATATGAAGGAGCTGTCTTTCTCTTACTTACTTACACACACACAGACACACACACACAAACACATACACATACACCATCATACGAAGGCAGACAGCAAACAGACAGATGCATGCTCAGCCCACAAAAAAGTATTTGTTTCAATTCAAATTTCATCTGTCACACAGCGGATGATCGCAACGAGAAAAAAAATTTGATTTCTTTTTGAAATTATTTACGCTGACTGCCAGAATTTAATTTAGTGGCCGCATTTTGTAGCCGAATAATCTATCTTGTCATGTGTCAGAGTTTCAGTAACAAATGGATAACTATATTACACCTTGGAGCGTTGCATTTAGAATTATTGTTATTACTTGTTATGGATTGTATCACTAAACAAACTTTTTTTGTAGCTGTAGTCCCAACAACTACTGTTTAGGTGACTAAATGGTACTCATAATTACCCTCAAATTCATTTGCGTTAGAATATTATGACCTTAAACGATGGGCAAATCTTACTTTTTATCTTGAGCTGTAAGTAGAGGGTGAAAATATTAAAGATATTTGTTGAATTTAGCGTTCGTGATTTTGTTACTGAGTATTTCTGGAATGATTATGCTGCTACACAGTCTGAAACTATGTACTCGTCGTGCTCTCCAACTGGAAAGTCGGCCTTTTGCAGGTAACAAACGCCCTTACGTGGACCAAGTTCAGGGTTCAACACGGGTTGTCAGCCTGATACATTTCATTTCCAGTTCTCGTTTACAAGTACGTCCAGGACTAAAATTTCCTTCCAGGTGTCCAGCACCGTGTACAATTATTGAGAGGATACAACTTAGTTGTCGAAGTGAATATATTATAGCTCCAGAATGAGTTAAGTAGTCATACACGGAGAAGAAAGATCCGCTCTACCCAAAACTACAGTTAGGTGGTGATGGCACAATCATAAATGAGTAGTAAATGGTAGTATTGCCGGTAGTATTCGTAGAGAAAGAAACGAAATAAATGTGTAAATGAGAAACTTGGAACTGACGACTTCTCTTTGTTTTTTTGTTTGGCTGATTGTTTCTTTTGCACATAATTAGAACAGCACTACATTCAGTATTAGTACATAGTGTCTCTTTTATATTTGTAAAATGTAAATTGCATTATATAAGTAATAAACATTATTGATGGAGTAATTTCTGTGATTTTATATAACCACAGCAATTAATATTGATGCAAGTACAGTTTAAATCCAAATATATAAAATACATATGATTATTGTTGTTATTTCATACCCAAAAGAACGTTCTCATGATGATCAAACCCAAGAGTTTCCTGTTAATTGTTGATGAACCCGAAAGTTGTTTATCAATAACAAAACATGTTTAATGTAAGTTTGACTAACTATTCAGGCGATGTTTTATATATTTCTGTTTTACTTTCTTTTATTTTAAGTTTTTGTTGAGGAAATTATGTTATCTAACGCTAAGTGATAAACATATATTGTTTTCTTTACTTTTACTACAACATCTCTCTGTTTCACACAGCAAATCAACAATTTTCGAATAAAACATGAATTAAACATTGACAATTTCAGTTTAGCTATAAATAACGTTTACGTGCCAGTAACAGATGGGAGGATAACTTTTAGAACAAAAATATTTCTTAATTTACCCAGCCCCTTATATATCTGCACTTGGTTTCTAAATGTTTCACCACTTCTGGTTTTTAATGGAATCTAGTACGACAGTGACAGCATATGTGAACTTACTTCCTTACTTACTACAATTTACGGTAGCCTACTGTAGTTTTACAACCGTAATGGAGAAGAACACTTATTCTTTTTCTCGAAAGCATCAAATGGTGTTTTCTGCATTTCTGCTCTTTTGTCTCGACGTTTATGTTCACGATTAGTGTGTTTGCTGGTCATGTATTTGCTTACTCACCTATCCTTACGGCTCAGAAACTGCCACAAACCTTTCTAATCGTACGTTCTGGCGTACCACAGGGAACAGTGTTTGCTCCTTCGCTGTCCATGTTGTAGATTAGAATCTTGGTAGACATTATTAATAGCATCAGACTTATTTCAGGTGATGCAGTTATTTATAATGATGTAATGTTGTGTACGTGGCTGGAGGTACACAGCAGTACCACACAAGCATACCTCTCGCTGGCGTCTTCTCAGTTCCGAGTAACCACTTTCAGATTGCACTCGCTAGTCGGGACTACACTCTACTTCCGTGCCACGTCCCGTGGCGCATAATATTCGGCCGCCGACAGTGTTACCAACCATCAGAGAGATGATTGCCAACAGCGGACTATTTCACTTCCATCTAATACAGGAGATTGTATCACCAACACCAGCAAAACATGACACTCCACCAACACTCACTCAGTTCCTTCAGTTCGTCATTCCAACGGTGTCAGCATTTTCTGCAGTGTTGCTACAGAACAATTCCTCAAGTTCCATTCAGAAGACAACAGTTCCGGCTTAGCATTCACTATTTATATAAAAAATAGCTACAGTCCACTATGAATGCCTGCATATTACTTTTAGTCATGTCATAGACTGCCAAGAGACAGCAAAGTTATTTAGATTTTCTTGTATTTTTAGGACATCAGATGCCACTCATCAAATTGTTACTAATGTTAAGTATAATTGTATGCCATAAATATTCATAGTTGATATTGGTTATTTCTTATATTGTATCCACATTTCTGTTCTAGTGCAACTCTCTCAAGCAAGCGTAAAATTGGATATATTAACCTGAATAGTGCCACCTTTTATAGATCCATACTAGGAAATAGCATTTCTGCTACCGTGCCTGTTTGGGCTGAAGTAATAATAACATTAAGTTACAGCAAGTACAATCCGAAAATAGCTGCACAAATATCGTCATATTTTATAAAATTTCAACGTGCTGCCGCTGTTAGTCTTTTGCTTTAAATGTTCAGTAAAACTGTGAACTTTATGCGATGAGTAAAAGAACATTGAGTTACAACTGGAATCAATCAACTCATACAGGGTTGGGTGCTAAATTTAAATAGAATGATCATGTAGGCTCAGTCATCGGTAAAGTAGTTGGGCGACTTCGGTATACTGCTAGGATATTGGGAAAATGCAGTTATTATAAAAAGAGATTGCTTGTGATTGTGCTGCCCATCTAAGAACAGTGTGTGGATCGATACCAAATAAGACTAATAGGAGGTAGTGAGAATATAGAACAGCGGCAGATTTATTTGACCCACAGGTAAACGTTACAGAAGTGCTGATAATCCTGAACTGGCAGATACTTAAAGATAGGCATAAAGCGTCCAGCGATAGCTTACTTATAAAATTTCAAGAACTAGTGTTAAGTCCACTACATGTAGTTCATATAGGTATAGCAAAGACAACATTAAACAGTGCCCACCGGGATATTTAAGCACTTATTTTTCCTGTACTTCATGCGTGAATGCAAGGCAAGAAACCTTGAATGCAATGGAATGTGAAGCAAGCTCTGCCATAAAACAGGCCGGCCGGTGTGGCCTAGCGGTTCTAGGTGCTTCAGTCTGGAAGCGCGCGACCGCTACGGTCGCAGGTTCGAATCCTGCCTCGGGTATGGATGTGTGTGATGTCCTTAGGTTAGTTAGGTTTAAGTAGTTCTAAGTTCTAGGGGACTGATGACCTCAGGTGTTAAGTCTCATAGTGCTCAGAGCCATTTGAACCACGTACGTCAGAGTGCTTTGGAGAGTGTAGATGTAGACTACTGGAGCGCCTTGCGTTTCAGGTGTCTCACTCTTTCGTATCAGTTACTGTGATGAATGCATGCTACAGCCTTGTTGAGGACGTGAACGATAGTGAGGAGAAAAGAGAGAGTCTGCTTGTCTGGTATAACATCAAGGAGGGCACAGAGTTGAATATCCCTAGCTGACAGTCGGACAGAGTTACACAGGGGTTGGTCAAAAATATGAAAAAACCGCGAGAAACGTAGGCTTGAACGTAGACGAAGATGGTATCCAAAGCTGCAGGTTACGCTGTTCTGTTTGACCACGAACGGCACCTGTGAAAAGTCTTCAATACGTTGCAAGGGTCAGTCCTGGTAAGGACAGTGTCCTCTCTAGTCGTGAGGGCACTCTGTCGAAGCTAAGTGAATACGAACGTGGCCATATTGTTGGTGCTCGGATGGTGGGTGCTTTCGTTAACAATATAATCAAAGTCTTTGGTGCTCCGAGAGGCACCGTATCGTAGATTTACACCGTATACAGCGAAAGCTGAAAACCATCACCCGCTAAATAACAACGCCGACGAAAGTGAATGTTCAGTGGTCGTGACGGACGGTCATAGAACAGGATCTGATGACAAATAAGAGGACGACGGCTGCCAAAGTCACTGCTGCACTGAACGTCGCACTCGTGAACTCTGTCAGCACCAAAACACGAAGGGAGCTGCGTAGGCAGGGAATTGCGGGTGGGTCTCGAATTCCAAGACCACGCATCAATTATGCAAACGACAGTAACAGGTAAACAGGGTGCCGAAGCCATGCAGCAATGGAAGGAAGTAATTTCGTCGGTTGAGCGTTGTTTCAAGCTGTTTCCAACTTCCGGCCAAGATCACATCCCAAGAGTGAAACATGATGGAGGTTAGCTGGTGATTTAAACAGTCATTTCGTACTATTCCAAAGGTCCATGGTTACTTTTATCTTACTGTGAAGGAGTATATGACCGTTTTGGCTGATCAGGTCAGTCCCATGGTACAGGTTTCTTCCCCAACGGTAACAGTGTGTACGAAGACGACAGGGCCACTGTTCAGGCAGCACGAATCGACCAGAACTGGTTTTTTGAGCACGACGATGGAGTGTAGCGTCTGCCCAGATCACCACGGTCACCGTATCTTAATATTATTGAGTCTTTCTGGTCTATTTTGGAGAAAATGGTGCTGTTCAGTATCATAATCGTCACCCGAGCTTGTCGCTATTTTACAGGGAATATGGTAAGAATGTGACGACTGGACGCTGTTTTGAATGTCGATGGTTTTCCTGCATCGCATTAGGCATGGTGATGTGTGGTGTTTCCATATTTATGGTCACTTCATGTATGTTATGTTAATGTGAAGTATCTCATCCATCTGGAGGCCGGACAATGCCAACGGAAATATTTTATATCACCACGTATGGAAGGAGCATATCTTACTAAATGAGGCAAGCACCCCCAGACAACCACTCCCTAACAACAACTTTGATTTTTGATTGTGTTACACTGCCACATTCTAATTGATTTTGCTTCATCGTATTGTAATTTAATTATTATTGTTTATACCATCATAATTATCTTTATTCTAAATTAATTTCAGAACAGAAATGGCACCGTAGCCTTTTCGAGTTAACTATTCTATGTTATACCTGCAGCCTCACGGTCTTACTGTCGCCACAGCGCCACAACGCGACTAAACGTAACGTATAACATCTGTCTGAGAACCTTGACAATTAGGTGAATTATCAGTTTCATGAAAAGTATCGGTAAAATATTACAAAGCAGGCTTTCACGGTCAGTAATTGCTTCTTTGGTGAGATTTTGTTACATTGTCAGTAGGACGTGGTCTAAGTCATGTTTCAAAGTCTTAAAAACCGGCCTAACGAGCATACAACAACAATCACCAAGGACGTCAATAAAATCTGTATCGCTGCTTCATAAGCGATGTTTCCTTCCGGCAAACATATTTAATTCCCAACCAGGGGGGCCTATGTCCTGCGAAGAGAGCCTGGGGGATAGTAACACTATATGCTACGGTGTTTGTGGAGCAAAGTCAGGCGTTAAGCATATAGCGTAAATTAAACTTTGAGCAGATTCTCAGAATCTCCTTCAAATATCGATCATCTCATTAAAAACGCGGCCTCATTATCGCTGTGAACATCGTTTCAACTTTCCCGACCCCAAGCCTAATTATGCCGTTGTCTGAAATGCTTAACTTACGAGAGCTTTCCACTTCTCGCCCTTGCTAGTACCTTCACCCTATCCAACCACTTCTGCACCTGCATCTACATCTATTCTCCCCAAGCCAAACTGTTATGTATGGCGGAGGGTACTTCGTGTACCGCTGTCTCTTCCCTTTTTCGTGTTCCAGTTACAAATGGTTCACTGGAAGAACGATTCTCCGTATGCCTCCGTGTTGCGTCAAATTTCTCTATCTCGATAGTGTTTCCGCGAGTATGTATGTGGGAATAAGCAAGATACAGAATATTTCAGCTGCCCCTACTGATGTCGTTTTATGCAACCCGCGATGTTATATCTGACCTTCAAAAATCACAAGTGAGATTTTCATATTCTCTCTCTCGTGACGGCCAAAGGATTAGTCCTACAAAAGAAATGAGCAAGATCTTTTTTGTAGGAAATTTAATGTAGTTAAGTTTTGTACTGGGATACGTTTCCGCCAGAGTCCCAGTTTTCGAGTTATTAAAAAAAACGTAAAAAAGAAGCCTTCAAGTGCACCGCCACTCCCACAGTCAGGATTTCTAGTATGTTGTTGACGCAACTCCCTCCTACAACTGTACAAAAATTTGTGACTACACGAGTTATTTCCAACATTCGACCTTTTTTGGTCTTATTGACTGGCTTAATTACACTCCCGGCTTAACCGAGCACTTAAAAGTTATAAAATTGACGTTTGCATAAATTTTACCTAACAGTTCTACGATTAACGGTGTAAAATATATAATTACATCGTCGTATTCGTCAGGTCTTCTGACTACGAACTTACTGTGCTTGTGAGGGTTAACTTCGGAGAAACGTCAACGTAATTAGTTTTAGCGTTAAGTTTACAAAAAATCGTTTTCCTTTCGTTATCCTCACGGGCTTGTTTAAACTAATAATGTTAACGAAATGGCCGACTATGCTGGTGGCGTAACAGCCGTATCAATAGAGACCGAAAAAGATGGAATATCGGGAATAGTTTAATAGTCGAAAAATTTTGTACAACGATACGAGGGAGTTCCACGAACAACATAATAGAAATCCTGACTGATGAGGGTTGAGTGTGGCGTTGGAGCTGCGTCTGAAGCTCACTTTTGTTTCATTGCAACTACAAAAATGCTGATTCTTTCACCAGACGCGTTTCGCTTTATTGAGATAAAACATCATCATTGGTCTGTAATTAAATTATTTACATTTTGATTTACTTTTAGATCGAAAACCAGTTCGATGAGAATATGTTGATTTGTACTTACGGCCATTTTAGCCTGATTTCTCGCTTACATAGGGAAATGCCGTCTGCTAGCACAACGTTGCTTTTCTACGTTAGACACTGATAATTTTCGTCTAATATTATCTGTGTCTAACGCAGAAAAGCAACGATGTGCTAGAAGACGGCATTCCCTATGTGAATGAGAGCTAAGGCGAAAATCACCGTAAGTATAAATCAACATATTCTTAAAGAACTGTTCGCAAATCAAAATGTAAATAATTTAATTACAGACCACTGATGATGCTTTACCTCAATAAAGCGAAACGCATGTGGTGAAAAAAAATCACGCATTATTGTAGTTCCAATGCCAGAAGAAAAATACCCTCAAGAATTGAAAAGCAACTATTGGAACAACGGCCACACAAATGAAGAATTTAACTACATTAAATTTGCTACAAAAAGGTCCTGTTCATTTTTTCTATTGGAATAATAGTTTGGGGGTAGCGACCGAGGAAATATGAAAATCTCGCACGTGATTTGTAAAGACCAGATATAATGTTACGGGTTGCATAAAACGACATCTGAATCACCCTGTATTTTTTGACTTTTCTGGGAATGTATTCTCTTTAAGCTTTAACAGGAAATCATACGGTGATGCAGAACGCCTCTCTTGCAGTATCTGCCATTGGCGTTGGTTGTTCATCTCCGTGATGCTTTAGTGCTTACTAAATGCACTTAACTAAACGCACTGCTCTTTTTTAGAACTTCTCTATTTCCTCTGTCAATTCTATTTGGTATGGATTCCAGACTGACGAGCAATATTCAACTATTGTTCGAACAAGTATTTTGCGACCTACTTTCTTTGTTGACAAGACTATATTTCCCCTGAATCTCAGCCTGGCATCACTTTTGCTACGATTGGTTTCGTGTGGTCGGTCCACTTCAAATCGCTCCGTACACATACTCCAAAATATTTTACCGAAGTAACTGTTCTCAGCGATTGTTCTGAAATCGTGTAATCGTACAATAATAGGTCTTTCCTTCTATGTATATGCATTACGTGACATTTGTTAATTTTTAAGGCCAAATGCCACTCCCAGCATCAAGCAGCGATCCTCTTCAGGTGTTCCTGCATTTCGCTACAGTTTCCTAGTGTCCCGACTTCTCTGATGTAACAGCATCATCTGTGAAAAGCCTAATGGAACTTTCGATGCCTGTCATGTTACTTGTAGAGATTATGAAAAGTAATGGACTTATTACAGTCACTTGGGGTATTCCCGGAGTCAGTTTTACATCTGAAAACTTCTCTCCACGACATGCTTCACTTCATTTGCTGGAAAACCATCACTCCAGTCAAACAACTGGTCTGATATTACGTACGCTCGTATTTTTTTCATTAGCGGCAATGCGGAACTGCAACAAATGCCTTATTGAAGCCAAGCATCTACCGGCTCGTGGACGAACAGCGAGATGGGGTCTTTACGATCATTATTTTCAGAACTTGCGTTGATTCCTAGAAAGGGGATTATCGGTCTCCAGAAAGGTTATAATATGCGAACGTAAAACGTGTTCCAAATTTTATAACCGACCGACGTCATAGATACAACCAATAGATGTGTGCGTCTGTTCGACGACCCTAACTGTAAACTGGAAGGATATGTGTTTTTTCCAGTCATCAGGAGCACTTCAATCCTCCAGAGACCTTCGGTACACTGGTGCTAGACTAGGGGCAAGTTCTTTCGCATACTCGGTGAAGAACAGTATTGGTAACCCGCCAAGTCTAGTGGCCTGCCCTCTCTGGCCCTACTCATGAAATGAAATGAAATGATACTATGGCATTGATGGCCGGGAGTCACCACCTGAGGAAGTTCGGTCGTCGAGTTGCAAGTCTTTTCAGTTGATGTCACATTGGGCGACTTGCGTGTCTATGTTGATGAGGACGACACAACGCCCAGTCCCGGAGCTGAGAAAATCTCCGACCCTGCCGGGAATCGAACCCGGGTCTGCCGCATAGCAGTCGGACACTCTGACCACGCAGCTAAGAAGACAGACTGCACTACTCCTATAAATTGACTTCTAAGCGTCCTATCACCAAAATTAACATCTTCATCCGCCCTATTGATATCGCAGTTCACCCAGCAAACTACTTACCTCCCCCTACCATCGAATAAACAATCCGTTTTGTAGACAACATTCCACAAAATACCCTCCCCGTTGAGGATTCCCATATTCTCCAACAAATCAATATGCCTACCTATCTCCCCGTCTCGAGTTTCGTCCGAATGCTACCGCCATATTCTCCAAACCGCTGCTGTTTCACTTTCTCTCACTCTCACCTTACTTTGTGTTGCAATTCCTAGTCCTAGTGCACCCAACACTCTTCAGAAACGCAGTCAATTTCTGCTTCTTTACCTCAACTTCACAAAGTTCCAGTAAAAATTCCATTCTTCAGACTACACCCGTATATCAAATAGTCACTTTACCACCCAAAGACGGATTTCCTTTCTAACATTCAACTTCCGCTTTCCACGAGTATCATCCTGAAAGCAGTGGATCAAGACAAGCAGTTAGTCGTACTGTTTTTTGACTTCCGAAAGCCATTTAACTAAGCACGACGACGATCTTTGCTATCGAAAGTACGATCGTATATGGCAAACTCCTTCCATAGTCCCTGGCAGGCCCAACTCTACCGACCGACTGCCGTGTCATCATCAGACAATGGCTTGATTGGCTGCGGTATGGAGGGGCCTGGGGACAGCACACCGCTCTCCCTGCAGTTGTCAGTTTTCGTGACATCGAGGCGCTAGTACTCGATCACACAGCTCCTCGGTTGGTCTCACGAGGCTGAATGCACCCCGTTCCAGTGCTCTCACCAAGGAAAAATCCCTGGCAGTACCGGGAATCGAACACGGGTCCTCTGCGTGGCAGTCAGCCTTGCTGACCACTCAGCTACGGCGGCGGACGACCTCATTAAGAGAAATTCAACACTGCATTGAGGATTTTTTATTAGCAAGGACGCAGCGTATTATCTGCGGTGGAGAGTCATCGAAAGACGTAGAAGTGCTCCAGGGTAGTGTTTTGGGACCCTTGCTGCTTAAATTCTGGTTGCACTGAGCCCTTGTGAGGCAAACTGAGGAGCTACTTGATTGAGAAGTAGCGGCTCCGCTCTCGTAAACTGACATACGGCCGGGAGAGTGGTGTGCTGACCACATGCCCCTCCATATCCGCATCCAGTGACGCCTGTGGTACGAGGATGAGACGGTGGCCGGTCGGTACCGCTGGGCCTTCCAAGGCCTGTTCGGACGGAGTTTCGTTTTTCGCTGTTTAAATTATATATCAATGACCTTGCAGACAATATTAATAGTAAACTCAGACCTTTCGCAGACAATGTAGTTGTCTGTAACTAAACTTTGTCTCAAAAATGCTGCACAGATATTCAGTTAGATCTTTATAAGATTTAAGTGCTGCAACTTGCTTCAAATATTCAGAAATGTAATACTGGACGTTTTTAAATCTGGTACCCTATGAGCACAATATCAATAAGTCAAACTTGAATTAGCCAAGGCACACAAATACCTAAGCGTAAGTGTTTGTAGGTATTTGAAACGGAACGATCCCATTGGCTCAGACGTAGTTGTAGTGGACTTCAGTTGATTCTTAAGATAATATGAAAGTACATCAGTTTATATATGAGATTGGTGACAAAACATTAGTCCGACCCATCCTAGAATGCTGCTCAAGGGTGTTTCCATTATCAATTAAAACTAACGAGAGAGACTGACCTGAAGGAGAGACTTGTTCAAACACTTACACTTCCAATTATTGATTACAGTGATCTTATCCTGCAAGGCCTTTCTCAGGAAAGTTCACGGCATCTGAAATTGCTTATAAAAGCCTGTGTTCGTTACGTTTGTAATGTTCAACTTTTCGATCACATTTCACCATTATATGCACAGTTATCCTGGCTGCGTCAAGACAAGTGCAAAGATTTCCATACCGTCTGTGTTCTCTACTGTCTTATCAATGAACACTGTCCACTGTCCCTCATATTTCTCCTCGACCTTAACGCTCTTTGCTGACCAACATGACAGAAACACCCGCTCCCATCAGACCAAAATACATTCTGTCCCACTCCATCGCTTAGCCACTTTCTCGATGTCTTCTCAGTAGCAGGAACCCGAGTCTCGAGTAACCTCCTGTATTATATTAGAGAAAGGAATAACATCGGTAGCTTCAGATGACAGTTAAAGACATATCTACTAAAGCAACAATAAGGACTACCATTGTCCCTGTACACACTTGTTACTCTTGTACATTCCTCTTTTCAACCCAATCTACCTTATTTCCTTAAATTTTCCTTTCCGCAGAACTCGTTATAGGCGTATCAGAAAACGTCTATTTTGTATACCTATAAATTCTTCTTGTATCTGCCACTATCATTATTGTCGTTATTGTCATTATTTTTAATATTACTTTTATCACTGTCATTGGCAGCAGCTGCAGTAGTTCAAATACTGCCAGTATTACCTTTATTAATTAATAATCGGTATAAAATACTCACACTGCAACTTCAGATACTGAATAATTTTAATTCTAGTTGTCATATTAAAACTGTCATTTCTCAGGTAACTATGATTTAAAAAAGATACTGTATGTGTGAAACCCTGCTCCGATGTACCAGAGGGTCTGATGGTCCTAATCAGTTCAGGCTAAATAAATAAATGAACATGTGCAAAAATACGTGGCAAGACAATGTAACTCTGTTGTAATCACTCAGATTTAAGGTAAAGACTTAAATTCCCCACCTTTCCCTAAGAAGTCGCTCCTATGATTTACACGCTACCAACTTAATTCTCCTTTAATATTCGTAAGATAGTTTTCTTTAGTCTCCTTTGGCACTGTCGCAGTTTTCACAGTGAAGATATTTAATTATGTTAACACGTACAAAGCCGTCACTTATGTACGTGAGGAAATTTTTCAGGTTCATTTCTCTGCTTGTACTACGATGTAATAACTTGTACTACTTTCAGCTCAAACCTGACCTTACCTTGCCTCTTGAGCAAGTTAAATTCCACTGTTTTGGAACTTCAGTTTACTTCTGCATCTGCACACATACTCCTCAAGCCACTACACGGTGCGTAGCGGAGGGTACAGCGCACCACTACTAATCGTTTCCTTTCCTATTCCACTCACAAATAGAGCGAGCTAAAAAGGCTGTCTGTATGTGTCCGAACAAGTCCTGATTTCACGTATCTTACGTGCTGTCTGTTTCAAATGTCGGTCCTCTAAATTTCCGCAATAGTGCCTCGTGGCCAAGGCGTTGTCTTGCATCCGGGGTTCCCATTTCGTAGAATACACTCCTGGAAATGGAAAAAAGAACACATTGACACCGGTGTGTCAGACCCACCATACTTGCTCCGGACACTGCGAGAGGGCTGTACAAGCAATGATCACACGCACGGCACAGCGGACACACCAGGAACCGCGGTATTGGCCGTCGAATGGCGCTAGCTGCGCAGCATTTGTGCACCGCCGCCGTCAGTGTCAGCCAGTTTGCCGTGGCATACGGAGCTCCATCGCAGTCTTTAACACTGGTAGCATGCCGCGACAGCGTGGACGTGAACCGTATGTGCAGTTGACGGACTTTGAGCGAGGGCGTATAGTGGGCATGCGGGAGGCCGGGTGGACGTACCGCCGAATTGCTCAACACGTGGGGCGTGAGGTCTCCACAGTACATCGATGTTGTCGCCAGTGGTCGGCGGAAGGTGCACGTGCCCGTCGACCTGGGACCGGACCGCAGCGACGCACGGATGCACGCCAAGACCGTAGGATCCTACGCAGTGCCGTAGGGGACCGCACCGCCACTTCCCAGCAAATTAGGGACACTGTTGCTGCTGGGGTATCGGCGAGGACCATTCGCAACCGTCTCCATGAAGCTGGGCTACGGTCCCGCACACCGTTAGGCCGTCTTCCGCTCACGCCCCAACATCGTGCAGCCCGCCTCCAGTGGTGTCGCGACAGGCGTGAATGGAGGGACGAATGGAGACGTGTCGTCTTCAGCGATGAGAGTCGCTTCTGCCTTGGTGCCAATGATGGTCGTATGCGTGTTTGGCGCCGTGCAGGTGAGCGCCACAATCAGGACTGCATATGACCGAGGCACACAGGGCCAACACCCGGCATCATGGTGTGGGGAGCGATCTCCTACACTGGCCGTACACCACTGGTGATCGTCGAGGGGACACTGAATAGTGCACGGTACATCCAAACCGTCATCGAACCAATCGTTCTACCATTCCTATACCGGCAAGGGAACTTGCTGTTCCAACAGGACAATGCACGTCCGCATGTATCCCGTGCCACCCAACGTGCTCTAGAAGGTGTAAGTCAACTACCCTGGCCAGCAAGATCTCCGGATCTGTCCCCCATTGAGCATGTTTGGGACTGGATGAAGCGTCGTCTCACGCGGTCTGCACGTCCAGCACGAACGCTGGTCCAACTGAGGCGCCAGGTGGAAATGGCATGGCAAGCCGTTCCACAGGACTACATCCAGCATCTCTACGATCGTCTCCATGGCAGAATAGCAGCCTGCATTGCTGCGAAAGGTGGATATACACTGTACTAGTGCCGACATTGTGCATGCTCTGTTGCCTGTGTCTATGTGCCTGTGGTTCTGTCAGTGTGATCATGTGATGTATCTGACCCCAGGAATGTGTCAATAAAGTTTCCCCTTCCTGGGACAATGAATTCACGGTGTTCTTATTTCAATTTCCAGGAGTGTAATAACATGTTTTATATGGAATCGTACTATTCCAACTCCCCTAATTGAATGACTCTACCCTTGATTTGAGCTAACGGCCGGCTGAAGTGGCCGAGCGCTTCTAGGCGCTTCAGTCTGGAACCGCGCGACCGTTACGGTCGCAGGTTCGAATCCTGCCTCGGGCATGGATGTGTGTGATGTACTTAGGTTAGTTAGGTTTAAGTAGTTCTACGTTCTAGGGGACTGATGACCTCAGAAGTTAAGTCCAATAGTGCTCAGAGCCATTTGAACCATTTTTGAACTAACGAAGTTTCGACGGATGGCAATTTCATGGCTGTGATTAGGGCTTCTTTTATGTTAAGATTTTGTTGGCATCTAGTTTAGTAGATTTGATAAAAAGTAGCTGCTATACGTTTCACAAGCGTGAGCGGAGAAAACCCAATGCAGATCAGTGGGTAGAATGTATTGCGGAAGTTGAAATCCGTAATAAAGAGAGCTGATTTTTCGCATGGTCTTGGAAGCTTTTACACAACTACACTGAAGCGGCAAAGAAACTGGTATAGGTATGGCTATTCAAATACAGAGATATGTAAACAGGCAGAGTACTGCGCTGCAGTCGGTAACGCCTATATAAGACAACAAGTGTCTGTTACTGCTGCTACAATGGTAGGTTATCAATATTTAAGTGAGTCTGAACGTGCTGTTATAGTCGGCGCACAAAATATAGGACACAGCATCTCCGAGAAGGCGATGAAGTGGGAATATTTCCGTACGATCATTTCACGTGTGTAGCGTGAATATCAGGAATCCAGTAAAACGTAAATATCCGACATTGCTGCGGCCGGAAAAAGATCCTGCAAGAACGGGACCAAAGACGACTGAAAAGATTCGTTCAACGTGAGAGAAGTACAATCCTTCTGCAAATTGCTGCAGATTCCAGTGCTGGGCCACCAACAAGTGTCAGCGTGCGAACCATTCAACGAAACATCATCGATTTGGGCTTTCCGAGCCGAAGACCCACTCGTGTACCCTTGATGACTACCCGACACAAAGCTTTATGTCAACACCGACATTGGACTCTTGATGACTGGAAACATGTTGCCTGGTCGGACGGACGAGTCTCGTTTCGTATTTTATTGAGAGGATGGACGTATACGGGTATGGAGGCAACCTCATGTATCCATGGACTCTGCCTGTCAGCAGGGAACTGTTCAAGTTGGTGGAGGTTCTGTAATGATGTGGGGCGTGCGCAGTTGGAGTGATATGGGATCCCCGATATCTCTAGATACCACTCTAGCAGGTGACACGTACGTAAGCATCCTGTCTGATCACCTACATCCTTTCATGTCTACTGCGCATTCCGACGGACTTGGGCAATACCAGCAGGACAATGCGACACGCCACACGTCCAGAATTGCTACAGAGTGGATCAAGGAACACTGTTATGATTTAAATACTTCTGCTGGACATGAACGTTATTGAGCATATCTGGGATGCCTTGCAACGTGCTGTTCATCATAGGTGTCCACCCCCACGTACTCTTACGGATTTATGGACAGCCTTGCAGGATTCATGGTGTCAGTTCCCTTCGGCACTATTTCAGACATTACTCGAGTCCATGTCACGTCGTTTTGCGGCACTTCTACGTGCTCGCGGGGGCACTACACATATTAGGCAGGAGTACCAGTTTCTTTGGCTCTTCAGTGTACATTTCTACACAAATTTGCGGAGTATCAACTGGGAGCCGTACAGTGCCACACTTTATGAAGAACTGGTACTCTGACTGCACACTGAAACTGCCGTGGTATATAAAAGCTTTCACTACGCACCACCCGAATGGCTCAAATGGCACTAAGCAATATGGGACTTAACATCTGAGGTCATCAGTCCCATAGACTTAGAACTACGTAAACCTAACTAACCCAAGGACGTCAAACACATCAATGCCGGAGCAGGATTCGAACCTGCGACCGTAGCAGCCGCGTGGTTCCAGACTGAAGCGCACCACCCGACAAAAAAAAGTGAAGAAAAAACGGTCGGATGTCAATTCAATTTTATGGATGTAAGAACCATCGGCGGGAACGTAAATGATTACAGCTACAATTCCCTGTGACAAGCTAGAACGGCAACCAGAGTACATTAGTGCTGTTGATATTGAATATTGTTATCAGAACTGTTGGAGTATATAACAGGCGTCACTGCGAAGGTCTTGAAGATGACGTGTACTTGCGTGAGACATTGTTGCCATCTCCTGACAGATTTTGAAACTGACCTCATTGTTTGACTGCATCAACCAACTGATAGAATCCTGCAGTATCCAGATTTTTGTAAACCCTCGTCGCCAGTTTTGTAACGGCCTTGTCGCTACTGCTTCGGAAGCCGAGGTGCCACTGTTGGTACGCTAGGCCGAGTTTGTGAGTTCGTGAAACGGCTTCTGGCATTACATCGCTAAGAAAATTTCTACCACTTAACACAGCTATGCTCCAGGGTCAGGTAACAGGATAGGAGAACGAAGGTTCTACAACACTCCAACAAAATAGAAACAAAGTCACACAAATGAATTAAAAAGTTTTACTTACCTTTTTGACTTCTTGAATAATGAAGTCTGCAACACTGGTTGTAATATACACTACTGGCCATTAAAATTGCTACACCACGAAGATGACGTGCTACAGACGCGAAATTTAACCGACAGGAAAAAGATGCTGTGATATGCAAATGATTAGCTTTTCAGAACATTCACATAAGGTTCGCGCCGGTGGCGACACCTAAAACGTGCTGACATGAGGAAAGTTTCCAACCGATTTCTCATACACAAACAGCAGTTGACCGTCGTTGCCCAGTGAAACGTTGTTGTGATGCCTCGTGTAAGGAGGAGAAATGCGTTCCATCACGTTTCCGACTTTGATAAATGTCGCATTGTAGCCTATCGTGATTGTGGTTTATCGTATCGCGACATTGCTGCTCGCGTTGGTCTAGATCCAACGACTGTTAGCAGAATATGGAATCGGTGCGTTCAGGAGGGTAATACGGAACGCCGCGCTGGATCCCAACGGCCTCGTATCCCTAGCAGTCGAGATGACAGGCATCTTATCCGCATGGCTGTAACGGATAGTGCAGCCACGTCTCGATCCCTGAGTCAATAAAGGGGGACGTTTGCAAGACAGCAACGATCTGCACGAACAGTTCGACGACGTTTGCAGCAGCATGGACTATGAGCACGGAAACCATGGCTGCGGTTACCCTTGACGCTGCATCACACACAGGAGCGCCTGCGATGGGGTACTCATCGACGAACCTGGGTTCACGAATGTCAAAACGTCATTTTTTCGGATGAATCCAGGTTCTGTTTACAGCATCACGATGGTCGCATCCGTGTTTGGCGACATCGCGGTGAGCGCACATTGGAAACGTGTATTCGTCATCGCCATACTGGCGTATAACCCGGCGTGACGGTATAGGGTGCCACTGGTTGCACGTCTCGGTCTCCTCTTGTTCACATTGACGGCCTTCCTGGATACAGAAAATGTTCGACTGCTGCCCTGGCCAGCACTTTCTCCAGATCTCTCACCAATTGAAAACGTCTGGTCAATGGTGGCCGGGCAACTGGCTCGTCACAATACGCCAGTCACTGCTCTTAATGAACTGTGGTATCGTGTTGAAGCTGCATGGGCAGCTGTACCTGTACACGCCATCCAAACTCTGTTTGACTCAATGCCCAGGCGTATCAAGGCCGTTATTACGCCCAGAGGTGGTTTTTCTGGGTACTGATTTCTCAGGATCTATGCACCCAAATAGCGTGAAAATGTAATCACATGTCAGTTCTAGTATAATATATTTGTCCGATGAATACCGGTTTATCATCTGCACTTCGTCTTGGTGTAGCAATTTTAAATGCCAGTAGTGTAAGACATAAAATGCTCTCAATGGCTAAGTGCAAATAATCGTATGTAAACTTCACAGTACATAGACAATGCAATTTACAGTTGTCTGTTCACCTCTAAGAGTTAACTAAATGACGTTCCTTGTTTAAGAAACCCCTGGACGATGATCTGTAACAAAGTGGGCGAGAGTTGCTATTCTGTCTTCCGAGTAGGGTTCTGTCCGTTGTCGTCTGGTCATTGGCGGATTGTACTCGGTCGGCAATTGGACGAGGCGAAGTCGATATCTTCATCCTCAGCGCCGCCTGTGGCGCTAGTGGAACCCGCGCAAGTGCCGAGTGTCCATGGCGCTGGCATCATTTCCCACTTTGGCGCCTGTGGTGTTTTTGTCCTGGCTGTCTTGTTCTGACGACACTGCACAGCCTGGTTGCGGCGTTCAGATGTGACAGTCGCCCGATGTTGCACCCCACGGGGTCTAGTGGGAAGACACAGTAATCGTCAGGCTTTCTGTCGTCGACATCTGATCACACCAGAGGACAATAGTCATATTGTGCACCGAGTACATCGTAAGATCTTTACATCTGCTCCTGCCAACTTAGAACAAGAAATGAACTCCCTCAGCATCCCGTGTGATCGCGCAACATTGGCCGGAGACTAGCATCGGCGGGATTTGGGAATCAGCGTCCCATCAGCAGGCTGCCCTTAATACTACACTCCTGGAAATGGAAAAAAGAACACATTGACACCGGTGTGTCAGACCCACCATACTTGCTCCGGACACTGCGAGAGGGCTGTACAAGCAATGGTCACACGCACGGCACAGCGGACACACCAGGAACCGCGGTGTTGGCCGTCGAATGGCGCTACCTGCGCAGCATTTGTGCCGTCAGTGTCAGCCAGTTTGCCGTGGCATACGGAGCTCCATCGCACGTGCCCGTCGACCTGGGACCGGACCGCAGCGACGCACGGATGCACGCCAAGACCGTAGGATCCTACGCAGTGCCGTAGGGGACCGCACCGCCACTTCCCAGCAAATTAGGGACACTGTTGCTCCTGGGGTATCGGCGAGGACCATTCGCAACCGTCTCCATGAAGCTGGGCTACGGTCCCGCACACCGTTAGGCCGTCTTCCGCTCACGCCCCAACATCGTGCAGCCCGCCTCCAGTGGTGTCGCGACAGGCGTGAATGGAGGGACGAATGGAGACGTGTCGTCTTCAGCGATGAGAGTCGCTTCTTCCTTGGTGCCAATGATGGTCGTATGCGTGTTTGGCGCCGTGCAGGTGAGCGCCACAATCAGGACTGCATACGACCGAGGCACACAGGGCCAACACCCGGCATCATGGTGTGGGGAGCGATCTCCTACACTGGCCGTACACCACTGGTGATCGTCGAGGGGACACTGAATAGTGCACGGTACATCCAAACCGTCATCGAACCCATCGTTCTACCATTCCTAGACCGGCAAGGGAACTTGCTGTTCCAACAGGACAATGCACGTCCGCATGTATCCCGTGCCACCCAACGTGCTCTAGAAGGTGTAAGTCAACTACCCTGGCCAGCAAGATCTCCGGATCTGTCCCCCATTGAGCATGTTTGGGACTGGATGAAGCGTCGTCTCACGCGGTCTGCACGTCCAGCACGAACGCTGGTCCAACTGAGGCGCCAGGTGGAAATGGCATGGCAAGCCGTTCCACAGGACTACATCCAGCATCTCTACGATCGTCTCCATGGGAGAATAGCAGCCTGCATTGCTGCGAAAGGTGGATATACACTGTACTAGTGCCGACATTGTGCATGCTCTGTTGCCTGTGTCTATGTGCCTGTGGTTCTGTCAGTGTGATCATGTGATGTATCTGACCCCAGGAATGTGTCAATAAAGTTTCTCCTTCCTAGGACAATGAATTCACGGTGTTCTTATTTCAATTTCCAGGAGTGTAGAACTACTGCGTATGGAATGTGCCGCGACTATGAAGCACTGGCTGCTGAAGAATGGCGTCACACGGTGTTCAGCAATGAATAGCAAATCTGCGCTACCCCGGACGACCGTCGAAGGTGAGTATGGCGACGACCTAGAGCGGTGTCCCATTTTTCCAACATTTTCGCGAGGCACAGCGGCGTTACTCCTGCCGTCGGTGTCTGGAGCCACCGGGTCACGCTGGTGGTGACTGAGGGACCTCTGTCGGCGCAGTGCTACGTCACGGCCATCTTACGCCCATATGCGCTACCTCTCATAGGACAGTATCGTGCTGTAATTTTCAACAGGCATGTCACAAGTGACATGCATCTCTATGTAGTCACAAGTGACATGCATCTCTATGTACTGTTTTCGTGATTTTGAATTACTTCGGTGGCCAGCAAGATCAACAGATGTGTCCCTGTATCCTGTCCCCTTTTCTGTGACCAGTTTTGCACAACATTTAATTTCGTGTTTCATTCTGCGAACAAAGAAATTATGAATTTGTAAGTGGGCTGCTTCTGTGTTGGCAGCGCTGTGTAGCGCTTTGCATTGCATCTCTGACTGCGCTTTCTTTGTAAGAGACTCCGTGGTTGGTTGGACTCGTTGTTTGAAGTTAATCACCAGTAGCGTTGGGCAGTTGGAAGTTAGTCGCCAGCAGTGATGGAAGTACTGTTCGGCAGTTGGAGATGAACAGCCAACAGTGACGGATGTTAAATGTTAGAAGTTAGCATTCATGGAGGCTACAGGTCTGAAGTGTTAGCGTAGGCTAAAGATCTGGAAGTATCCGACTTGGAGATTGAAAATTATTCATGATTATATATCTTTGTTCTGGATGTCAATGACGATTTATATTCGTATTCGCACTGGATGTCACTTTATTAAGGTAAAAAATACATTATTTGGTTTGCAACAAAATCTTTCCTTTGCTAACCACATGCCTATTAGTAGTTAGTGGCTTTAGTAGTTAGAATCCTTTATTTATCTGGCAGTATTGACGCTCGCTGTATTGCAGTAGCTCACGTAATGAAGATTTTTGTGAGGTAAGTTCAAAAAAATGTTCAAATGTGTCTGAAATCTTATGGGACTTAACTGCTAAGGTCTTCAGTCCCTAAGCTTACACACTACTTGAACTAAATTATCCTAAGGACAAACACACACACCTATGCCCGAGGGAGGACTAGAACATCCGCCGGGACCAGTGAGGTAAGTGCTTAATGAAATGTATAGGTTATAGTTAAGATTTATTTTTTGTCAGGGCCATTCTTCTGAATTACTTATTTGAAGTCAGGCTGTAATTTTTTTGAGCAGTCAGATTGCGTTGCGCTAGAATATTGTTTGTCAGTGTTAACATGATAAGAAGAAGTAAAGAGAAAGTAGGCTCAGTACGTTCAGTTTTACTCAGCTGTTTCAGTATCAAATAACGTACAAGTTCCATCCTCTCGCGTCATCCTGCAATTTAAGTACAGACACACTCATTTAAATAAAGAATTTTCAAATTCTGTTGAAAATGCAAAAACATGTCACAGCGCACAACCAAAACAACATACCACATACTACTACAACAGAGCGGTGCGCTCTCTTGCAAATCGAGAGAACTGAATCTTGGTAATTTGTTTATATTAAGAGGGAGGGAACTACAGGGCATATCAAAAAGAATCACCCGATTTTAAAAAAAATCGTAGCTATTATGTTATTTGAGACATGTGCGTAAACAATATATTGTTGGAAAGAGCAAGGTATCGAGATTTTTATGGTTCCCTCTAGGTAGCAGCAATATGCACCCACATCAGTTCGAGTAAAAATGATGTCGCAACAGAAGGACTTTTGTGTTCCACGTTTTGCTCAGTGCGGGTAAATAATAACTGTTCAGCGTGACTTTCGTACTAGGTATGGTGTGGATTCTCCTACAAAACAGAGCATTAGACGATGGCTTGAACAATTCAGAGAAACAGGTCGTTTGTGTAAAGGCAAATCGCCGAAATTGAACGATCGCACTGGACCAAATGATTTAGCCTTATATTACTGGCCTCCCAGGCCAGTACGGGTTTATAAAAGACTATGTTTACGTGCCTCCGTTACCAATGACAATGAATAAACCGAGGCATCGCATAACAGCAGCTGTGGAAGCTGTTCAAAAATGTTCAGATGTACGTGAATTCCTAAGGGACCAAACTGCTGAGGTCATCGGTCCCTAGGCTTACACACTGTTTAAACGAACCTAAACTATGCTAAGAGCAACACACACACACCCATGCCCGAGGGAGGACTGGAACCACCGGCGGGTGGGGCCGCGCAGTCCGTGACATGGCGCCTCAAACCACGCGGACACTACGCGTGGCAGTGGAAACTGTATCTCAAGACATGCTCGCTAGTGTGGGAACAATTCGAATAACGCATTGAAATATGCCATGCATCTCAAGGGGGGTATATTCAAAACCTGTGAAAAGGTATGAAAGAAACTTTTTGAGTTTCCCGTTCATCAAAAAATAAAATTCATTGTATATGTTTATTAGTGTCAGAAACATAGACGTGACAAATCGGATGATTCTTTTTCATACACCCTGTATTCTGAATCGGGACTAATACGGTCTGATTTTTTGGAGATACGGAATGCAACTGCCTGAATGTACTGTTGTGAACGGACATCTTAACAAATTTGTAGTTGACTTCATATGGACGTACCCCCTATTCCGAATGGTTTGCGAGATAGAATGGTTCAAATGGCTCTGAGCACTATGGGACTTAACGTCTGAGGTCATCAGTCCCCTAGAACTTAGAACTACTTAAACCTAACTAAAGGACGTCACACACATCCAAGCCCGAGGCAGGATTCGAACCTGCGACCGTAGCGGTCGCTCGGTTCCAGACTAAAACGCCTAGAACCGCTCGTCCACAGCGGCCGTCTTCCGAGATAGAACACATTTAATATCACTTTTGTGCATTTTTCTTGAATAGCCAATTTGAGGTAGCATACTGAGGTAGCAAGCTGCGACGGACAATATGATACGGGACAGTTGTGGTCTATCTGGTCGGGAAACTACCTCAAATTGGCCTGGAAAAACTACGTAAGCTACAGCGCATGCGCGTCGAGCAAGATTTTCAACAATCTCTCACTCTCTTCGCACAAACCACTAGTTTTAGAGAAAAAAAATGAATAGGACCTTTTCTTGTAGCAAATTTAATATAGTTTAGTTTTGTACTTTGACACTTTTTCGCTGGAGGGTGCACTTTGCGAGTTATTCAAGAGAAACTTACAAAACTTACATAAAATGTGTTCTATCTCGGAAACCATTCGGAATAGGGCATACGTCATTATGAATTATTTGTTTAGAGTCACTAATAGTGTCACCCCTCAAAGCATGTACCTTTCCTCCATCAGTGCCAAAATTTTGCCGTTCAGTAAATTCAACGAAATTGCAAATCGAAATCAAATACATTTATGAATATACTGAACTTTTTTCTTTTTTTTAAGTTAATGCAGATCCCCATTTTGAGATTTTTCAAACCAGTTGTTTGTGTAACCATCGATTCTATAAAATTTAAACTTTGCTAAGAGAGTGTCACGATACAAACAGTGAGACGCATTCGACAATTGAAATACAGCTGGCAGTAAATTATTAGTAATGCTCGTGGTATTTGGTAGGTAAATTAATAAGTGGAATTCTCAGTAGAGCAGTCCTTCTGGAATGCAAATTACAACGTTATAAAAAAAAAAACTTTTTATATTTATGAGTGACTCTAATATTGCGTTCATAACATTCTTTAATATTTCGGAAAAATGTCAGTAATGAAATCGGTCGTTAATTATTTAGGTATTTCGTGTCACCTTTCTTACAAAGAGATTTAACAAGGACATTTTTCAGTCTGCCTAGAAAAATTTCCTGTGCTTGCTGACGCATTACTATACGAAGTTAGAACAACTACTCATTATGTACGCTACGACGGCCCCAGAAGTTGCATGATTAAGTGCAATGGAGCTATGCACTTTTACGCGTGACTTGTCCTCTTGGTTTTAATTTTGCTCGCGCTGCGTGGGACGTAGAGACCTCAGGTTTTAATTAAAGTAAGATATAAGAGGGTCAACTCTCGTTACGATAACAGCTTTTCTGAAATTTCTGGAGTTTAGCGAAAGAGTTTCTAACGTCGGCTGCTCATCCCAGATGGCTCGCAATATTGTCTTTCACGGAATATGCACAGAAAGATGTGTTTCACGAACTGTTAAACATTGTTTGTGCGCTATGTATACTTACACAGTGTCTTTAATCATTAGACGCGCCAGTTTCTAATAATTTTCTGGCTATAAAGTATGAACAGAAAACGCAAATTGAAAACAGGTTCTTCTTTACAAAGGACATCTTTGACCTCGGACGTTCGGAACCGCACGAAACCATGATTACACTAACCCTCAATCATAAAAACAACAGGGGTCTGTGTACTTACCATTTACAACTCCGCCCTTATTTGCTAACTCTGGCATGATGTAGCTCGAGTTGCGTGAGTTGATATGGCTCCAGTATGAATGTATCTCTCGGAGTGTTCGCATGCGGGTTACTGTGTGAACTGTGTACAGTGTTATCATGAAAAGAGTAGATCCTACAAGTGTGGTATATATATTAGGGACAAAATTGCGACGTACCGATCACAGAAATGAAATCGAGATCAAGGATAGAGATTTCGCTGATGTATTACATAACTTAATTATTCAGAAATATATGATGTTACGCTGGATGGGTATACTGACTTTTAAGGACAGGAAGAATCTAAACCTGAAGGTGACTGTTCAAACAGTACACAACGTTCATCTCCAGAACAACAGGAACAATCCAGTCAAAGTGAATACGAACTATGTCCACCCACACAGTCGAGGCTCAGTTTATTAGAATGTATTGATGGCAGCGTACTAGAGTGCATTTACAAAGACTGTTACAATCGTGACTTCAATTTCTATAGCATACTAATGAGGTGCTACAAATGGATTCAAAGTGAATCAAATTGCAGATTAATTCTAAATTATGTGTTTAACAAATGGTTAGCGGGAGCTCGAATCAGTGGAAACAGACAGTCGCAATTACAAAGTATAAAAGAGCATGTAAAATTGCAATTTAATAGAGCAAGGTAGTATGTACCTACGACTCACTATTGGTATCTGCAAATGTGGGTGCTAGAAGGGTCTGAAATGCTTAGCGTGGACAATTTCAGAGTTTAGATTTGTTTAAGCGACAATGTTAAGGCTGAATATGGCATTTCATCCAGGCATATTGCTACATTTGTTACACGTAAGGATATGGAAGACGATTACGGTATACGTTAGAAGACACAGCACTTTGTGAAGGAAGTGACCAAGCTTATGACAAGCCAGGGTATGGAGAAAGGAAATGTTTGGAAAAGAGACTAGAGTCAGTTCCAATACGAAATGTCTTATCATCAAAACAGTTGAACAAAGGAGAGAAAACAACAGCTAGTGTGTTGCAGTCTGTCCGTACCTCTGCCCACAACTACAACACTGGTGTGGATTTATCAATGACAGGCAGACTAGCAAACAAGTTTTACATCTGTTTTCAAAAGTGACAAGGATCTTTCGGCCTACATATTTTAAAGAAATTTTAAACAACTTGCCCACTAAACATTCATCTGGAGGCAAGCAGAAATAGAAAAATGAATAAAGAACACCTGAAACGTTTTCTAACTTCAGTCTTTGGCGAATACTTATCAAGCAAAAAAAGTCTACTGTTGTGTGACTACTGGTCAGGTCATACAGATGGTACCATTCTAGAAATAAGTTTTCTAAACAAAGCTGGTATGCTGAAGATACGTTCATCGAAAACAACAAAATATGCCAACTGCTTGATGTATCTCTCTTTCGGCAATATAAACTCTGTATCAGAAGGATCGCTGATTTTGTACGACTACAATGGGCCAAACCACAAGTGAAGAAACACAATCGTTATTTTATCATCAGACTTCAGTGATTTACCATCAATTTTGGCCGGACGGTGTGGCCGGGTGGTTCTAGGCCCTTCAGTCTGGAACCGCGCGACCGCTACGGTAGCAGGTGCGAATCCTGCCTCGGGCAATCCTAGGGGACTGATGACCTCAGGTGTTAAGTCCCATAGTGCTCAGAGCCATTTGAACCATTTACAATCAATTTTCTGTGCCAAACTATACTCCTATGTTGCAATGTGTGGAGTGAAAGACAGATTATGACATTTTAATTTGAAAATGTAATTAGCATGGCTTTTGATACTGGACTGCTTGAATACGAAAATGATCTTGAATATAAAACTGTGGCTGTAGTGAGGTGTGCACATTGTTCTCTATTCTCTTTCAACTACTTCATAGAAATCCCACAGCTGCACTAAGAGGACCAATTTAAGCATATCGGGTGTGTAAGGTAAGTGCGCTTTGCATTATTATAATTACTTTAAACACAGTGTTTTTGGTACAGTTGATTGAAAATGTAACGAGAGACTGACGTAGTTGAATTAAGTATAATTGGCGTCTATGGTACTGCTATCTTGTTACTTTGTTTCTCTTTCTTAAAATGCCACTTGTGGTTAAATGCAACGTTTTCTATGGAAATGACACAGACCACTGTGATTTTTTATGACTGAGTTTTATTCTAAGCATGGTTTCGTGTCGTTCCACGCGTTCAAGGTCAAATGTGTGCCTTGCTGGTTAGGTTCCGACGCGCTATCTTGCTTCTTGCATAACAGACTTCTTTAATTTCTGCTGTTACAAAATCTTTCTCTTCTTTATCTTCTTCCTTTTGCTGGTAAGCACTCTTAGTGTTGTTCATTCTTAATAAGTAATAACGTCGTTTACTAAATAAGCAGTAAAGGAAGGCAAACTCGTCTGAAAAACTGAAGATCTGTTTGTATTCACTTTGACCCTTTATTAACTGGTTCTTCACCCCTCACTGTCTTTCACTTCGTTTGTAGCGTGAGAAAACTTATAGGTTGACCAAAAGTGGCGAAAGATTTTTTCTTTTTTTAAAAAGAAATAAAGAAAAAGATTTAGTGCTGTTATAACGCCTGGTAGTGTGTTTAATGGGCGCGAACTGTGTGAGAAGTTGACTTGACGCTGAAGAAAACAAAGGTGCCACACACTCGTGTGAGACAGTGTTATCAGCACCTAACACATTTTGGTAGTGACTTTCTTGAGTGAGTTTTCATCTGAGTGGGACATTCGGATGTGACAATGGACAGATGTTGCAGTGTATTGGAATTTAAGGGCAGCTGTATTCGTCGTCAAGGTTCCTTTCGGCCACGTGTGACCACTTAAAGGCAGGGTCGCCATATTGTGGACCATCTTCGTGTGTTAGCTCTCATGTGACAGTCTCGTGATGCCATGTTTGAAGAGGACAATGCTCTTTGGCGCATGTCGCATGCCTCTAAAAACTGTCTGTGTGATGTTGAGGCACCCCCGTGGCCAGCTGTGTTCCCAGGTCTGTTCTCAGTAGAGTACGTATGGAACCAGCTCGGATGTCAGCTCCGACATAGTCGCAGTGTCCAGTATATTAAGGGTTGTTGTGGCCCAGCTTCTGTCAGGAGAGGATACAACGTATCCGTGACACACTTCACAGCTTAATCAATGGATCTATCTAGACCAGAGAGGGTGCAAAGTCATACTAGGTTCAAACTGCCAACATTGCAGTTAGTCACTCTAATCAATATTTACAAAAAATTTAAAAAATATATAACAGGGACTATTTAAGGAAATGAATTATTTCTTGCTGAGACAGATTTTTGCAACTGAATAATAGGAATTGTAGGTGTTGCAAGTTGAAGAGTTTATTCAGATACAACCAAAACGTAAAACTTTATTGCATATAGTACATCTATAATCCATTACATATAGCAGGTTAAACTTATTTTTCAAGAGAATTCCAATATTCTGTTTTACTTTTTACTGACGGCAAGAAGTTGAACCTAACGCTTTTGCTTAACTTTGGCATAAAGAATGTAAGAAATTAAATAAAAAATTGATTACATTGTGTTCTGGTTTCTGATGAGCAGTCAGCCTCAGATACGACCTTTTATCAGTTACAAGTAACATTAAACTTTGTTTTCTATTTTCTTCCACAGTTTATGGTATACGAATACAGGGTGCTAAAAATAGTTTCCTATGTTCAGAGGGGTGGTATTGTGGACCATAACAAGAAAAACTGTCGAGAAAATATGGGCTCTAAAATGCGTACCTTAAGAGCTATGAGCACTTCTTCATCTTAGAAATTTGAAACACATCTCTTCTAGTGCAAGCTCTTTGCTATTAAGAACGACCTACAGATTGCTGTAAACGCATGAAGATACGTTCCTCCGTTATTGTCTATGGATGCAACATGTAGTAAACGCTTTTTACTGTTCTAGGGCTATGAGGGCGGGCAGTGAGTTGTGCTTGAATAGCTCAGTCGGTAGAGCACTTGCCCGTGAAAGGCATATGTTCCTGATTCGCGTTCCAGCCCAGCACACAGTCTTAGGCTTTGCGAAAATTTCACTTGCTTGTGTTGTTACTGCAGACTGTATTCACAATTCTGGGTACGAGCAGCGCATACACTGTTCGTGGTTTAGTAGGTTTGCGAAATGTTTTTGCACTATAGTTTTATCTTTGCACTTACAAACATGATTGAAGCCTATTATGAAAACCGGCCCCATCAGATATAATGACTGTGTTGCACAATAATAACACCGAAACGTATTTACTGCGTGCTGTATTCAAGGGCTGCTGAGCAACAGCTGTTTAAGGGATAGCTTAGGCATTACAGAGAGATAGAGATATGAGGGGTGTCTGTTCTGTCGGACACGTCCACTCATAATTCCACAGCCTTGAAGGCTGTTTGATGAAAAAAGTTAGGTTCGGACGCACAACCAGCGTCCAAATTCCTACGGAGGAGGAGAAATCTGCGGGTATGGGATTAATGGACGGGGTTCGCGCGAAGTTGCGAATTTGGGTGTAACGGAAAGCGTGTCTGGATGGCCGATGCGGTTAAGGCAACGGTTCTAGAGAAGCGGAGCGTCTAGGTTCGAGTCTGTGCCGGCCCAAATTTTGACTTCTCGTTGTTACATTGCTGCAATGTCCAGTGGGACTGGAATTTATTATTTCCTTCCTGCCTCTTTTCCATCAGGGTTGTACGCTGCTTGTTGAACCGGCAGTGGGCTGTGGCATTGACGGAAGGGGAAGTGTATGTTGCCAGTCGCCCAATCTGCCTTATTGCCTCTGTTGCGTAATATGATGACGTTTAGTCTGCGCGGTCATCAGCGCCCGTACAAAGTCCCAATTTTTCCACAGTCCATTTTCTTTTCACAATGCAATCTAGTCACTCTCACAAATGATGGGGACAACACAAACACCCAGTCCCCGGGCAGAGAAAGTCCCCAACCCGGCCGGGAATCGAGCCCGGGACCCCGCCCCGTCGGGAGTTTGAGTCCTCCCTCGGGCATAGTTGTGTTTGTTGTCCTTAGGGTAAGTTAGTTTAAGTTAGATTAAGTAGTGTGTAAGACTAGGGACTGATGACCTCAGCAGTTTGGTCCCATAGTAATTTACCACAAATTTCCAAATTTCCGGGACCCTGTGATCCAGAGGCCAGCCCCTAAGCCACGAGCTGCGAACGTTTCCTTAATATGGTGCTAGGCAGGGTTCTCAAGAAAGCCGATACTAGAATGGCTTAGTTGCAGAATGGTCTGTTATGCTCAGCAATTTCTTAGTATCAGCTTCGCCTTTCAGCTTGCATGGGGTTGAAGGTTTGTAGACGTTGTCCGTTAAAGAGTGACTGTTGCACGCCCGTTCTGTCTCATCTTGCCCATGTTCTGTACTGGCGATAAGCGCAGATATTTTATAATTTATTTTTAATATTATTTTTGGTAGACTAACTGTAAGCATAGTTAGTCTCGTTGATGTTCAGTTGTATCTTATTTGTATTCTGGTTCACCTCTCTGTCATTTGTTGAAGAAATTTTTTTTAAATTACTTGTCGTGTATCATGCGATTTGGCTATAAGAATCTGTGTTTCAGACCCAGCTGGTTTAGTACTTGTGTTGTTTGATGGAACCTAATGAGTCGTTGAAAATCAGTGTCAGGTACTGATCTCAACAAATAAGGCTCGTATTAGCACGTAATTGGTCCATGTTCGAAGGTATGTTAAAATTGTTGCGTGATTGTTCGTTGGCCTTGGCGCTGCTGTCGTATGTCAAACTTAACAAATCTAATAAGATTACTTTAGCGTAAAACATTAGTGATAATATTTGTGGCATAGTGATTAAACTGTCAACCCACCTGAACTGTTTACTGTATTAAAATTTCTGGCCAGGGCAGAAATTTCAAGTTCATTTTCTCAAATTTTTCAGAATTGCGTAGAAGTCTCGCCTTGACCAGTTGGTCACGTATATTGTCTTGTATATAGGTAAAGCTGCCTTAGAGCATAAGACTGCAGTTTTAACAATTCTGGGTATATTATGTGTCATGTCATGTGTGGTCGTGTAATAATTTGGCCAGTGGACAGTGATTAAAAATCGTTCTGTCTAAACGACGTCTAACTGAAAGGTAGTGAAATTTTAAACGGTTGTTAGAATAATAATCCGGGCCGTTGCTCCTTCCGATCAGACCAAAACTGTTGCTTTCTCTTATTGAAAATTTGTAATTTCAATTACTGGATTAGTGTTTTAAGATTTGTTTTCTTTGTTGCCTGATGTATTCTCCAGCCTTAACGTTGTTCTCGTAGGTCCTTTAAAGGAACTTCATCGAAAACATAAAGGATCTTACTTATTAAGAACTTTTCGGTGTTGTCTGACGTTAGCAAACATTTGTAGCATTTCGATCCTAGACTCTTTTGAGATACACGATTAACATAAATTTAAAACTAATCTGCCACCATCCTCATGCATAGATATATTAACCATTCAGTGGAATTTTAAAGTAAATATATTTAGTTGTGAATATTTCTTATTAGAGGTTACTGCACTTGTAATAATCTTACGTTTTTAACTGAATGAAGATTGCATTTATGAAACTTTTTTTGTGAGTTGTGTGCTCTCTGGCCATGTTGCACACTGGATCTGAAAAGTTTCAGCTCAAAAGCACTTACGAATGCTCTCCTTGCAGAAACAACATAGAAGCAACAGATTAACTCCAGTAAATGCTCAGTGATGAATGTAGCAAAACATGACATTTTACTCTCATTGTAGCAGTTAAGCTCTCAGTATGCAGCGTAATTATTCATCATTATAGCAATAGTCTTTACATCAGGAGCGCTAGTTCCGCTGGACATAAGGAGGACTTCTGCAGAATCTGGAATATTGGGACAGTAGTGCTGGCAGAAATGAAGCTGAGCCATGAGACGTACCTGGAAAACTCAGCCGATAGGCATTTTGCCCACGAAAGGGAACCTTCTGGGTTTGAGACTCGGTCCTAAACGCTATTCATATCTGTCAGGAAAAGTCAGTAAACGAACTATGTGGCAGTAGGCACCCTGGGTCATCGACCCATTAAATGGTTTTAACGGACAACCTCTGTGCTGGTAGAAAGACCAGTTTTATGAACCTGCGTACACTCGTGGAGCAGTTCTCTTCTAGGTCGATTGCTTGGGGAGATAATTGCACGCACATCTGTGCGTCGATAATGCTAGCTTGTCGAATACGCTGTTTGCCTGGTACTCTTACATTGCGTTAGCATCGGTGAGCACTTACGTGTCATGTTCAATGCCCAATATGGGTTATATACTAAACAGTCTATTTTGCACAAGCTGTCAGTTGAAACCATTTGCGGTGTCGACTGTCAAGGGTGGCTACCACCCTTAAGAGATACTGTACCATATACCGGGTGATCAAAAAGTCAGTACAAATTTGAAAACTGAATAAATCACGGAATAATGTACATAGAGAGGTACACATTGACACACATGCTTGGAATGACATGGGGTTTTATTAGAACCAAAAAAATACAAAGTTCAAAAAATGTCGGACAGATGGCGCTTCATCTGATCAGAGTAGCAATAATTAGCATAACAAAGTAAGACAAAGCAAAGATGATGATCTTTACAGGAAATGTTCAATATGTCCACCAACATTCCTCAGCAATAGCTGTAGTCGAAGAATAATGTTGTGAACAGCACTGTAAAGCATGTCTGGAGTTATGGTGAGGCATTGGCGTCGAATGTTGTCTTTTAGCGTCCCTAGAGATGTCGGTCTATCACGATACACTTGCGACTTCAGGTAACCCCAAAGCCAATAATCGCACGGACTGAGGTCTGGGGACCTGGGAGGCCAAGCATGGCGAAATTGGCGGCTGAGCACACGATCATCACCAAGTGTATCAATTTTTACATCTCTGTCTACATTATTCCGTGGTTTATTAAGTTTTCAAGTTTATACTGACTTTTCGATCATCCGGTAGTTCGTAAAAATCCCAATATGAACATGGAATGAACTCACAGCGTTTGTCTAGTTATTCAAGATCACCCTGTGTATGTGTACCGCTCTAGTAATAATAGCATATTACGAAGAGTAAGTGCATAATAGTTATATGTGGATCCAATCTCACAAGAACCTCAGCAATGCTGTGTGCGGCATTACATGCGATTGAACAAATTGAACGAATGTAGCATTAGTCCAGATAACTTTTTATTCGCATTTCTTGAAAGATGATAACTCAGTTGTGGAATTGGTGTTAAACTCGTGTATTTAGCATCTAACGCATAATGTTCAGTTTGAATATCAAACTGGTGCACAGTTTTTTGCTAACAAATATAATGCTGTGATTATTAATAAAATCGTGACATATGTATATAGAATTAATGTAAGGGTAGAGCGACTAACACTAGATGACAGAGCTAATAAAAAATTCTATGAAGATCAGGGCGCATTAGAAAAAGTTAGAATAGCTTGTACGAATAAATTGGGGCCATTTAGCTTGAAACCCGACAAATCTTCTGGTGTACCATGGAGAAAGTATACTAGGCGTAATGCATTTAAGTTTGTAACATATTGTAAACCCGAAACTAGTGCCGAAATTGGAAAATTTGCCTGAAGATTTCATCTTCCGCTGCACACTGACAGCTTAAGTGCTACAATAAGAGTAAAATGTCATATTTTGCTACATTCATCACTGAGTATTTACAGGAGTTAATCTGTTGCTTCTTTGTTGTGTCTGCTTTGTCAGAAAATAAAATGTAAATTGGCGAAAAGGTTATACTGATCTTTTAGGTGAAGAAAGACAGGACAAGTAGGGTTTAACGTCCTGTCGACGATGATGTGGTTAGAGACAGAGGATAAGCTGTTGGATGGTGTGCAACGAAATCGACGGTGTACGTTTCGTAGCACCCATTCTGGCATTTGCCTTTAGTGATTTAAAGAATCCATGGAAAATTTAAATCAGGATGGCCGGACGGGGCTTAGAACCGCTGTCTTCTCCAAACGTGTCCAGAGTTGTACCACTACGCAACCGTGCTGTGTATCCTTAATGTACATTGAATGAATTTAACGGTTTTAACATACTATTAACAATTTCCTGTTAAAATTCTGAATAACTGTATCAAAGATTTAATGTCTGTGGAAAATATTACGAGAGTAACTGAAAACCGAGAAGCAATACGTGCATACCGAGGCCCGTCAGTAGACTGTATTTGATAGCGCTACTGTGTTAGTAACATCAGTTTGCAATCTTATCAACCGTGACAAACCACGTAGATAATGCGTGGAACCCCGTCATCTCTAAGATGTGCTCCAGACGAAGACCGTGGCAACTGACAACGCCGAAGAGAGCTGAGTTCTGTAGTTCCACCAGCGAGGGCGCTACTGGCAGGCGGTGTGGTTCGTCTCTCCATATGATTTTGACGCACGCGCGGAATACTCGTTGCACGCTATATATTACGGAACGGAGGGCGTCTTCGTCAGTCTTCGATGGCTCACCTGAGGATGGATGGCAGTTGTCCAGTCGAAATATCGTGGATGGAAGCTAACGACAACCAGCTGCAAGCCCGAAATCGTTTTGATTAGCATTGTTTATGCTTGCCCCTCCCAGTCCCCTGTAACTACCGCAAGGAGCACTTCCACGTTCCACCAGGACTATCCTCCTCTCCCAGTCCTCTCCTGTCCGGGCACATCGTCCTCCATAGCAACCCCTTTGTATTCCGCACCTCCAGCACAGGGATCAGCATCACTGAAAGCAGCTTTAACACCTGTCGGTCCACTTTTTCCATCTCCACCGACTCAGACAGATAACTTTGCAACAAGATCCTGGGATGTGGTGCCCTCTTCGTCCATATCCGTTTCCAACCAACCCTGTCACCAGTTGCCTACTAGTTGCGCCCACTGCCTACACTCATCAGAAAGACAATGAAATGTCTCAGCACTGAAACTGCCTCCAACCCGATCCCAAAAAAAGAACAAAGCAAACACAAAGCCCAGACTTTGCAGACTTCATACTTTCCTCCTCTCCTGTCCATCTCCAACATCTTCAAGCCCAAAACCCTCCTCCTTACAAGCTGAAAATATATCTCCTCTTTACTCAACTCTCAGCTCATACCCAGAAAATGCTCAATCCTTATCAAACCCCTTATCCAGACTTCCATATTGGACTCCTCCAGGAAACCCCCCAAATAACTTTTGCTATCCATGCAAACCTCTCACCCTTTTCCACTACCACCCAGACCAAACAACTGCAACCTCATAGCCAAACCCGCTACCATCTCAGCCATGATCAAACGGATCGACGCAGTCATCATGGCACAGGAGGTCGAGTCCAACTCCAGCTCGCATCTAGAAGTTTGGGAAGCACGCTGCATTTTTGATGACTCTGGCCCAACCTTTCAAGTTTGCATTTTCACCAAATTCCCATAGACAATTGACCACATTCTTCACAGAGGAGCCGCATCTATCAATCTCCTAACTTCACCTCCACTCCTACATGTAATACCTGTAACCTTCCCGACCTTTTCTTCAAAGTGCAAAACCCAATCTCCACCAAACCTGAGCTGACAGTTCCCATCCAACCTCCTGACAATCCCACCTCAATAACTCCTTCTGCCCACCTCCCACAGCTGAAGACATTTTCCGTTCTCTGACCATCATCCTTCAAAACACCACCATTTCCAGAGGCCACACACCCTACAACTAATTTCCCATACTGCCTACTCTGTCTTTCGCCTCAACTCACAAGACATGTGTTCCGCAAGCAGGTCTGCTTCCTTGTTTCGCATCTCGACATCTTAGTTTCAACCCAACCCAGCCACTCATTCAGATCAAAACTTCTCTCCCTAAATTATGATGCAACAGTAACATGATATCCTATTCCAGAATATTCGCTTTTTATCAGCTAACAAACTCCTCTGCATGCACATCTTATCGCTACGAAACACCGATACTTTTATCCTGAACGATATCTTCCTCCAGCTCCATCATACTCTCTGCACTTTTCCATACATCCTCCACCGAACCAATAACCTGCTCCCCATGATAAGAAGCAGAGTCGCTATTCGCCACCAAAAGAACTCAAGATCACAATCCCTTTACAATACTATTAACACGCACCTCATTCTCACTATCCTCCTCAAAACAATTTCTCTTATCTGTGCCGCTATGTATATCCGACTGCATCATCTCATCTCATACGATTTCCTCACCCACATTTATCACACCTTCTCAACTTACATTATTGCAGCTGAACTCGAGCAGTGACGTCGATTTAATGAAGACCTCCATGGTGATATACTCCCTGTCCCAGAGTATACCCACTCTGAAAACTATTTCTCATCTGATGTTATCCTTGCATCTCCTAACTTCCTTGGGCACATTACTGCAGTAGTCCTCAACCCTGTTGGAAGTGACCATCTCTCTTTCCTACTCACCGTCCTCTGCACAACGCATTCTACTCATGCACCCACTCCTCCTGGCTTTCCCTAACACATCGAGCATTACTCATTTACCAACTGGGATGGTTACAGGGAATACATTGCTATTCACATCAGAAGCCATCTCTTTTCTTTCCAGCGCAAATTTCTTCCATCACGTTGCCACCTTTCTTCGACAGATCTTGCCGAACGCCATAACTCACCACATTCCACAGCTTATCTATCCACACTACCCGACACTCATCCACATACTCTCCTCCTCCCCTGTGAATCACGTCACATATACCAATCCTTCCTGCACACCTGTGACTGCCGGCCGCGGTGGCCGTGCGGTTCTGGCGCTGCAGTCCGGAACCGCGGGACTGCTACGGTCGCAGGTTCGAATCCTGCCTCGGGCATGGGTGTGTGTGATGTCCTTAGGTTAGTTAGGTTTAAGTAGTTCTAAGTTCTAGGGGACTTATGACCTAAGATGTTGAGTCCCATAGCGCTCAGAGTCATTTGAACCATTTGAACACCTGTGACTGAGTCACACTTACACACCACAGAAAACTACAAAGGCACTTTAGAAGTCTGTTAAGCTCAAGGAAACGACTAATTTGGCGCCAAACATGCACAAACCTAAACACCACAGTGCCCATAAACTGGAAGATATTTCACAAGCTTACTGGCAACAAACCTGTTCGTTCCTACCCCCTCCTGCACGTAATCACCACTACCCATCAACCTAAGAAAAGTAAAACACTTCATATTCTACTCCTCTAACACCTTCACCATCCATGATGACCTCCATTGCGATTACTACTTATTCCCGACAGCTCTCGAGCACAGTCCTCTATCACATTCCACGCTCCTTGCTTCCACTTCCTTGGCAACATCCCGCAGACAGAACTTAATACTTCGATAACTACACAAGACATTCAACAGATACTCCATAACAACATGTCTGCATAGCCTACAGACACCTGAAAAAATGCCCCAGCTCCTTCTTGGTAATCCTAACTGCACTTAAGAATATAGTCCTTCACATGGATTTCTATCTTGAGCGGTGGAAAAACCTCTCGAATCCTCCTTATCCTAAAAAATTACAAACATTACAGTGACACCTCCACCCACCATACCATCAGCCTCACTTCCATATTTAGCACGGTAGAGTCCATCAGATCCTGACATAGCCATAAACACCTAAAACAAGAGCTACGCACTTCCGTCCATCAGTGTGGGTCTGTCCAAATTTCTCCTCCGATGCCAACTCCTGTACCTTACTCATTTCCTTTCCCACCAAATCAACAATCACGAACCCAATATTATTGCCATCTTTGATCTCGAAAACGCATATGATCGTTTACGGGATTTTGGTCTCCTCTTTAAGATCCAGACCTTTACACTTCCCATAAATTGTGTCCACTTTAACTGCTTTCTCTTTAACCGCCCTTTTTATGTCACCGTCAACAACACCAACTCCTGTAACTTCCATCCCACTACAGATATGCCCCAAGGATCTGTCCTCTTTCCTGCCATGTATGTCTGTACTGCCGATATGCCAAAGCCGCCATCTCCTGTTGATCTCCTCCAGTATGATGGTGATAGCCCTTTCTGCATCTCTAACATACTCCCCAGAAATCCCAAAGATCCTTTCATCTCAATCTCAATCAGATCAACTTAGGGATCAATCTGCGGTTTATCAAAATCAGCCCTACCGAAACCCAGGCAATAATTATAGTCCGAACCACCTGCAGCTTCCTCCCCAACAACTTTTATCTTACCATTTACGACTGTCCAATCCAATTAACTACCGCATTAAAATATCTCGGACTAACAACACTTGCTCATCGACTAACATGGAAATCCCATCTACTAAACATTCGGCAGAAAGTCCACAATAGTCTAAACCTACTAAAACTACTAACATGTCGAATATGGGAATCGCACTCTTCCACGATCCTCCACATCTTCGAATCTCTGATGTGATCCATCTCTGCAAATGGGGCTTGGACATCTGATCCTCCCTCTTTTTGTCACGCCCTACAATCCTCGAACGCCTTGCATTCTGCCTGGCCTTTCGGATTCACTTACCCTCCCCTACCTGAATCCTCCACCAAATTATAAAATTCCTTACCATAGGCCTTCGAGTATCGTATGTAACCCGCAAACTCGACACTAACCACCTATTACTGTCCCACCTGTTCTCTCATCCTGGTACTCTGCCATGTGTCTACCACCACATTCCCCCAACACTACACCTGCACACACTCCACACCCCTTCTCGAAGTAATCAACTCACTTTACATGACCTTGAAATCTACTTTGGTATATAACAATCTTACAAGATCTAGGAGAAACCACCCTTCCCTCTGTGTCAGGGCTCACTTCTTCACCATTCTCCTACGTTCACCTCCTCATGTTTGCTATCGAACTGCACCTCTCTTACCATCCCAAATCGCTGCTCCAATCATCTACCTACACAAATACCCTGCTGCATCCTACCCCACATACTGTAACTCCCTGATAACCCTTTACCAGGCAGTCTACATCCTCTCACCACTTTTACTCCTCTATGCATCTTTTTTAGTCAAGCAACACACCGACTTTTTGTCTTTTAATTTCTGCAACCGACCATCTGTCTCTTATAGTGTGTGAAACATTAATTCTGCATTTATCTGTATATATAATTTAATCAGTCAAGAACTCAATCTTTCATCTTTTAATTTAGGCAACTGACCTACTGTCTTTAAATTGCGTAAAACATTCATTTTTTCTATTGACGAGTACAATTTTTTAAATATTTAAAAAGAATTACAATATATTGCCCAATTGTATTCGTCGACAACCAAATTCTCTCCCATATGGGGCTATGGGGGCGAAACAACAACAAAGAAAAAATATTGGAACTCATGTAAATATGGAATATTGGAACTCATGTAAAAATGACAGTTACAAATAGAACACATCACATATGCAGTGCAGGCAAACATCTTTTGGTTATAAAAATGTTTTCCTTTTATTTTTTGTATTGGAGTTTCTTATGCTCGGCTAATTAGCGTCTCCTTAATGAAAAACGTCAGTCATCTGCAGTAATGGAAACCTGAGCCTCTTTACTAAGTTACATTCACTGTAAACGATTTAAAATGTGCTCTAGAGACCAGCCTGTAGAAATAATAGAGCACATTGCAAAGTTTGAGTGATCAGTGAAGGTCATCAAGGGGATACAAGTGTGGAATTTGGTACTTCATATGACTGACGTGCGACAAAATCTGAATTCCATTTGAAGCCTCAACTCAGCGGGATGGGGCTATGGAAATACACTAGACTTGTATTCAGGAGGACGATGGTTTTAATTCACATCCGGCAATCCGCATTTAGTTTTCCCCTGATTTCCCTAAATACCTTCAGGCGACTGCTGGGACGGTTCCTTTGAAAGCACACGGCCGACTTTCTTTCCCATTTGTCCCTTATCAAGTTTGCGGACCGTCACCAATGGCCTCCTCTTCGAAGGACGTTAAACTGTAATCACTGAAATCTTCGTTCCTTTCATTTGCAATTTCACAAATCTGTAGAACTGTTCGACTACTGCTGCTTTTGGAGGTGCACATTTCTCATCGAGAAAGATTTACGGAGCGAAGAAACATATTTCCTATTACAGCATTAAACCCACCATTGCTACCATGTCACCAAACAAATTCTCAAGACCATCACATTTAATGAAAAACGGATAGCGTAAAATGAGGTGATGCTTCTCTTCCAATAGGTAATTTGAAGGGATCGGGGGAAGAAAGTTTTGATTTATGAGAGCGACAGTTTGAGTTAAATTCTCAAAAAAAGAAAATTATAGATTAAGACAAAAAATGGATTTAGGGGCAGCACTGTCTGTTAGTATGTGTTGGCCTACTTGTCAACTGCACAGCGATCTAAGCGGAATATTAAAAAAAAAATTAAAACAGCCCTGGTCACATAAGAAATTATTAAAACTGTGATTGATTTTACTCTTTTTTGAAACCATATTCAGACCATCCTCTGAAATTTAAGTGCAGTTACAGACTTAGAGGGACATCTGACAACAAAATATGAAAAACTGAACATCTAAACGTAGGAATAATTAATAGAAAATATACCCAATGGTGGCAAGTGGAAGTGATGAACGGAGCAGGTACTGGCTCTTGAGGCACGAACGGTAGCTGCTGGGTGGTGTGGAGAGGGTATGGCTTAAGTGGTAGACGCTCGGACCACCTTCTTCTGCATGACATCAATAGCAGCTAATGAGGCGCACAGTAAGTAAAAATGTTACAAAAATACAATGTAGTAACATGAAATTCAAAAAGTGAAATCTAAGCTAAATAACAACAAAACATAACTCCAGAACAAGCAATTTATAAGAATACATTACGTAAAATTACTGGCTCAGGCAATTTTTAACGCTGATATGCTCGATGGTGCTGGATTTTCCTCACTTTATATTACAAATTTATATACAAATATAACTGATTACAGAAATAACTGACATTATGAAATACACTCCTGGAAATTGAAATAAGAACACCGTGAATTCATTGTCCCAGGAAGGGGAAACTTTATTGACACATTCCTGGGGTCAGATACATCACATGATCACACTGACAGAACCACAGGCACATAGACACAGGCAACAGAGCATGCACAATGTCGGCACTAGTACAGTGTATATCCACTTTTCGCAGCAATGCAGGCTGCTATTCTTTCATGGAGACGATCGTAGAGATGCTGCATGTAGTCCTGTGGAACGGCTTGCCATGCCATTTCCACCTGGCGCCTCAGTTGGACCAGCGTTCGTGCTGGACGTGCAGACCGCGTGAGACGACGCTTCATCCAGTCCCAAATATGCTCAATGGGGGACAGATCCGGAGATCTTGCTGGCCAGGGTAGTTGACTTACACCTTCTAGAGCACGTTGGGTGGCACGGGATACATGCGGACGTGCATTGTCCTGTTGGAACAGCAAGTTCCCTTGCCGGTCTAGGAATGATAGAACGATGGGTTCGATGACGGTTTGGATGTACCGTGCACTATTCAGTGTCCCCTCGACGATCATCAGTGGTGTACAGCCAGTGCAGGAGATCGCTCCCCACACCATGATGCCGGGTGTTGGCCCTGTGTGCCTCGGTCGTATGCAGTCCTGATTGTGGCGCTCACCTGCACGGCGCCAAACACGCATACGACCATCATTGGCACCAAGGCAGAAGCGACTCTCATCGCTGAAGACGACACGTCTCCATTCGTCCCTCCATTCACGCCTGTCGCGACACCACTGGAGGCGGGTTGCACGATGTTGGGGCGTGAGCGGAAGACGGCCTAACGATGTGCGGGACCGTAGCCCAGCTTCATGGAGACGGTTGCGAATGGTCCTCGCCGATACCCCAGGAGCAACAACGTCCCTAATTTGCTGGGAAGTGGCGTTGCGGTCCCCTACGGCACTGCGTAGGATCCTACGGTCTTGGCGTGCATCCGTGCGTCGCTGCGGTCCGGTCCCAGGTCGACGGGCACGTGCACCTTCCGCCGACCACTGGCGACAACATCGATGTCCTGTGGAGACCTCACGCCCCACGTGTAGAGCAATTCGGCGGTACGTCCACCCGGCCTCCCGCATGCCCACTATACGCCCTCGCTCAAAGTCCGTCAACTGCACATACGGTTCACGTCCACGCTGTCGCGGCATGCTACCAGTGTTAAAGACTGCGATGGAGCTCCGTATGCCACGGCAAACTGGCTGACACTGACGGCGGCGGTGCACAAATGCTGCGCAGCTAGCGCCATTCGACGGCCAACACCGCGGTTCCTGGTGTGTCCGCTGTGCCGTGCGTGTGATCATTGCTTGTACAGCCCTCTCGCAGTGTCCGGAGCAAGTATGGTGGGTCTGACACACCGGTGTCAATGTGTTTATTTTTTCCATTTCCAGGAGTGTATAATCTATTACGAGATAAAATTATGAGTACAGAAGAAGTGTCCAAATTTATTGAACTACTTGAAACTACTTAACAGTTAAATGCTTTTCTTTTAAACATAAAATATAGCCTAAAAGATATGGTCATTTTGTGGTCAAAGTTCCTTCCTTATCTACATTTTCTTGCCAACATGTAAACGGGAAATTGTGGTTCTGTTTTGACCAAACACAGTTTTTCTTTCTTTACTGCCCATAAGTGGTTCATAAAAGTTTCACCATCTTCAGCAGGTTTGATTTATCATCTGTTGAACAATATACGAAGCATTTATGCATTATGATACTTGCCAGCTTTTTCAGATTATTGACAAGAATATTAACACGAAGAATAAATATAGAACTTATTGTTGCATATTAGTGTTCACAAGTCTGTTTGATATTTGCACCACAATTATAATTATTGCCTTCCAATATGTCAGCTGAAATTAATGAGCCTTTATCAATTTTAACGTAATTTTTACATTTTATATTTCTGCCTAATATGATGTTATTGATTTTTTATTTTTACTTCTTTTCTGTTGTTCTCCTGTCTGTATATTATGTAAACAAAGTTTTACTATTTTCTCTTTCCCATTTACCAGTGTTTTTAGAAAATTTTTCGAAAAAGAGTATTGAAATATGCTATCTGTGATTAGGCTATGTGAGATATAGATGGGGAGGGCGGGCGCACGTTGTGTGCCTGCCCTTACTTTTTGTAGATCTTACGTTCTCGTGCTTCTACAGGATGTTTAAGCGGAGCTTCCTAGCGCATTCTGTTTCACAGTTTGTGTGATGTTCATTTGTTCTGCCATTTTTTTTCTGTGCGGGAATTTTGAATTTTGCAGAGACCTTAGGCTGTGTGTGTGTATGTGTGTGTGGAGTGTGTGTATGTATGTATGTATGTATGTATGTGTGTGTGTGTGTGTGTGTGTGTATGTGGGCGTGTGTTTGTTTTATGTGTCTTAGTCGGTCTTCTGATAATTCCTTTAGAGCTGACAATGGGGTTTCGTAGCATTATGCTGTGCATTCATTCAGCACTTCCTTTCCTTCTACTGTGGATTTTTGTATATGGTAATGTTCTTCTATTATAAGTTTCTATAGGTGGCTGTTGCTGTATTTAAGAATTTTTAGGTCTGTGTTTATATCTGTTGGTCTGTGTTTCTTGTCCATGAGACGATGTGAGACGATATGTTAATGTGAAGTGACTGCTGTTACACTTGCGTGCCCTTCTGTGATCAGTCTAGCTGGTGTTGAAATTTCTACTTGTTTGTCCAATATAAACTGAGTTGCAGTCTTGACACATAAACTGGTAGATCTCAAATGTGTTGTGTTGGCTTGTGTTAGCGCTAATGGTCCTCAGTTTCTGTTGTATTGAGTTTCCTGTTCTGTAGACAATTTTCAGTCTTTTTTTTTTTTTAATTTATTGGCTATTCCGTGAGCTACTTATGTTACAGATGAATGTGTGCCATTTATTTCTAGTTGTATATGTATCGTTTTCAGACGTGTTGAGTGTGTTTGTGTGATGTGTGCTTATGATATGTTTCTGTGTTGTGTGTTGGTGTTGATCTGCTAGCTGGTGTGCGTTGGGTGCATTATCCATTATTTTGATTTAATTTGTCTGTCATATTTGTTTTGTATCCAAAGAACAAAAAACTAAATTTCTTAGACATCACAATACACAGACACAATACCCAAAATGTTCTCCATATCCAGAAAACCCACAAGCACCAGCACAACTATACGTCAACAATCAAACCGCAAGTGGAAAATTAAATGTCAAATACATTGAACACAGTATGGCACTCAATAGAAATGGAAATCATTCCTTATTAGCAGATCATCACAAGGAGAAGGAACGCAGACCAGCAGACACAGAAACAGGTTCAAAAATTCTTAAATAGAGCAAAGCCACCTACAGAAACGTATAATAGAAGAGAATTACCAGATACAAAAAGCCATGGTAGAAGTAAAGGAATTGATGAATGAATGCACAGCACTATACTATGGAAACCTGTTCTCAGCTCTAAAGGAATTATCAGAAGACCGACTAAGACACGTAAAACACACATGTACGCACACACACACACACACACACACACACACACACACACACACACACACACACACACACACAGAGAAACAACGCACCCTTCACCCCCCCCCCCACCCCCACAGCCTATGTCTCTGCAAGATTAAAAATTCATACTCAAAACAAACAGTGAAGCAATGTGTACCAGGAAATTCAGCTCAGGCATCCTGCAGAAGCACAAAAACGTGAGATCTGCAAAAAGCAAGTTTTCATTCATAGTTTTCTCCCTCTCCCGAATTAACATTTCACAAAGACTATTCGCAATCAGCATATTTCAACACATTTTTCAAAAAAATATACTCCAACTAATAAACGATAGTCAAAGGGAAAATAGCGAAACTTTGTTTAAAACGCATAATATACAGACAGGAGATCAATAGAAAAAAATATAAAAATAAGAAGCTGATAACATCAGATTAGGCCAAAATAAAAAAGATGTAGAAATTACGTTAAAAACGTTGATAAATGCTTATTAATTGGAGATGACATATTGTGAGGCAACAATTGTAGCTGTCCTGCACATAGCAAACAGAGTTATGAAAATCAATATGGAATAATAAGTTGTATATTTATTCTTCGTGATAATACTTCTGTCACTAATATGAAGAAAGTTGATTAGGTGTCATAAAACATAAATATTCTGTATATTGTTCAACACATAATATATAAAAACCACTGAAGGTGGAGAAACGTCTTTGATCCATGTATGGGTAGTAAAACAACAAAAAATTATATTTGCTCAACACAGTCACATTTCATTATTACATATCTAAAAGATGGTTTGGAAATGGAACACTCCCTAGCAGGCAGGTTAGCGAAACTTTTTGTTACTTTTGTCGAACAACAATTTTCAAAGACGACCCTGAAATCACAAGTAAAATTCGCTACTACAAAATTATGTTGACGACAGTCTGTTGTTTTGTAATGGCTCCAGAGGTGAAATACTCGCACTTACTGATATTTTAAATAAAGTTCATCCTAAGCTTTTCTTTACTGAAGGCTGAAGAAGTATAAATTTTTTGTATCTCACAATTTTTGCCGTATAGGCTATCTGCGATGTCATTATTAATGCTGCTTCCTGCAATCTTTTTAAATTAAAAAAAAATTATTTTTTCAATGAATGATCTACAGAATACCAAAATTACCCAAAAGTCTGATGTAATTCGAAAAGAAATAACACTTCCCAAACAGGTCTCTGAGGACTACGATTTTAATAACACTGAAGCTGACTTTTTATCCAATAAGTGACAACACATACGTCAATCTTTCGAAACTGTCTACCGAAAATTTTCTAAAGAGACCGACCGATATGGGTAATATTTAAGACAAAATGAATAAATTAACTTGAAACATTGAACAAACTACTGCTAAACTCTTACAGAATAGGCACACACTATCGGTAATTGCGACAGTAAGTATCTAAATTCTGGCGTTTATAATCTTCAGTGTGATGACTATGATACACAATATTTCGGACATATGGGCCGTAATATGGCCGTAACATCTCCAATCGGTTTATAGGGCACTCATAAGGCTTCGCCCATGGTAAATCGTTATTTGGCGAACACCTAACCCGAAGTAATAATTCCGAAGATTCCATTCACGATAATTTAACAGTTCTCCATAATGCGCCCACAAAGTCTTATTAAATACACTAGATGAGGCATAAATTTATACACATAACAAAGAGAAGCCGTTATCTTTACTGAATGAGCAGTTAGATTTTGGAGACAAATATTTTTTGATCTTTTTTGATGGTTGGTTGTAACAGATACCTCCTCTTTTGTTTCACTTTTTTAACGACAGATGCCTTATTTGAGGTTTTTAAAGTTGTATTCTTGAGTACGCCATTTCCGTTACTGTTTTATCAGCTTGTTTGTATTTTAAAGCAAACCTCTTAGTATTTCATCCAACGGTGGTCCATTAAGTTGAATTACTATTATGACTATAACTGTGTACACTAAATTTTTAGGTTCGTTATTTTATGACTGACGCTACTGGGTTCTGGGTAACATTCTGCAACCTTCATGTGTCCGTGGTGGCCAACGGCGTACTGATCGCCACTGCAAAACTCGATGCAGCAACCATGTCACTGTAGCCACGTCTAAAGCTATATTTGCCTTGTCGGCGATTCATCATGTTGTATACATCGCCATGATTACTAGCGGCGGATGACGGATACATTAATGGATACTCGTGTTTGCCGCTCCCTGTCAACACGCAAAAGCGGCTAGTGGCTATTACCTCTCTGTTATCGGTCGGTTATAACTAAAGTGCAGATACCCACAGAGATCCAGTGTGGGTCGTAATTCTCGTGTGACAGCGAAACGTGGTAGATATGCAAATGTGTTAGTAGGGAATGTACTTGCTCTAGAAAAGAAATCAGTACGAATTGCGCCCATCAAGTGAAAATCTGATACTTTGCATCACGGTCTGACCTCCGAGCTGTCATTTTAAAAGCCGTGACGCGATCAGTTGTATGGATACCGGGAAGAGAGGCCGTGCGCTGTTAATGTAACTGTTTTATGTGAACGGCAGCAATTACAGGGCTGCCCTGAGAGAGTATCACTGAAAGGTTTGAGGAGAGGCCCAATGTCATTAAATGGTTTAAAGAAGAAGATAATGAAATTCGAAAACGCGGGTGAGCTTGGTGTGGCACCGGGGAGGGGAAAGCGTGCCACCCCTCTCGAAATTGTCGACGAGGTGTTTGTTTCTGTGACTGACCGTGCAACACGCGCCGTGGGTAGTGTTAGTGCTCGTACAGTCTCACGAGAATTTTCCATCCATGGTAAACAGTACGGTAAGTACGGCGATCTAGTTTACGCTGGTACTCATACCAGATACAGACGGTGCAATAACTGAAACCCCATGAGTGACGGCAATTTACTGAACTTGCTCTTCAGTTTATGGTGCAGATCGAAGCTGAAGACATGTGACCAGTCAGTATTGTATCAAGTAACAACGCACATTTTACACTATAGGGTGCAATGAACGCTCAGAAATGCTAAATCGCCGAATCTCGGATACTGTTGTGCATCAGAGCCACTGCACTCGCAGTATGTGACTCCGTCTTACGGATTCACAAGCACCTTAGTTCTTGATCCTTCTTCATTGAAGAATGTACGCCCAGAGGGCGTACCGTGACGTCTGCACTTTATCGAGGCCTCCTTGCATAGAATGTGATTCCTGCTTTGGAAGAGATCAGCTGTGGTGAAATCACTGGTTTCATGCATGATGGAGCAACACCTCATGTCGCTTCCCCAGTGAAAGATATTGTTAATGCAACCATCCTCGAAGTGTTATCTCTAGAGGTTTTACAGAAGCATGATGTGCAAGATCGCCAGATCTGAATCCAGGAGACTTTTGAGACTGGAGATATCTAAAACAGCGCGTTTACCAGGGACACTTTCAGTATGTACCTTATCCGAAAGCCAGTGTGCAGGCACACATTGCTGAGATTCCATCGTTACTGACGCGAGCGAATATTCACCATGTCGATTTACGGATGTGCATTTCGTCAACGTCTCCGGGGCTAATAGTAAACAAATTGTAGAAACGGCGGTTAATAATAAAATCAATATTATGGCTTTCTCACTTGTTTGACGTTTTCTGCCCACGTCCAGTTCCTAGTAGACTACATATGGATACATTTCTGTATCTCTTCCTGGCATTCACAACGCCAAATTTGCAACTAATGGCCAAAATTTGAATTAATTTTTTTCGCAGTGTAAATCGGTTCCGTATTAACGCATTAAAATATCTTGCATGTTTCCCTGCCATACGATAACTACAGCACATGCCGGGCCTCTGGGAATAGCTATAATTTTATCGTAACCACCTGGTACTATCGTTTGGTTGCTTCAGACAGCTCGTATGGCTACTTCACGCCATCCCCATGCGAACCAGTGGCATGTCAGAAGTTTATCATTGCTATGGTTATGTCCTGTGTATCGATGCCCAGTATAAGAACTGCTCATAGAGGGCAGTATTCATTCTCATAACAGATTTCTATTATCTCACTACCTATAGTTTTACTTAATGTATTCTAATAAACTGATTCCTCTAGCAGTTATGTTTTGTTGTTATTTAGCTTAGATTTCACATTTTGTGTTTTATTTTATGTGTCGACTTGTATGTAACTTTTCACTTACAGTGCCTCCTACTGGCTGTTAGGAGCGTCTCCTACTTAAACCATTGCCTCACCACGCTATCCAGTCAGCCTCAACCCCCTCGTCCACCAACGTACACTGCTGTGATCACAAAACTCAGCCCTGTGATCATGGAGGCGGAGGTGTTGACGGAACTGAACGCCCACCCCGCCCTGGAAATCCGCTCGGCACGCCGTATTTACAACTCTTCTGGCCCTACCTTCCTCATGCGTATCTTTACTGCATCCGCCTGCTCCATCGACCACCTCCTCACGCAGGGAGCCCTGATTTTCAACCGCCGCCACCCCATTGACCCGTCCTGTTCCCCTCTTCAATCCTACCACTGCCAGCGCTGTCTCCTGTACAACGACCATCTCACCCAAAACTGCAAGAAACCCTCCCCCACACCTGCCCCAATTGTAAAGCTTCCCACTTCCTTAAACAGTGTCCTAACCTCACCTCTCCCCCTTCCTGCAACACCTGCAACGAGTCCCACCCCACCTACACTTCCAAATGCAAAACAAAACCCCCTCCCACCAACCCTAAGTTCACTGTCCCCATTCGCCGCAACGACCCACCCATCCACCCCAACAATTCCCTCCACCCTCCCCCCACAGCAGTATGTGACTCTGTCTTACAGATTCACAAGCACCTTAGTTCTTGGTCCTTCTTCATTGAAGAATGTACGCCCAGTCATCATTCTGCAGAACATCCACCCCTTCCAGCGCCCCCACACCCTCCAGCAGATTTCCCTCGCCGCCCGCTCTGTTTTCCATTTAAATACCTATTCCCACAACCAGGAACCAGGCCCACTTTACCTTCACCTGCCTAGACACACTCATTTAAGCTCCTTTCCCCACTTCCATCTCCTGGTGTGTCACCAGTATCATCACCTCTACCTCAACATTCGCTCTCTCCCTGCCAACAAATACCTCTTAATGCATATCCTATCCGAGCCTCGGGTTGCCTCCTTCATCCTTAATGAAACCTTCCTCCAACCTCACCATGTTGTCCACACCCCTCCCTACCTCTTTCACCGCACTCACAATTCCCTTCCTCTTGCCCGAGGTGGGGTCGCTCTTTGCCACCTCAAGCATCTCTCTGTCCGGCCACTACCCCTACCCAACTGAACACCTTCTCCTCCGTACCTTTTTACCCTTCCTCACTATCACCTGTGCCACTATCCATATCCATCCCACAGCCCCCCTTCCTTACGACTTCATGTTGACTGTACCTTCTCCACCTATATGATTGCCACTGACCTTAACATCCACAGCCAAGACCCTGCCTCCCTTTGGCAGTGGCATGTTTCTCACCACCCTCCATTGTGACCTTGTTCCACTCCCACAACACACCTGTCCTGAAAGTAACTCCACCCCAGATGTTATCCTCACTTCCCCCAACCTCCTTGGTAGTATTGCCATAGATGTTCTCGATCCCATTGGTAGTGACCACCTCCCCGTTCTTCTAACCGTCTCCTCTGCCTGTGGCCCCCCGCCCCCCTGCAGCATCTCGCCCAGCTGCCCCTCCAAACCATCCACTACTACTGCCACACAAACTGGGATGCCTACCGGGATGCCATTGCCTCACAGGTCGCAAGCCACCCCCTCACCTTTCACCGTCCCGCTGACATCACCCATGCCTCTTGCTTCCTTAAGAAGACTACCATGGATGCTGTGGAGACCCATGCCCCTACCAAACTCATCCACCATCACCGCCCTATACTTCTTCCACAGGCCATCCTTCTTTGTGAATCCCGCAGGTTTTACCACTCCTTCCTAGACATCTGTGACCGGGATAGACTCATCCACCACCAGCAATTACAGCAACACATCTGGAACCTCCTTACAGCAAAGAAAAGCCGGGACTGGCGCCAGACATGCACACACCTCAACTCCACCCTCCCTGTCAACTTCTACAAGTACTGGTCAGCCTTCCACTGCCTTACTGGTAGCCATCCCACACCACATTACCCTATTCTCCATGACAGTCGCCCCTTCCCTGACAACATTAAGGCTAACCATTTTGCTTTCCACCTCTCTGAGGTCTTCTCCATTCCTGACGATCCCCATTTTGATCACTCTCTCTTCCCCACTCCCCTTGGCCACACTGATACCTCTGTGCCACCGCTCCCCCCTAGTTTCCAGTACTTGCATCAGATTCCACTCTCAGACATCAAAACTCCTATCACCACACATGACATCACACTCGTCCTGTGCTCCAAATGCAACACTGCCCCTGGTCATGATGGCGTCACCTAATGCCACATCTAGGAATCCCGCCCCCCCCCCCCCCCATCTGCCTCACCTCCATGATCAGTAAGGTCTTCCAGACCGTCCTCTCCAGCCATATTCACTGCCACCTTAACCATCGCCACCTCCTCTCCCTTGCCCAGTGTGGCTTGCTGCCTTCTTTCTCAGCTGATGACTAACTCCTTAACCTTACCAATTTTCGTTCCCTCCAACTTAACACCCATCGATATGCTATCTTTGTTCCCTTGACCTCTAGAATGCTTATGACCATGTCTGGCATCCCAGGCTCATCTTCAAACTCCAGACCTATGCTCCCCCTATCAATTTCGTCTGTCTCGTTGCCTGCTTCCTCTCCTGCTGTCCCTCCTATGTCACTATCCACAATTCCAACTCCCGTACCTTCTATCCCTCTGCTGGCGTGCCCCAAGGCTCTGTCCTTTCCCTCTCATCTATCTCCTGTACACTGCTGATATGCCCAAACCTCCCCTGCCTGCTTATCTCCACCAATTTGCTGATGCCACTGCCTTCCTAGCTCTTTATCCTACCCCTTCAATGGTCCCAACGTACCCTCTAAGCCCACCTTGACCAATTCCTGACTTGATGCAACCAGTGGTTCCTTCGTATCGACCCCTCCAAGACTCAGACGATCATCATAGGCTGCACCACACCCTCCATCCATCTCCATGAGTTCTAACTAACCATTTATGCCTGTCCCATCCACCTCTCTGCCACCCTCAAATACCTTGGCCTCACCCTCAACCGCCACCTCACTTGGACTCCCCATCTCCTTACAATCCAACACAAAGGCCACAACAGATTCTGCCTCCTGAAGCTCCTGTCCAGCCAGACATGGGGACTCCATCCTTCCACTATCCTTCACACCTACAAATCCGTGATCCACCCCATCCTTTGTTATGCCAGCATCACTTGGATTTCTGCCCCTCCCAGGTTCTATAAAGCCCTCCAAATCCTAGAACGCCATGCACTCCACCTCGCCTTCCGTATCCGCCTTCTGTCCTCTATTACCTCATCCCCTTCACCCACCTTCTCTTTTTCCTTGAACACATCCGCATCCTGTATATTGTCTGCCGACTCGATCCCCCTCACCCCTAGTGTCCCCCTTCCTCTCCTCCCCCAGCCCATTGCTGCACCTTTACCATTTTGTCCTACCCTCTCTCCATCTCCACACTCTCCACCTCCTTTCCCAACACAACTTCCAGCACCTAGCCCTTCCAGATGATGAGCTTCACCCTGATATTTACCTCTCCTCCCAAGTCTGATGACACCTTCCTCCTGCCTCCTCCTCAGGGCTCCTTCTCCCCCCCTCCCTTCTCCTGAGTGGCTTACCCCCTCATAAACCCCCTCTCTCTCCTTTGCTCCTCTTTAGTGTCTTTGCACTCCCTCCTGCCTTGTCTTCCTTCTTCATCTCCTGCCCTGTCCATCTCCTGCCTCTTGGTGCGCCCCCTGTCCCCCCTTTTCCTCTTCTTCCCACCCCATCCCCCCTCCCCTCTCTTTCCCTCCTCTCTGACCTCCAGTACCTCAGCAGGTCCATACCAGCGGCTTTTATTATTTGTGAGTGTTCTGTCGTTTCCAGTGGTTTTTTTTTAAGTGTCTCACTCTGTGTGATTTTTATACTGTGGCCAACTTTTAACTTCTGTGATTTTAAGTGCGCAACAATTTGCCAACTGTGTTCTTTTAACATTATGTCAACTTTTTAACTTTCCCCTCCCTGTGCATGTTCCTGTATTAGTGTATATCTTAACTCCCATCATCTCCATTTGCTGTGTTTTTTATGTCCCCCTTTTATCACCCTGTTTTTTTGTAAGCGTTCCCATTTCATGTATGTTGTAAAACCATTTGGCTGAAGAGTGGTGGACTGTGCTGCTGCCAGAAACTACAATAAAGAAAAAAAAATCACACTAGCCAGCAGTTCATGTTCATCTCTCAAAAGTCGGTATCCGCTCCCTTCACTACGTGTGCCTACCAGTATTGGGTACATTTTCTTTTAATTGTTCTTATGTTTAAATGTTCCAGTTGGTAATCTTTTGTTGTCAGATGTCCCCAGAAGTCTGTAAATGTACTTACATTTCAGAGAATGATCTGAAGACGGTTTTAAAAAAGAATGAAACTAGTGCCCGATTTAATATTTTTTTTGTGAGATAAAGACTGCGTTAATCTCTGCTAAACTGAGAATCAGTGTTTTCTTCTGCCGACCCCTTCAGTTGTTTCTTCACTAGTCAGTCACAAACACATAATCTGATCAAAAGGATCCACACGCGGCTATTCAGTGCTGAACTGGCCACTAGATGTGACGAGAGGCGGACCCGCCAATATAAGAGCAGATAGGGATTATTGTGTTGTCAGAATTGAAGTAGTAATAGAAGAACAGGTCGGTTAGCAGAGGACTTTGACTTCCAACGTCGACTCGTAATTGGATATCACCTGAGTAACGAATCCACCCTGTCTAAAGCTGCCCAAGTCAACTGCAGGTTGTAGAAACGCGAAGGAACAGCCACAGCTAAACCAAACCAGGCCGACCTAACGTACAGACGGTCAGACACCTTCGAACATTGCGGCGGATGGTTGCATAAAGTCTCAAGAAATCAGCAGATGGGTCACTCACAAGTTTTAAAGTGCTATCAGCAATTCAGCTAGGGAGTTAAAACGGATGGGGTGCAACAATCCATCAGCTCTTCACAAGCCACACCTACTTGTAGTCAGTGCTATGCCACGTTTGAGGTGATGTAAAGAGTGACACAATTCGACAGAGGATGACTGGAAATGAAAGATCTGGAGTGATGAATCACGGTATATCCTGTGGCGATCCGATGGAAGGGTTTTGGTTAAGCTAATTCCTGGAGAACGTTACCTCCCATCATCCGTAGTGCGGACAGTGAAATGCCGAGGTGGTGATGTTACGGTTTGGGTACCTTTTCGTGGTTAGCCTTCATTGCACTTTAGAAAAAGCTTAATGTGGAAGAATGTGAACACATCTTGCAGCGTTGTAAACTGTGAACAGCAGAGGAAGAGTTCGGAGACAACGACGGTTCATATCGGTATGATGATGCCCACTGTAAAAAGCAGCTTACGTGAGCAAGAGTTAGTGGATAATAACATTCCCGAAGTGGACTGGCTTGTCCAGGGCCCTGAATTGAACACAATGAGACGTCTTTCGGATAAGGTAGAACATCGACTTCGTTCCAGGTCCCATGATCCAGCATCAATATCTTCTCTTATTTCGGCTTTCGCATAATGATGAACTGAAATTCCTCCACAGACATTCACACCCCTCACTGAGAGTACCCCTAGCAGAGATCAAGCAATCACAAAGGAGATATGTGGATATACCCCAAATAAGTGTCCAGTAATAGGTTTCTGGATACTTTTTATCACATAAAGGACGCAAGGGAATTAGATTAGGAAATTAGATACTGAAAGTAGTAGATGAGTTTTGCTACTTCGGGAGTAAAATAACTGCTGATGGTCGAAGTAGAGAGGATATAAAATGTAGACTGTCAATGGCAAGGAAAGAGTTTCTGAAGAAGAGAAATTTGTTAACTTCAAGTATAGATTTAAGTGTCAGGAAGTCTTTTCTGAAGGTATTTGTGTGGAGTGTGGCCATATATGGAAGAGAAACATGGACGAAAAATAGTTTAGACAAGAAGAGAATAGAAGCTTTCGAAATGTGGTGCTACAGAAGAATACTGAAGATTGGATGGGTAGATCACGTAACTAATGAGGAAGTACTGAATAGAATTGGGCAGAAGAGGAATTTGTGTCACAACTTGATTAGAAGAAGGGATAGGTTGGTATGACATGTTCTGAGGTATCAAGAGGTCACCAGTTTAGTATCGGAAGCCAGCGCGGAGGGTAAAAATCGTAGAGGGAGACCAAGAAATGAATACATTAGGCAGATTCAGAAGGGTGTAAGTTACAGTAGGTTCTTGAAGAAGCATGAGCAGGATAGAGTAGTATGGAGAGCTGCATCAAACCAGTCTCTGGGCTGAAGACCACAGCAACAAGGAACTCAGTTAAATCAGAGACACTACCTTTCATCGTGTGGAACTTGATTTATCCCTGATAGCTGACATTGATGATACACCCTGGCAAGTACTCTGTAAGACACTGAAAGTACTGTGGAGCTTGGCAATCGTAGAGTGCTCAACCGCTTTTCACGTAACTTAAGAAGTTGGTCGATGGTGGATTAATGACGTACATGTCTCGCTCGATGGAATCCAATATGTGCTCCAAAGGACTGAGGTCACTATCGTGGAAGCTCACACAAACCCTCCTGTGTCTTTTGAGCCTTTCTCAAACAGTTCAGCAGCCATGAGGTAGCGACTGAATTCCTGAAGGAACGGGTATCTGGTTGCTGTACGAAAATAAGTGGAAGTAATTCGCCGTTGACACACCCAGGAGGTTGTGACTTCCGAAGATGATGACTAGGTGGTGAAAGGTAATGCTAGATGGTAAAGTTTATCACTGGTTACTGTTGTCCAGCATGGGACTGGCAATTGTTCCTCCCCATTACGTCCCTACTGTCACTTGCTAGAAGACGCAATGATCCATAGCGCTGCCCCTGCTGCCCAAGACATTTGACTCTGGTGGCAGTAGTTTACCTCAAATGGAGATGCAGTACACACTTAACACTGTGGCAAGCGAACCATTCTGTATGTGCACGATCAAAGGAATGGAAAGTTCCATTCTCTACGCACCCAATCTCCAGCCACCAAAAAATGCACTGATATCCCCTTCTGGCCATTATGCGCTTGAGAGTCATGCCCATAGCCAGTCCAAGTCACGTTGCACGATGGACCATTCCTTTCTCCGTAGTGAAGTGCAAAATAATTTAGAAAAATTTCTGCACAGTGTGAAAAGTGGCAATCGACCCTAAACAGAAGAGGTATAAAGTCAGCCACATGAATACTAAAAGCAATTTCTTTTAATTTCGGTTGCACGATAAACCACACAAATTTAAAGGTTGTTGATGAAGCTAAATACCTAGAGACTACAATAACGGTCAACTGAAACTGAACCAATCACAGAGAAAATTTTTGAGGGATGGAAGACTACGTTTTGTTGGCATAACACTTGTAGTTGCAACAATCTACTTAAGAGACCAACAACACAGCATTTATCCCTTCACTGATGGAGTGCTGATGTATGGGATCCTTACCAGACGGAATTGACGGAGGCCGTCGAAAAAGTTAAAAAAAGTAGCTTATCTGATATAGTCACGAAACAGGGGAGAGGATGTAAGGATATTATATGCTAATTGGGACAGCGGTAATTATACCAATATGAGAAAAAGTACCACGGCATTGGAGACAATACAGTGTTACTTCTGATGAAAGCTAGCCCACGTGTGCTAGTAACAAGGACCCAACAGTAAATGCACCAAATACTCGTTTGGCAGTGGTGAGGCCTGAGGATGGCGGTAGTATGCCGTTGAAACTAGTCGTGTCATAGAATAAAGACATTTTCAAGATACAGCTGTGGTTGTACTTTTTCTCATACATATCATCAGCTGAAGTCTCTCATCCACACAATAAGATAAACATCCATAAATTATATCAATCGCGCTTTTCGTTGGAGCAAAATCTTTTGGTGCAATTTCATCATCAACGTTGACCTCCAAGTGCGAAAATATTTTGACTCTCTTCATAGGGAAAATCGTAATTAAATAAGTGAAATCAAAGCCCGCTAGGAAATACTTGGATGTTCATATATGAAGTCTTCACGGGTTGTCAGCCGAGTGGCGTCGTCGTCTCGTAGAAACGTTTCGATGGAATGCTTGAAGACGATGGAGACGCATTCCATCGAAACGTTGTTACGAGACGACGACGCCACTCGGCTGACATCCAGTGAAGACTTCATATATGAAACTCGCCGAGAAAGCCTGCACTCACATGTTTGGATATTCACTTCTCCTACGTGGTCTTCGAGTGTGGAACGATCGATAAATAGTCTGTAAACGCTTCTGTGATCGCACTGCCATACTTACAGAGTGCTCAGTAGCTGTAGAGAAGTATGGTCTCTCTTCTACAAAACAGCTACATATATTACGATAGCTCACACAGATCTTTCCACACACTGTTTCGAACATCATAAATTAAATGTTGCTGAAAAAAAGGGGGTGAGAATATTTATTACTGAAGTAACTCATTGGTCTCAATTTGTATTTTCTCACGTAAGGGAACCCGCAACCTAAAAATAATGAAATTTTGGGTTTTCAGTTTATTGTGGAATAAAATACTACAGATCTTCCTCTTTAAAATGACATAATAATCTTACTGTAGCTCAACTCCAAGTATTGAAAATATTATTTTCAATAGTGTGCTGTAGAGGGCATGTCACGACATTGAATTTCCATGGATACATGTTCATTGAAAACATCGTTTTTCAAAACTTCCGGTCTTTCCAAAGACTTTATATTATGTTGGCAACACGATTTGATAGGCAATTGTTTTGTCTGCGTATTGTAGTCTTTGGATACTGTTGTTTACATTGAGCATTTGGTGGTTATTGTACGATTTGTGTTGTATTTCTATTGCGTAACTGGAACTTATCAAAAATGCCTCGATTTAGTAACAGAGTATACAAGAGGAAGAAGCCTCCTCCGAGGTACACTAGTGGAACTGTGACAATTTCTCCGACCTTGGGAAATGATTCCGAAAATAGTGAGGTTATTCATGAAGTGAAATCTACTCCTGTCTCTAGCACAAGCAAGAAATTGCATGGATCAACTGAAAAATACTACAGTTTATTGGAGAAGTGTAGTGAGGATAATGTGAACGAAATAATTAACATTTCATTGCTCTCAAAGGTGACTGAGAGTTCAGTACTGTTTAAGGAATGTTGCAAAATGAGTATGTCAGTAAATGTCAAGCGATACATAGGACTTGCAGCAGAAATCTGTCTCCATTGTACTAGTTGTCATTACAGTGTTTCATTTTGGAACTCAGAATACATCTAAATAGGCCAAGGTGAAACTGATAATGAGAAAAGCAAGTACTATGGTGTAAATATTAGATGTTTTTATGCTCTAAGGTCAATCGGTAAGGGATACTCTGCTGGTCAAATGTTTTGTGGTGTAATGAATCCACCACCACCACCAACGAAATTCTCAAAATATAACTCGGTTGTTGGATCCTGTGTTGAAGATATTGCCCAAGAATCCACGAAAAAAGCGGTAGAGGAGGCTGTGGCGGTGAATGAAGAAATTCCAGATGTTCAGAATCCTCGGGACCTGACTGTCGCACTACATGGTACGTGGCAGAAGCGCGGGCACACTTCACATAATGGGGTATTAACTGCAACAAGTGCTGATACTACAATAGTTATTGATGTTGTAATTAAATCCAAGCACTGTAGGTGTCTTAAAAGAGTGAAGGATGAGTATGCAGAAAACTGTCGAAGGAATTACGGTGGGTCTAGTGGGGCCATGGAAGTATCCGGTGTGAAAGACATTTTCAGTCGCTCTCTTCTGTGATACAAGGTCAGATACCTACAGTTCCTGGGTGATGGTGATTCGAAGTCTTTTGCCGCTGTATCTGAGCTGAAATTATGTTACCATTACTAAACAGGAGTGCATAGGTCACGTTCAGAAATGTATGGGAACAAGGCTACGTCGACTGAAGACCACAATGAAAGGCCAAGTACTCATTGATGGAAAACCTGTGGGTGGAGCCAAAAGATTGGCAGACGAGGTAATCAACAGTTTGCAGAGAGACTGTGGACTGGCAATAAGACAAAATACTCACAGTGTTGATGCAATGGAAAAGGCTGTAATGGCACTTTACTAACACACCTTATCGACTGACGAGGAACCACTACATGGACTATGCCCACAGGGACCCAATTCCTGGTGCAAGTACAACAAATATCAGGGATCTGAACGTGTATACAAGCATCATCACAGTCTACCAGAAACTGTCATGAAGGCTATAAAAGCAATTTTCAGAGATCTTTCTGCACCTGAACTTTTGAAGAAATGTCTCCATGGACATACACAAATTCAAAATGAAAGTGTGAATAATTTACTTTGGACCAGAATCTCAAAAAATGTGTTTGTGGACATTCATACTCTTCATTTTGGAATAAATGATGCCATTGCTACGTACAACAAAGGTGACATTATAAAGTGCAATGTGCTGCAGAAGTTGGATGTGATGCCCGGAAAGTACATGGTGAGTGCAATGATGTCCATAGACAATGAGAGGAAACGGGATGCTGAAATGAAAGAAAAGGAGTGTGAGAGGCAAGCCAGATAAAGAATGAAAGGTGTGAAAAGAAGGCTAGATGGGGAGATGTCTAGTGACAGTGAAAACCCCTCTTATGGTGCTGGACTCCACTAAAATGTTAGTGAAACATTGAAACTCGTTTTCCACAAGTTCACTTTTTTGCCATAGAAGGAACATTTTCTGCTAAACTATTAGAGATAAAGACTTAAAATTTTCAAGGAATGTAAACATGCCAATATACACCTCGTATCATAGCCTTTTTGTGATACATAATTGATAACAGATTTTATTTAAAAGATATTATGCCAGAAAATGTGTCAATTATTTTCAGTAACAAAATAATTAATACCTTCCCAAAAACACCAATAAATTAAAATCCATATGGTACATGGTATTAAATATATGTAATATTAAACTGTAGAAGTTTCATCATTCTGGTGTTGATAGTTCATAAGAAAATGTTCCTTACATTTAACATTGGAAGTATAGGACGTTCCGGGTCTCCGTAAGTCGACAGTTGATATTTGATATCAGAGGAGTGTTCAATATTTGAGAAGTATAACTTATTTTTTCCTGACATAGCGGAACACTAGTAAAATACCTGAATTATTAAAATTCAGTAAATAACCAATATTAGAACTAGTGGTTTTTAAGCTGAAGAATGAATTTTCTACGAGACGAAAACGAGACGATCACTGAACTTGTTGAAGTCATTTCTTATGCACTAGTTGCTGGTAAAAAGATGGTGGTGTTATTGCCGATTTCGACGTTGTTTTTGCAGTTCTTTTCTTCTCTCTGACAAGACGTCACCGAACGAGAAATCGTTTATGTTATATTTAATTAATAGTTAAACTGTTTACATTGAACTAAGAAAAGCGCGGAAGTTAAAGCTAAAAATATCATTTCAAGAGAACCAAAGACTGCGATTTATTGATAGGACACTTAGAAGATTCAACAGATCTACTAAAGAGACTGCTTACACCACGCTTGCCTGTCCTCTTTCGGAGTACTGCGGACATCACTGAAACAAAGGCGTTTTCGGTGCGGTGAGGCCTTCTCACCAAATTTCAATCACTAACTTCCTTCTCCGAATGTGAAAATATGTTGTTGACGCCGACCTGCATGGGGAGAAACGATCATTATAATAAAATAAGGGAAATCAGAGCTCTCACGAAAAGATACAGGTGTTCGTTTTTTTCCGTGCGCTGTTGTGGAATGGAGTAACAGAGAATTATTGTGAACGTGATTCGACGAACCGTCCTCCAGGCACTTAAATGTGATTTGCAGAGTATCGATGTAAATGTAGATTGCCGAGTACATTAGACTGTTTTCCGAATGTTTCTATAATTTCCATTATTGCGTGATGAATCTGACGAAAGTTCGCTGTATATACTGCCTTCATTGCTGTAACAGCATATTATAGACTGCCGAGTTTTGTAATCAACAATCAACAAATTATGGACACTTGATTTTCAATTCAATTCCGAACTGTGAACGGAGACGGCTGAGAACATTATCAGTATGAGCGGTTGCGTCTCGTGACAGCCGAGGTCAACGTCAACATATTCTTACTGGGACAGTCAGATGTACTTGACTTTCACGTTACGTTGAGTGTCAATACAGATAATTCAACTGCAGTGGAAAGATTTTGACGTTGGCGTACGAGTTTGCGGGAGACTATCTAAAACAGTTCCATTGCGACGGAAAATATTAACCGAAACTAGATGGCAGTAGATTTGTTTCGCTGACTGAATGGTTTTATTTTCTGCATTACGGTTCATGATTTAATTTGTAGCAGTTGTCATTGACAAGTTAATTTCTACCGTGCTAGCTACCTTTAGAAGCAAATGAACAAAGTTTTATATAATAAAGAATTATCACTAAATAGCCCATCGTATTGAGCGTGAGCGTGATTTCCAATGATGCGCTAAATTTTCTAGAAATATGTGTATTAACTGAAGATACGCGAGGAGCTTACAAGAGCTATCACCATCATACCTTAGCAGGAGATCTTGCTGAGAACCTGAGAACATTTGGTCCACCTGAAAATCGCCAATTAGGCCTAAGTCTTCTAGAAGATACCAAAAGTAAGGCTGAATTTTAAAATTTCGCATTTAAAGAAACATTCACACAAGAGAACCTGACAAACACACAATCGTTTGACTATTGCACGGACTCCCGTTTGAAGGACGTATTAATAAGCATCCCTGTCGTAGAGATACAACTGAAAGATATGAAAGCAAATAAGTTGTCGGGTCCTGATGGAACCCCAGTTCAGTTTTACCGAGTAGTCTACAGCATTGGTCCCTTACTTAGCTTGCATTTATCGCGGATCTCTCTCCCAATGTATACTCCCAGGTGACTCAGAAAAAGCGCATGTGACTCCTGTTTATAAGAAGAGTAAAAGAACGGACGCGCAAAATTACTGACCAATATCCTTAACATCGGTTTATCACAGAATCCATATTCTTAGTTCGAATATACGAGGGCTGTTCAGAAAGTAAGCTCCTATTGATCGCGAAATGGGAACCACAGTGAAAATTAGAAATGTTTTATTTTTAACAGTTAGCTACACCATCCAGCTACTTCTCTACGTAGTTGCCGTTCTGACTAAGACATTTGTCGTAGCGTTGTACCAACTTTCCAACACCCTCATCATAAAAGACAGCCGCCAGTGCTTTCCGCCAATTCTCTACGCTGGCCTACAGCTCGTTTTCTGTGCCAAAATGTTGTATTCATAGCCAGCGGTTCATGTGAGCAGAAATGAAACGCAGGGGGAGTCAATTACGGGCTGTATTGTGGGTAGTCAAACATTTCCAATTGAAAACGATGCAAGAGCATCTTCATTGCCCCTTCAGAATGCGGCTGAGAATATTGCCTTGTAGAAGAAACTGCACGACAGTTATGTAATGTTGGCTGTATAGCTTCAGGCGAAATTTCTCACCAGATCCTCGTACTTGGCGGAAGACACTATTCTCTAGACAACTTTACACGATCACTGTGAGCTCAGAAATGAGAGGAGTGACGTGATGCTATCTAGGGTCATACTAGAGACACTGCCCAACACATCTGTGCAAAGCTTTATCGGATTATCATAGTCGTTTCCATTTCGCGATCAATCGGAGCTTACTTTCTGAACAGCCCTCGTAACAAATTTCCTTGAGAGGTAAAAGGTTCTGTCCTCACATCAGCGCTGTTTTAGGAAGCATAGCTCAGCTTTCCCTCTTCTCACTTGATATCCTGCTAAGTATGGATGTGTTTCTAGATTTCCGGAAAGGGAGTGCAACACTGCCGTCTATTAACGAAAGTACAAGAATAGGGAATATGTTCGCTGATATGTGAGATGCTCGAAGGCTTTCCAAATGACAGAACCTAGTATTTTGTCATCGACGGCGAGTGCCGATCACAGACAAGGGTATGGCCAGGCGAGTCGCATGGAAGCGTGATAGAACCACTGTTATTTTCTGTAGACAGAAATGATCTGGCGGGAAGAGTAAGAAAGAGTTTGCGGTTGTTTGCTGATGATGCTGTGACGTACGCGAAGGTATCGTCGTTGAGTGGCATCAGGAGGGCACAAGATGACTTAGACCAAATTTATAGTTGTGTGATGACTGGCAGTTAGCTCTAAATGTAGAAAACTGTAACGTAATGCAGATTAGTGGGAAACAAAAATCCTGTTTTGTTCGAGTACAGCTTTAGTAAAGTGCTGCTGACAGTCACATCGATTAAATACCTAGGCTTCTCGTTACAAAGCCGTACGAAGTGAAATGAGCACGTAAGAACTGTAGCAAGGAAGGCGAATGATCGACTTCGGTTAATTGGGAGAAATTTAGGGAAATGTGGTTCATCTGTAGCGGGGACCATTGTTGAGTACTGTTACGGTGTACGGTGTTTATCATCCGCACCAGGTCAGATCAAGGAAAGACGTCGAAGCAATTCAGAGCCCGGCTGCTAGATTTGTTATAGGTGGGTTCGAACAACAGCAAAGTGTTACGGAGGCATTTCGGTAACTCAAATGGGCATCGCTGGAGTGAAGGCGACGTTCTTTTCGGGGAGTGCGGTACTTAGCGGCGCTACAAGTAGTCTTCAAAATGGCTCCTGTAATGGATGTGTGTTCCAAGCAGAGTGTTGTTGGAAACACTAGCCTTGGCGGAAAGTCAGAGCATCACGAATATCCATATGCGCTAGCAGAATGTGTACGGTGACTGGAAGGGAACAAAAGAATAGCGAGCCGTTGGGAGACGCGTCTGTTATCACCGCAACCTGTCCGACCTCTCGCATACATCTGTGACTTTTGCAATGTTCGAACGTGCAGACACTCTCATTCGAAGTGATGACGAATTACAGTCAAACACCTTGCTCCACAAATGAACTGAGTTCCTAGCCGCCTAACAGAACACCATAAAGAGCTACGAAGGACAATCTGTGCGGATTTTCTTACGTTGCACTTTGCGAGACTGAGCGTGACAATTTTTTTCATCGGACATCGTCACTAGGGGTGAAACATGGAATCGTCACTTCGAACCGGAAACGAAACTGCAATCCGTGGAGTGGCGCCGCATCATTTCCACTCCGAAGAAAAATTTCAAAGCCGCATCCCTAGGTGTAAAGTCATGGCGCTAGCACTCTGGGACTCTAAAGGTTATTCTGTTTGAGTCCTCCCTCTTGGTGCAAGGATCAACTCTGAAGTCTATTGCGATACCCTCAGGAAGCGGAAGAAACGACTTCAGGGTGTTCGTTGAAAAGAAAAATACAAACGAACTTCTCCTTCTACATGACATTGCAAGGCTTCACACAAGTCTATACACCCGAGAGGAGCTCACAAAAAGCTCCATTGGCCTGTTCTTCGTCATACATACTATATCACGGATCTCGCACATTCCGACTCCATCTGTCCGGTCCAGTGTAGGATGCACTTCGCGGGAAGTTATCGGGAGGTCATTGTTGCAGAAACACTTTGGCTTCTACGCTGACCAGTAGAGTGTGCCATGGCTGCGTAGTGACCCTGCCAGTACGGAGTTGTAGGCCCGTTGCATTGATCGGAGGTTATGCTGAAAAATGAGGTTTTGTAGCCAAAATAGAGCGGTATAATATACACTCATGCTCATAAATTAAGGATAATTGCAGAATGTCGTGCCACACAACGTGGCACTACACAAAACTGGCGCTAATAGCACAGGCACATAGGGAACACACACGACACAGATCTGTAAGTCAACGGTATTGGTGATAAGTTGAGAAAACCGTCCCGAAGCACATGTGCTACAAAACGCCACTGTTTCCTGCGCATGTACCCCGACATCAGTATGGGATATGATAACCATGCACAAGTACACAGGCCGCACAAGGGGTTGGCATACTCTGGATCAGGTGGTTGAGCAGCTGCTGGAGTATAGCCTCCCATACTTGCACCAGTGCCTATCGGAGCTCCTGAAGTGTCGTAGGGGTTTGAAGACGTAAAGCGATACGTCGACCGAGAGCATCCCAGACGTGCTCGATGGAGTTTAAGTCTGGAGAACAGGCAGGCCACTCCATTCGCCTGATTCTTCTGTTTCAAGGTACTCCTCCACGATGGCAGCTTGCTGGAGCCGTGCGTTATCATCCATAATGGCGAAGGTGGACCCACTGCACCTCTGAAAGGTGGACATATTGGTGCAAAATGACATCCCGATACACCTGACCTGTTACAGTTAATCTGTCAAAGAGACGCAGGGGTGTACGTGCACCAATCACGATCCCACCCCACACCATCAAACCACGACTTCCATACAGGTCCCTTTCAAGAACATTAAGGGGTTGGTATCTGGTTCCTGGTTCATGCCAGATGAAAACTTGGCGAGAATCACTGTTCAGACTATACCTGGACTCGTCCATGCACAACCTGGGACCACTGTTCCAATGACCATGTACCGTGTTCCCTGTGACCAGGGGTCAGTGGTATGCACCTTGCACGTCTCCCGGCGAATAAACCATGTCTGTTCAGTCGTCTGTAGGCTGTGTATCTGGAGACAACTGTTCCAGTGGCTGCGGTAAGGTCCCGAGCAAGGCTACCTGCCGTACTCCGTGGCCGTCTGTGGGCACTGATGGTAAGATATAGATCTTCTTGTGGTATTTTACACTGTGGACGTCCCGTACTGTAGCGCCTGGACACGTTTCCTGTCTGCTGGAATCGTTGCTATAATCGTGAGATCACACTTTTTGGCACACGGAGGGCCCGTGCTACGACCTGCTGTGTTTGATCAGCCTCCAGTCGCCCTAGTATTCTTCCCCTCATAACGTCATAGATATGTGTTCTTTGAGCCATTTTCAACACACAGTCATCGTTAGCACGTCTGAAGACGTCCTCACACTTATTCGCTGCACCGTGCTCTAACATGCACCAACACCCCACTGCGTATGTCGACTGCTGCCAGAGCCACCGTGCGACGACCGCAGGTCAAATGTACCGCATGGTCATACCCCGAGGTGATTTAAACACGCAAACCGCACACCAGAGCGTTGTTTCACCATGTATCAGCATTATCTTTAATTTATAAGCATGAATGTAGAATTGGAACCCTGAATAAAACAAACCTGCTTTCAGGAATAAAACTTTTGCATTAGTTTTGAAGACTCTCGAACAAACGACGCTTCACTCTAGGGCACCAAACAAAGATTTCTATATTTTTAGTGGTTTGTGCCTTTGGTTCATGTACGTTCTGAAAGAAGTACACATTGGTAGAAACAAGGAGAGAAATATTGTTTGACATGTAACAACGTCTGCACGGTGCCCCTCGTTCGATGAACTTATATTTGAACGTAACACAATGGCAAGATAAGTGGTTGAGCATTTTAACGAGCAGCTAGAGAGACAATCGCAGGAAGATTCACTTGTTGCTGTTGCAGCGGTGTCAGACTGAAAACGCTGTAAATCTTCACGAGGCCAAGGATGGTGTCGGGTTGATGGAGTTTTAAGTGGTTCCGTAATTAGACGGTAAATCCGGGTGCGCGTTTCATCACATTTTAATGAACTTTAGCATAAACCTTGGGTAACAGCAAGGCGAGGCGTCTCCATTTTCATTTTAAGCGAACACAGTGAGTAGGCAAACTAAACGACGCAGTGAATATTTAGAGAATAACATGAGACAGTGGGACTCATCAGCGTTGACTACTAGCATTTGAAATTTTATGCAACGTTCAAAATGAAATGTCACTAACTACTCACTCCGGGGTTAATTTTCCGCAGTCTGCCTGTGGCCAATGTGAAACATTATTAGAAATATTACATTTGGTACAGCAGCGTCATCGACAGATTAAACTAAATTTCATGAAACGAAACAACCGATTATTTTCAATAAATTGACATAGGCTGGAACATGGTTTGTCCTCATTACTTTACCTTTTCGTGTCTGAAAAATCTCTTTTACACTTTTTCAACCCAGTATCGGACCTCGTCCAGTACTTCTTTCTTGTCAAACCGTATGTCGTCAAGTATACATCTCGTGGGCATCTGGGACATTGTAGAAATTGTATCGTGTACTGGGCTTCACCACATTCACATTTGTTGTCTCCTTCGTCCCATGTAATTACACTTGTTTTTGCTGACAATACATCGGTTTTGATGCGAATCCGTGTCCTCTAAATCGACCAGCTTGGTGGCGATCTTTTGCGAGGCAGGTAGTCCTTCACGACTCTCTTAACTCGGTACTAAGGAATCTTTTGCAGGATTTAAATTAGCCAGGTCAACGTGTGGCACCGTGTAGGAGCTGGCTTTCATTGAGTCGCTCTAAATTTTTCTTTGTGCTCTTGTGCAATTCTACGAGATTCAGGATCTGAGATTCCAGCGGCTTTTTGTAGTTTACTAAGTGATGTGGGTGCTGTGGGTGTTCAGGTGGGTAATCCTGTTGTTTGCCTACGTGTCTCATTTAGGCTTGCACTGAATTTTTTGGCATGTGCGGTTCTGGACTGTAATGTGACCAGACGAAATCACTTTCATCCGGCCTCAGCTGTGGGTACTTTTATTGCTCTGGGAGAAGGCTAATCCAAATAAATCATATGAAATATTAGTTCACTTTATTACATATATGAATAAAAGAGTTACTTAACTTTGACATAATTCTTTGACGCGCAGTTGTAGTATAATTTACAACTGTCACTGACTACCAAAGCGTCACCTGGTGCACTTACTAACAAAATGCAACATTGACGAAAGTACATCTCGTCAGGAATTTTTAGCAACCGCCACTGTCCAGCACAGCGATGTTGACTACTGTAGCTGAGGTCACAAACTGGGCGAGCGCGACGGCCGTTGTGACCGATCGGTTCTAGGCGCTTCAGTCCGGAACCACCCTGCTGCTACGGTCGGAAGTTCGAATCCTGCCTCGGGCATGGATGTGTGTGGTGTCCTTAGGTTATTTAGGTGTAAGTAGTTGTAAGTCTAGAGGACTGATGACCTCAGATGTTAAGTCCCATTATGCTTAGAGCCATTTTTTTTTGGGAGAGCGCTTTCGTGCTCGGCTCTATATTGGCCTCTGGTGTGAGGGCGCTGCTGTGCTCAGAGATGAGGTATGGTATTCAGGAGCACCTCACATACGTCGTTGCGAATTTCAGCGAGACTTAACTAAAGTCTGCCTGATACGTGTTGCCGTCTTTGGTGTTGCACTGCATTCTCTGGAGCATACCACAGACCATGGAGAGCATGCATATTTCGCCATGGAAAAGCAAAGCTCTTAGACTGCTATTCTTAATACAGACATTCTGGCTCCGCATTTACTCTTCGCTAGTTACTTTAAGATGTGGTTCCTGGTGAAAACCTTTTGGCAATCCTCCAAGCACTGATATTCATATATCAGTTATGGTGGTTTGTCTGAGTATTTCAGATTCCTGCCATTCAAGATGATGTTCAGGCGTCTGTTTGCCTGTTTTGAGCTACGGTTGAAAGCACGAACTTGAGGTGTTTAGTTTCAGGGAGGTTAACGAGTTTTCTACTTTCCTTTCAACATCCTCAAAGCCCTTTGCTTGTGCAGCAATAGCCAGATCATCGGCATACAGGGAATGGATAGTATGTTCTGTCGTGTTTGAACATTTTCATATGGAATGAATAAAACGGTGGTCAGGACACTGTCCTAGACGAGACCGTATTTCTGTCCACACCATGGACTTTCCTACCCTGCAGCGTTCTCATTAAAATAACGCAGTAACACATTTTTGGTGAATTTCTTTCTTCAGGTGTCTCTTATAGCGACAGATATGAAATCTAGCACATCATTTTTATTTCGTGAACGGTTCAAAACATCGGAATGGGGTTTCGGCAAATCATCATAGGCAAAGGGGAAGTAAATTTGGTGTATGGGGTAATATTCTCAACTGTCGTATCAACAGACATACTGAAGCATGTAGTGTTTTTTTAATGGAATGATACACTGTTTTTAGGGACATTCGAAATGTCTTGAAAAGACGGGTTCGGCGATATAACGCTCGTATGGCCTTGAAACTTTTCAGAAAAATGTCCTTGTAATGTAGTAAAATTGGGAGGCAAGGGGACAGAAATCGTCTGTTGCGATAATCTTTGGGAGGTGCGACTTTCACGCCTGTACGGAGCGGGGTAGCGCAGTGGTTTAGCATTCTGGACTCACATTCGGGCCGACTGTTCAGGCACGTGTCCGGCCACCCTGATTCAGGTTTTCCGTGATTCCCCTAAATCACTTAATGCAAATACCGAGATGGTTCCTTCGAAAGCGCATGACCGCTTTTCTTCTCCATCCTTCCCTAATCCGAGCTTGTGTTCCGTCACTAATGACCTTGGGGACTGGACGTTAAACACCAATCTCTTCCTCCTTCGTCCGCAGCTCGTGGTGGTGCGGTAGCCTTCTCACTTCCCGCGCCCGGGTTCCCGGGTTCGATTCCCGGCGGGGTCAGGGATTTTCTCTGCCTCGTGATGACTGGGTGTTGTGTGATGTCCTTAGGACAGGACAGGTTTAAGTAGTTCTAAGTTCTAGGGACTGATGACCACAGATGTTAAGTCCCATAGTGCTCAGAGCCATTTGAACCATTTTTTCTTCCTCCTTCATGCCGGTCTCCGCCGTTGATCCATCTTATCGGCGGTTCACTTGTTTCCATAAAAGCTGTTCGCTTTAACATGAAAATGTAAACAAAGCTTCTGATAAGCTCAGTTCTGTTTACAACAGCTGCAACTGACTCTGTATCTACACTGTTGCAAACAAAGACGCAACACCAAGGTGTTGTGTGGCATAAGCGAAAATTGGTAAGCATGTTACTATATCTGAAAGATGATGTCCATTCACAATTCGCGCCAGTCACATAACAGTGGCGCTAGTGGCGCCACTATGAGAATACAAATCAGATTTCCTTTAAATACGAGCTTTAATGGTCGTGAGCGTTAGTTATCTTTGAGATTGGACGCGGTGAGTAGATAATAATCAAGAATACCTTTAAGGCTACAATAACAGCATTATGACCAGTTCACTGATCGTGAACGAGGTCGTGTAATAGAGCTACGAGAGGCCGGATACTCCTCCAGCGATACTGCAGTAAGACTCGGCAAGAATGTTGCTACTGTACGAGATCACTGGCAGCCGCGGTCACGAGAATGTACGGTCATAAGATGATCGGAACCCGGATGGCCACATGGCACTGCCGAGTAGGAAGACGATCGCAGTCTACTTATCGCTCTGTCGCATCGTACTGCTTCTGCAGCAGCAATTTGAGCAGCAGTTGGCATCACAGTGATAAACCGAACTGTTATAACTCTGTTACTTCAAGGACAGGTCCAAGCCAGACGCCCTGTAGGTGCATATAATTGAGCCCAAACCACCGCCATTTGTGACATCAATGAAGTCAAACGAGAGCTCATCGGAGGGCAGGGTGGATAAAGGCTGGTTCAGCGTCGGTGCCAGTGATGGCTGTGTGTTGATGACAAGGAGGCCAGTTGAAAGCCTGCAACCAACCTGTCTGCGTGCTAGACACACTGGACCTACACTTGGAATGATGGCCTGGAATGAGATTTCGTATGACAGCAGGAGCACTCTCATTGTTTTCACACGTACCCTGACTGCAAATGTGTACATGAGTCGACACGCTGTGCAGGCATTCATAATCAGCGTTCCAGGATGTTTTTTCCAACAGGATAACGCTTGTCCGCGTACCGCTGTTGTAACCCAACATGCTCTACAGGGTGTCGAAATGCCTGCTCGGTCTCCAGATCTGTCTGCAATCGAACACATATGTGACATCACGGACGACAACTCTAGCGTCATCTACAACCCGCATTAATCGTGGCTGTATTGAGCGACCAAGTGCAACAGCCGTGAAACGCCGTCCCACAAACTGACATCCGGCACCTATACAACTCAATGCATACTTGCAAGGAACATTCTGGCAGTTACACCGGTTGTTGATATGCCAGAATTTCATATTTACAATAGCTTATTTCGCACTTACATTAACCTGTGCCCTTGCAGTGTTAATCACAAAAATACATTATCTAGACCAATGTGTTCCCAACATTTTATTACTCTACGTTACTTTTCTGGGTTGAAATATTTTCCGACGATGCATAAATACAGTAAGGCCAAGAGGAAATACACTCGAAGACAAAAAATAAATAATGACGCACTACAAAGGAACTGTCCGAATGACAGAAATCGGTAGATGTGATGTTCATGGACATGCAGACAAATGATAATAACTTCAGAAATATTGGATGATTAGTTCAAAATAAATAGCTTCAGAACCTGAGCAAGTCAGGAACGTGTTGGTCCACCTCTGGCCCTTAGGCAAAGAGTTATTTGGCGTGGCATTGTTTGATGGAGTTGCTGGACGTTTTCCTGAGGGATAATGTGCCAGATTATTTCCAATTGGGGCTTTAGATCGTCAAAATCATAAGATGGTTATGGGGCCCTGCCCATAATGCGTTAAACGTTCTCAATTGGGGAGAGATTAGGTGACCTAGCTGGCCAAAATAGGGTTTGACAAACACGATGAGAAGGTACAGAAACTATTGTCGTGTACGGGAGGGCTTTATCTAGCTAAAATGTAAGCCCAGGATGTCTTGGCGTCAAGGACAACAAAATAGGGAGCAGAATATCGTTGACGTACCGCTTTGCTGCAAGGATGCTGCGGATGACCAAAAAAGTGACTCCAGTCTCGGACCGTACGGTGGGCGACATTCAGGCTGTTATACCTACGCAGGCGGGGCGTCCGTACACACATCTTCGCTTGTCATCGGGGATCAGTTCGATATGGGGTTCATCACTGAAGAGGCTTCTGCTGAAGTCAATGAGATTCCAGGCCCAGGACGTATGTAGAAACGATAATGACAGCGGTGGGATATCAACACGTCGCCAGCCATACGGGTCAGCTACCAGGAGTGATGGTCTGGTGTGCAATTTCTTTTCATAGTAAGCCCCCTTTGGTTGTCATCCACGGCATCCTTACAATACACTGGTACGTCGACAATGTTCTACGCCCTGCTTTGTTGTCCTTCACGGTAAACCATCCTGGGTTTACATTTCAACAAGATAATGCGGTGCACGCCCGCACATGGTGAGATTTTCTACTGCTTATCTCCGTGCTTGCCAAACCCCAGCTAGTCCAGCAAGGTCGCCGAATCTATCACCAGTTGAGAACGTTTGGAGCATTATGAGTAGGACCCTCCAACCAGCTCTTGATTCTGACGATCTAAAGCGCCAATTGGACAGAATTTGGCACGATAACCCTCAGGAGGACATACAGTAACACTATCAATTAATTGTCGAATTAAGTCGGGTGATGCTGAGGGAATTAGATTAGGAAATGAGACACTTAAAGTAATAAAGGAGTTTTGCTATTTGGGGAGCAAAATAATTGACGATGGTCGAAGTAGAGAGGATATAAAATGTTGACTGGCAATGGCAAGGAAAGCGTTTCTGAAGAAGAAAAATTTGTTAACATCGAGTATAGATTTAAATGTCAGGAAGTATTTGTATGGAGTGTAGCCACGTATGGAAATGAAACGTGGACGATAAATAGTTTAGACAAGAAGAGAATAGAAGCTTTCGAAATGTGGTGCTACAGAAGAATGCTGAAGATTTGATGGGTAGATCACATAACTAATGAGGAGGTACTGAATAGAATTGGGGAGAAGAGGAGCTTGTGGCAGAACTTGACTAGAAGAAGGGATCGGTTGGTAGGAATGGTTCTGAGGCATCGAAGGATCACCAATTTAGTATTGGAGGGCAGCCTGGAGGGTAAAAATCGTAGAGGGAGACCAAGAGATGAATACACAAGCAGATTCAGAAGGATGGAGGCTGCAGTAGGTCCTGGGAGATGAAGAAGGTTGCAGAGGATAGAGTAGCATGGAGAGCTGCATCAAACCAGTCTCAGGACTGAAGACCACAACAACAACAACATCAATTAATTCTAAGCCGAATACGTGCTTGCATAAGTTGGTCTGTCTCTGCATGTACAGCACATCTACCAGTTTGCGTCATAATCGGCTAATTCCTTCGTTGTGCGTCGTTCTTTCTTTTTTTTGTTAGCGTGTACGTTTTATCTTAGTAGCGCAAGCCTATCGTCTTCCTGCATTTAAAGACGGACACTGTCACGAGAACGCCACTTGGCGTAGTTTATATTGCAGCAGCTGATTCCAGTTGCACTGCCTTTAAACTGCAGCACTTTTCTCGGCGATCCTGGTCCTGATGGACACCACCCTCATCCCTTTCTAAGAGAAAAGTTATTAAGGCTAAACCAAAAATCTTAATCTTGAGTGGTTGAAACATCGTTGCTCGCTGTTCACTTGCGAATGAACGACTGGCGACTGGTAAATACATCGCCTAGCTAGGAAGTCGAATAAAATAGGATGGAAGTTAAAAGAAGTACTCTGTAGTCCAAATCTAGCAGGTAACGGTTGCTTCTGACAGAGGAGAAATCTTGTCACGTTCAGCTGCATCCCAGGAGAGACCCTCATACAGATGTTTTTTTGGAGTGTGCTGCTTTACAGAAATGAAACATGGAAGTCGGAGAAGCAGAAATACGGACAAAAATAGCCATTGAGATGTAGTGCTACGGCAGAATATTAAACAACTGACTGGGCAGGAAAGGTAGCTGATGAAAAGGTGCTCCACAGAGTGGAGGAAGAGGTGCCATACTTTTAGTAGCTCATCCGACACAGAAGAGCTCATGGGTCAGACTTCTGCTGAGAAGTGATGACATCATTAAAAGTACTATTGATGAGTAGGAGACAGCGAAAAGCACGAGTGGCACATTGAGATTGCAGATCATGGAGAATACCAGTACATGTACTGCCCTCAAGAGGACGGCAGAAAGCAGAGACGTATGGCGATCTACAGCCAACCAACCCGATGGTTGAAAGATATAAGAAGAAGACATTTCTCGCACACTTTTTCGAGAAGTTTCAGTGCCACCATTAACGTGTGTTGCATCACTGACTGATCGTTTCAAGAGATTTCGAATGCCGCCAGATTAAATATGCCATTCCATACAAAAAACCAGACATTCTTCAATATCTTGGTTAACACAAGAGCCAAGAGTATTATCGTACGGAACAAAATTTCGTGCTTCCACGCCTCCTAGCCTTTCTCTCCTCCCTTACCCTCCACACGGGCTTACTACAATTTGGCCGTGCGGTTCTAGGCGCTTCGGTCTGGAACCGCGTGACCGCTACGGTCGCAGGTTCGAATCCTGCCTCGGGCATAGATGTGTGTGATGTCCTTAGGTTAGTTAGGTTTAAGTAGTTCTAAGTTCTAGGGGACTGATGACCACAGATGTGCTGATGCAGGTGGTAGATCGTAAGTGTCATATTATAAGCTTCGGCATTTGTCAACAAAGCGCCACCAAAATAATTGTCAATTTGTGATTGCATCATGAAGTTATTCGGGACTGTATGTCAGCTTCCGAGCCTAACTGTCGTTATTTGCTGTAAGTTTTAATTTTTTGCTTCAGCATAAAGAAATCTGTGGCTGAAGCTCATACAATGCTCAGTGAGACCTATGGTCAGGCACCCATTCGCGAAAAATCTTACAGAAAATGGTTTCAACCATTCAAAAACGGTGATCTTGACATCGAATACCGACATGGCACTGGAAGAGAGAAGGTTTTAGAAGCTACTGAAGTCGACGGCAACAATCACAGGTGATAGCTGATGAGTTTGAGCCGGGCACTGAAAGATAAACGTCCGCAATACAGCGATAGACATGAAAAGGTGATTTTGCAGCATAGCAGAGGTCGACCGCGTGTCGCAAAAGGCATTAAAACATACTCTGAAACGTTGGAATGGGAAGTCCTACCTCACCCGCCGTATTCTCCAGACATTACACCCTCTGGATATCTCCTCTTTCCATCAATGGCATACAGCCTGGCTGAGTAGCCCCTCTGTTCATATAAAGCACTCCGTCTTCAGGCCACAAGTGGCCCATCGGGACCATCCGACCGCCGTGTCATCCTCAACTGAGAATGCGGACAGGAAGGGCGCGTGGTCAGCACACCGCTCTCCCGGTCGTTATGACGGTTTTCTGTGTCCGGAGCCGATACTATTCGGTCGAGTAGCTCCTCAGTTGGCATCACGAGGCTGAGTGCACCCCGAAAAATGGCAACAGCGCATGGCGACCCGGATGGTCACCTAACCAAGTGCCGGCCACGCCCGACAGCGCTTAACTTCGGTGATTTGGCGGGAACTGGTGTATCCACTGCGGCAAGGCCGTTGCCTCCGTTCATATAGATATATGCAAAATTGGATCGATTCATGGAACTCCTCTAAGGACAACAAGTTTTGCCCGTAAGATAGGAGAATGTAGTGGCCAACGATGACCAGTACTTTGAATAGCAAATTTTTTGTCAGTTTTCCACAATAAAGTCTCGAACTTCGAGGAAAAAAACTGTGGGAGCACAGTTTTAGACCTTATATTTGACTAACTAACGATCTTGCGTTGTGATCTATTAAACATTGGATTTGCAGCGACATAAACCCTCATTTTTCACCGATCATTTCGCCCGTACACCTTATGACTGTCATCAGAATGAGCCGATAGATTAGAGCTACATCACTCTCTCCGTACTTTTACACCCGCGGACGGCGCCATTGTGCATATGGCTAGAGATACACAAGCGTCAGAGACACTGACCGCCGGTAAAGGACAATGCATAAATTGAATCTGTGGCTACACGTCGATCCTTGCTGTGGCATCGGTTTATCATATTGAGTTGCACTGTAGCGAGCTCTGAGCAAGTGTATTACAGAAAGAAGCGGATACTATGATTTGTTCAAACTGAAATCGCTTTCTTCAGTAATTAAATTCTTCCGCAAACAAATTTCAACTGCTTCCTTCACCTCTGTGTCTCAAAAAGATGGAATCGATGTCACTGCAGATTTACTGGGCTGCAAGAACCGGTTGTACCTACGGTTTTCCGTGCATCTTTCTGTCGGATGACTGAAAGACCATACTAATAGTTGGGATACTCAGCGAGGACGAAGCACTGAAGAACTGAAGCCCTGAAAGCAGCAGGACTTTTGTGTTCCGTCAAAGACGGACCTCTTGCGAATGCAGCCTTCCGTACGTCGTACTCACGACTCGTAGTCTATGAAACACGCACGAAACAGTGTAAACTGTAGGTACACCCGACTCTTTCAGCCCAAGTGGCACAGCATTGCTTCAACAGCGGTCACTCTACACAGTTTGAAAATGTCGAAATTCATGTGTGAACTTCATCTTCTTTGGACTCAGAGTTGAAAGAAGCAGTCGAAATGCGTTTGGAGGAAACTTTATATATAAGGACAGTAGTTTCAATTTGGAAGAATCATAAAATCGGCACTTTAATTAATAAATTTACATAGGCGTCACTACCGTGCAGTGGTACACTACGTGATCAAAAGTATCCGGACACCCCCAAAAATATACGTTTTTCGTATTAGATCCACCTACTGCCAGGTACTCCACATTAGCGACCTCAGTGACATCGTGAGAGAACAGAATGGGCCGCATCGCGAAACTCACGGACTTCAACGTGGTCAGGTGATTGGGTGTCACGTCTGTACGCTAGATTTCCACATTCCTAAACATCTGTAGGTCCACTGTCTCCGATGTGATAGTGAAGTGGAAACGTCAAGGGACACGTACAGCACAAAAGCGTACCGGCCGACCTCGTGTTTTGACTGACAGAGACAGCCAACAGTTGAAGAGGGTCCTAATGTGTAATAGGCAGACATCAATCCAGACCATCACACAGGAATTCCAAACTGAATCAGGATCCACTGCAAGTACTATGACAGTTAGCTGAGAGGTAAGAAAACTTGGATTTCATGGTCGAACAAACTTTGATTTCATGGTCGAGTGGCTGCTCATAAGCCACACATCACACCGGTAAATGCCAAAGGACGCCTTGCTTGGTGTAAGGAGCGTAAACAAACATTGGGCAGTGGAAAAACGTTGTGTTGGGTGACGAATCACGGTACACAATGTGGCGATCCGATGGCATGGTGTGGGTCATCTGCCAACAGTAAAATTCGGAGGCGGTGGTGTTATGGTGTGGTCGTGTTTTTCATGGACGGGGCTTGCACACCTTGTTGTTTTGCGTGGCAATATCACAGCACAGGCCTACATTGATGTTTTAAGTGCCTTCTTGCTTCCCACTGTTGAAGAGCAATTCGGGGTTGATGATTGCATCTTTCAACACAATCGAGCACCTGTTCATAACGCACGGCCTGTGGCGGTGCTGTTACACAACAATGAAATCCTTGTAATGGACTGGGATGCACAGGGTCCTGACCTGAATCCTATAGAACACCTTTGGGATGTTTTGGAACGCCGATTTCGTCCCAGGCCTCACCAACCGATATCGATACCTCTTATCAGCGTAGCACTCCGTGAAGAATGGGCTGCCATTCCCCAAGAAACCTTTCAGCAACTGACTGAACGTATGCCTGCGACAGTGGAAGCTGTCATCAAGGCTAAGGGTGGGCCAAAACCGTATTGAATTCCAGCATTACCGATGGAGGGCGCCACGAACTTTTAAGTCATTTTCAGCCAGGTGTCCGGATACTTTTGATCACATCGTGTAGGTAGAGTACTGTGAGGTAGAGTACTGATCGACCGCATAGCCACAGATTTGGTTTATGCATACTTTTTTGCCACAGACCAACGTCCCTGCCACCTTCTTATTAGTTGTCGCACTCGCAGTGATGCGGTCCATATGTGTAAAATGTCGGAGCGAGTGTTATAGCTTCAGTCTGTCAGTTAACTCTGAGTATGGTGAGAGCTTTACGACTGAAATAATGAGAGAAGAAATGTTGTTTACACGATTGCATGCGTGAAGATAATGGATCAGTCATTGCACCGCAAAAACGTGAAGATGCACTTCTTACATTATGTATAACGCTGTGAGATTATTGTTGGTAGTCTTTCGTATGGTTTATAATAATGAAGATGAAACAGTTTCAGAATAGTGTTACAAAAACGAGGAACAGCGATGATACCAACTGACAAGGTGATGGAAACGCTAAAGATGACTAATTTGCTAACATCTGTCAGGCCTATTACTTTTATTGACATAGAGTACGTCACTGCCCTTCTTGTGTTCTTTATTATGGAGATTGCAGACGAGGAGTTACTCAGTGTAATCATTTTATACAGTGTTATTCCATTCAAGTATCAGTGAATACGAAAAAAATCCACTATGTTAAACCAGTAAATAACTCCACTCGAGCATGCATTTTTGGTGGGTAGTTGGATTATTTCCGCCAATGGAAATAGTCTTCCAAACATGGCAGCTTTTTTTTTTTTTTTTTTTTTAAGCAGAACGACAGTGTTTCTTACAAGAGGGACCACAATGTTCATTGTTGGTTTAGTGAGCGTTCGAAGAATCTCAACCAAGTAGTCGGTCACCTAAATAAACTGACGAGCTGCCACCTGTATCTCATTGCAAAATGATAGTTTGCTCCGTCTTGTTCACAATTCTCTACCATTAACAATCAAGCTGTTACTGATGATTGTAGGGACTGCTGTAATTTCGGAGTCCATGTCAGCTTTCCACTACGGTGGTTACAATAGCGTTGTAGATAAGTATCAAGAGCCTTTTGCTACTTCTATGGATGCTGCTTGCTGCTTCGTGTGACCTGTGATTCCGATTTTTATTTTATTTTAATTTCATGTGTAGGTATACATTGTGAAAGTGCGTAAACGAATAATATTAGGCAGCAAGTGTAGTACAGGATGAATAAATAATAAATTAGATTTTCAAAACGTTCAGATCAGCAGCAAGGTAGAAACGATGTTTCAGAGAAGAGATGTTACAGCAGAACGGATCCACAAAAATGTAAATTGTGTACGTACGATACAAAATTATTAAGAAGCTTTAAAGGTGAGGACAAATTCCACGCCGAGGGCCAGTGACAGTACGCTACTGTTACAGAAGCATTTTTGTTGCTAAAGGCCGTTTCGTCAACGGTATACGTGCCTTCAGATAAACATAATTTTGCGAATTACACTACGAGCACAGAATTGTTTGTTTATGAGGAATGTATCGCAGGTATTATGAGATACGAATCTTTACTGTAAAATACTCCTTCGGCATTTTTGTCGTGGTTAAAATGAAACTGCTTAGAGGATATGTAGAATCGAGTAGAGCACGCACTACAAAGTAAACCACGCGATTTATTTATATTTGCTCTGACTGCAATTTAATATTTAAGTAACACTGGACATCTTTGACGATCGATAAAAATTGACTGAGATCATGTGGTAGTTTCAAACATTAAACCACTCACCTAATTACTCAAATAATTGTACGGTGATATGACCAACACAGAATGTTGGAAAATGTCCCTTCTAAGTAGCACATAAACCATTTCTTTCTTTTACATTGAGAACATACCTGACATTCTAGTGTTGCGGTTCTGTGTCCTGGTTATATATGATAATTCAGTTGCCCTACCAATAGGATTTATGCAACCCACAACACCTTCATAAACGATGAGCTAGATTTTCCTGTTTTCTCGCTCGCTACATGTAAACTATTAGCCCTACAGAATAAAATGGATAGAATTTTTATGGAGGAAGTTTATTGTAAAATTTTGTACCGGGATATGATTACGCTAGAGGCCACCGTTTTCGAATTATTCTAGAAAAACGAGCTTGAAGGCCACTTTTGTACGTTTTTCTTGAATACTGCCTCTAGCGAAAACTTATCGAAGTCCAAAATTTAACTACATTAAATTTCGTACAAAAAGGCCCTATTCACAATTTCTGTAGGACTCACAGTTCGCTCGTAGCTAGCAAGGGAATATGAAAATCTTGCACATAGTATTTGCAGGCATTGCGCGTTGCATAAAACCCATGGGCAGGGGTGGCTAAATCCCACTGTATACGTATCGAATGAGGAGGTGGATTCGTTTTAGCCTTCTGTTCCAACTAGTTTCGCGCCTTGTGTCAAAAGAGGTCATCGTCAACGAAACGCTAGGCAGTAACTAACAAATAACGTAATGAATATGACATAAGTAATAAAAAATTTCTCAAATTGGTCAATAAAACAATGAAATCTCTTTACGCTAAGGATTTTCTTGTCGAATAAATGCTGAAAAACTAAATTCAGCATGTGGAACCGAAATATCAATAACGTGTCTTTGCCTGCTTTCAGGGCTGTCCCAAATTTTCACTGCCACAGATATTTCCACCTACAGTATTTGAACGCTGCACTACTGACTCTCCCTTGAAGTACGTTGGAATAGCACCATTGATGGGAGGCATATACAAAAACCGAATTAACTTCACTTAAATGAAATGATGAAACGTATGAAGATGCCATAATGTAGAAGAACACTTGTGAAAACTAGTCATGTTTCATTTAATTGAATACGTGTCAACCGAACATGGTATGTGCTTAGGTATTTAACCAATTGCTCGTAACTTTCAACCTACTACCAATTGAGAAGGTATATCTCACACATATATGCCTAAATAAGTAAACACAGAAAATAAAGTCTTTATCTCTTACAAAGAATGAAGTTTCTTAAGGTGGTCTACCATGTCATTAAATACTATAATGGATTGCATAACTAATTGTATTTGTGCCTATCCAGTATATAGCAGTAAAATGAATATCTTGCTCTATGAACGAGGAAGCTGCTACTTTACTGAACCTACTGATTTTACAATTGAAGACATGCTTGAAAAAACGGGCTAACCCTCAAATGTAAAAACTTAGAGATAAGTGTTGCAAAGTGTTGCTGGGTACGGGGACTAACAAAATTGACATTGGTCTCGCCCGTGAATATCACTTAGCGCTGAGACCAATGTCAATTTTGATAGTTATCGTACCCAACAACAGATGGCAACGTTTATCTCTAAGTATTTACATTTGAGGGTTATCCAGTTTTTTCTGAGCATGTCTTCAATTGTATAATGTAATCGTGTATTTGCTCGATAATTGTGCAAGCATAAAAATATGTAAGAGAAATTTAAGGGATACTTAGGCAAATAGACTTATTTATAAGTAATATGGCTGAATTCTGACGTTGGCATTACGTAGCACGCTTTGTGTGGCGTAGTAATTACTCTGACTAGTCTAAAAGTGCTGTCTGTAACACAGTTGATTACAGACATAAGTCGAGGAAAAGCTATTGGAGCATCCTTTATTACAACTCGCAATAATGAACAAATATTAGGTTTTCTGGTTTAAACAGCACAAACGGCAGTTCTGTCATTAAACCAAACGATCAAAAGCAACTTAAAATACTTGCCGTATGCTGCACATTATTGGTTATTTTCTTACTTTCTTTATCACTCAACCCATAAACTGTCATAGAGTGTGAGCGCAAAAGTAAGAATCCCTCCAATTAGAATTCGTATTAGAAAAACAGAGGCGTTTACTTACATTTGACATACCTAAGAACGTCTGGTCTGGGTTGTAACGACACGATAACGGGCCAGTGATTCAAGCCTAGTACGAGCTGTCAACGAGTTCGTTCATGATGTCTTTCTTATTTCGCGCACGGCTCACGTTTAAGTAAGAATGTGAGTGTTTTACGTGGAGCGCTCTGGTTAAACAGAATCTAAAATGTGCAGTTATCTTAACAACTGCCGTAATTTAGTTCTTTGCTCCAAAATTTAATGTAGTAGGTCCTGGAAACACATTGGCTCTATTGATAACAAATGATCCATAGTTAATAACGAGCATTAAAACGGATAAAGGGCTGTCGTAGCGATACTGAATACCGTAACTTCCAAATCCACCAAAAATTAACGAAAGATGTATCTATTCAAACAAGCAGGAAAAATTCTCCTGACGCCTTCCTGAGAAACAATTTCCACCTCCTCCAAATTAACAATGTAAGAGTAGACCAGATGTGGCTTGAATTCAGAGAAATTGTATCGACAGCGATTGAGAGATTTATGCCAAATAAATTAACAAACGATGGAGTTGATCCCCCATGGAACAAAAAATTTGCCAGAACACTGTTGCAGAAACAACGAGATAAGATGCCACATATAAACGAACGCAAAATCCGCAAGTTAGGCGATCATTTACAGAAACTCTAAATTCAGCATGGACTTCAATGCGAGGTGTTAATGAAACTTTGTCTCGAAACCTGGCATGTAAAATGTGCTAGCGGCAAGACACAATGAATGCGTTCTCTGCTCGACAACAGTGGAAGTAGTATCGATGAGAGTGATGCTAAAGTACAGTTACTAAACACAGCCTTTCGAAATTCCTTCACCAAGGAAGACGAAGTAAATATTCCAGAATTCGAATCAAGAACAGCTGCTAGAGTGAGTAACTCAGAAGTAAATATCCCCGAAGTAGCGAAGCAACTTAAAAACTCAGGATTTTGGAACATATATTGTGTTCAAACATTATGAATTACCTCGAAAAGAACGGTCTATTGACACTTAGTCAACACAACTAGCTCTCCAGTCACACGAAATATTGAGTGCTTCTGACACCGCACTTCGTAAGCGGCTTTTAATCATATTGCGTGCTTGTGGAATATCGTCTCAGTTATGCGACTGGATTTTTGGTTTCCTGTCACAGAGGTCAAAGTCCGTAGTAACTAACGGAAAGTCATCGAGTAAAACAGAAATGATTCTGGCGTTCCCCAAGGTGGTATTACAGGCCATCTGCTGTTCCTTATCTATATAAACGACTTAGGAGACAACATGAGCAGCTGTTTATCATCTAGTAAAGTCATCAGAATGTCAAAACCAATTGCAAAACGATTTAGGTAAGATATCTGTATGGTGCGAAAGTTGGCAATTGATCCTAAATAAGGAACAGTGTGAGGTCATCGACGTAACTACTAAAAGGAATCCCCTACACTTCGATCACACAATAAACTAATCAATTCTACAGGTTGTAAATCCAACTAAATACCTAGTAATTACAATTAAGAGCAACTTAAATTGTAAAGATACTTACAAAATGTTGTAGGGAAGGCGAACCAAAGACTGCGTTTTATTGGTAGAACACTTAGAAGATACAACAGATCTACTCAAGTGACAGTTGTCGCTTGTCCGTCCTTTTTGGGAGTACTGCAGCGGGGTGAGAGATCCTTACCACATAGGATTAACGGAGTCTATCAAGAAAGTTCGAAGACGGGCAGCATCTATTTATCTCGAAATAGGGGTGAGGGTGTCATGGCCATGATACAGAATTTGGAGAGAACATCATTAAAACAACGGCGTTTTTCGTTGCAGCGGGACCTTCTCACGAAGTCTCGATCACCAAGTTTCTCCTCCGAATGTGAAAATATTTTACTGGCGCTAACCTACATAAGGAGAAACGTCCATCAAAATAAAGTAAGTGAAAGCACAATTCGTATGGACAGATGAAGATATTCGTTTGTTCCGCGCGCTGTTCGAGAGTGGAACGGTAGAGAAGAAGCTTAAAGGTGATTCGAACAGCCCTCTGCCAGGCACTTAAGTGTGATTTGCAACAGTAGCCATCTTGAAGTAGATGTAGTTTATCACCCAAGAACACTGTTTGCAACAGGTGATCAGAGGTATTAATTAGCAGAAGTTTCCAGATTCTCATTGGTCTAGATCACCCTTCTTTCGAACCTGTGACGAAATGATGGTGTTGTTCTTTAAAGTCTCGGAGTTGTTTCACATCTTGGTGATGGCGCAGCGAACGACGTTAACATTGGTTGAAGAGAGTGCGCGCCATTCCCAATGATTACAGAGTGTACAGCTTGACGAGAGTTGAAAATTCCGGGAAATGATGAGATACTCCATCCGCTAGTACAACACATGTCTTTCGCACTCACTAATCCATGATTAGCACATTTTAAAAAGTCGTTCGATCCTTATCGAAACTTACTATGTTCAAAACCGCTCAACTTTAAGTAAACCCTGCACGTGCGATCATGTCATAGTAACAACGTCCCATTATTCCCACCAACATCATAATGTTCTTTTATGTATGAATAATGAGGACAACTCAGTTGTCACGGAAGTAGCGTTCATAAAAGTTTTATTAGGAACACACTTCGTACGCCACGATAGCGTGTTCTTCATTTACAGCTATATAGATCGCCCTACAGCACAGAATGTGTACCTTAAAGTTTTAGAGTCTATTGGACACCGAGCTGAAACTACAGCCAACTAAGATATTGCACAAAACTTACTGTATGTTGTTTACGCCTTGCTCTTGCTACTGCCTGCGATGGAAACTAAAGTTTGTCACAGAAAGAAACAGTTTGTGCAGCTACTGAAACCGTCGGTTAACAGCGGTGTAGGAAGTGGCTGATTAATTGCCAAAGCACTCTATTACTGCAGTTTACGCATGAAATAAGTATTAAAATGAGGTTATAAAATGATTACAATACACGCACTAGGCTAGTGCGGTGTAGGAAGTGGCTGATTAATTGCCAAAGGACTCTTGCAGTTTACGCATGAAATAAGTATTGAAATGAGGTTATAAAATGATTACAATACATGCACTAGGCTAGTCATTGAAACGTTGGGATCGATAAGATGTTGTGATGATTGGCGATATCGGATTTATGTTACGAGGTGCTGTAAACGTTCGTGTTTAATGCCTCATGGGAATACAATGATGAGCCAGAACATTGCGACCACTGACCTACTGTCGATATAAGCCTGTCCAGGCGATAGCAACGTCACCTAACGAGTAATGACTTTTAGACACACGCACCGTGAAAGTGCTGTCCTTCTGTAGAATGGAGAAGGCGAGCGATTTATCTTTGACCGAGGGTAGATTATGATGACTCGGAGGCTCGATATTCGGGACAAGCATTTTGGAAAATGCACGACTTTTCGGGTGTTCGAGGAGTGCTGTGGTGAGTGTCTTCAACACGTGTGAAACCAAGGTGAAACGTCGTGGGATTGCGCGACCACCCCTCATTACACACGTCGGACGTCGTAGGATGGTAAAACGAGACAGGTGGCGAACTGTGGCGCAACTAACATCAGACTTTAATGCTGGGCAGAGCACAAGTGTGTCTGAACACACAGTGCACCGAACATTCCTAACGATGGGCCTCCGCAGCCGACGACCTGTGTATGTACCAATGTTAACACCACGACATCGTCAACTACGACTGAAATGGGCACGTGACCATCGGTACTGGACGTTGGCGCAGTGGCAGAGCGTTGCATAGTCTGATGAATCCCGATACATTCTTCATCCTGCCTATAGGAGGGCGCGAATCCACCGTCTTCCAGGGGAACAGCTCCTTGACATCTGTACTATGGGACAGAGACAAGCTGGCGGCGGCTCCATTATGCTGTGAGGAACATGAGGGCTGAGGAGTATTGTACACTCTTTCAGACTATGTACACCACTTCATGACGATCATGTTTCCCGACGGCAGTGACATCTTTCAACAACTTAATGTGCCATGTCATAAGGCCTACAGTATCATGGCTTGGTTCAAGGAACACAGTCATGAGATCCAATTGATGTGCTGCCCCCTCCCCCCCCCCCCCCTCCCTCCAACTCGCGAGAACTGAACCCGATCGAGCACATCTGGGATGTGATTCAACGTTGCCTCAAGAGTTAATCGCTCTCGTTCCCGAAATTTACGCGATTTAGGTGACTTGTGTGTGCATTTGCGGTGCCACATCCCTCCATCGACCTGTAAGGCCTCATTGATTCCACGCCACGACTCATCGACGCTGTTTTCCGTGCCAAAGATGGACACACCGACTGTTAGGTAGGTGGTCATAATGTTGGGACTGAACATTGTACAGCCTCTGTTACCTGCAAGGTGGCGTACAGCATTGCTGCGGTTCTATAATTAAAATATTGATAATTTTAGATTAATTTTACTGATGGAAGGACGCCAGAGAATTCCTATAAGAACTTGAAACGATCAGCCGCTGCAAGACAGACGTCGGAAATCACTCTTAAACTCTGTTTACAAAATTTAGAGAACCACTTTACACTACTGAAACCAGCAATAGCCTATAGAGACAAAATTTCATTAAAATCGATTGTGAAAGTGAATATAAGCGGAAGTTGTCATTATGCATTTTGAATGGCAGACATGTTAACAGACACAATGAATCTACCTTATTCCACATTATGGACAGTTAACTGTAATACGTAGATTAAGAATTTCGAAGATAATTGAACTCTAACTGCTGAGTCCATACTGCATTCTTTTTACCTGTGTACACAGCTCCCGCAATGTTGCTATCATTCTGAACATTCGTGGGAAGGAATGTGAACAAATATGCAAGCAACACTAAAATCGCGAAGCACTGCAGAATTCAAAAAATGTGTAAGAGACAGTATATTAATACTAGCTGCATTTGTAAGGATTCATATCCTCTAATCTAAAAGTGAGGTATTTAACAAACACAGTGCTAATAAATTATAGGGCTGACACATAACGCTGGTAAAACGAAGAACAGAATCGTAAGCAAAAAAATAAATTTAAAGGAATTCTGTGTCATTTGCCCCTACAGTGGGCTTCTTTTTTATCTCAAAAATAGACGAAATAGTTGAAACATATTGCACGAAGTTCAGTTTTGGCTTTTTAAAAAATTATAGATGTTGAAGACCTAATCCTGACGTTGTTATCACTACTGCGAATATGGAGAAAATCTTTCACAATGTAAACTTAAAAAAAAAAAAGTTCTGAACGTGGTAGTAAGTGCAGAAGCGTAACGAGTAATCAAGACCATCTACGAAAACCAAGTAAGAGTAATTATAGTAAAAAAATTGCAATAAAAATTTTCTGTTGATTAGCCTTGTAGCTTACGTCCACTGTTCTTTAAGCAGTATGTCAAAGAAACAATGAAAGAAGTGAGAAAAATTTTAAGAACATAAGTAAAATTTCAGGGGGGGGGGGAGAGAGATAGTTGTGACTGTGATGCTTCACAAATGACACAGCCCACAGCCCTTTCTGTTCCACAGATTACTAAATTTCGTGGTATAAATGAAAGAACTTTGGTGTCTAGGGAGGAAAATAATTCAAGGCGTCTGAAGAAAAGGAGACATGCAGGGTGTAAACGATAGAGAATTTCAAAATTTATCGAGGATTACAGGGTAGAGGATTTATAGGGCTGTCGTCTGTCTCTAGGTCTCTCCTTCGGCAGCAAACGTCAAGTTTCGACGCTAACGTAACGCAGCCAACGTTGTTGTGACAGACAGGGACACGTTCGTTTCCATTTAATGTTCTGGATGTTGTCAGACACATTGCGAGGTTTTCTACTTGCGGTTCGTCATACAGACTAAACTTCGTTGCCAACGGAGTGGCCTAGCGACAAGTATTTTGCTCTTAATACGTAGAGGCTCTGCAGCATGGCTGGATGACATTTCGGAACATGGGATCCAATCCTCAGTTTGTTCCTGGAGACAAAACCCACAACATTTCCAAAATTTTCTGGATCTCTTTGTTATGGCCCGTAATAGTACATTGACGGTGTGAAGGAAGCGTTTTTCGAGAAGAGCGATCTGGTCGTATCGATTGAAAGGATGCTGAGGAAGAAGTGCAAAAAAGTTTGCTTGTGGAGCACAAGACGCGAAACGAGAAACGTAGCAAAAACAGAAAATGAAATAGGCAACATTTAAATCGCATTGCTGTCAGAAACTGTCAACAAAATAGTACACTTATTAGACAAAACATTACAGCGCTACCCAGCGCGAGATTGAATGCAACCTGGAGGTGATTACGTGTAGTGAAACCATTGGATAGTATATTAAGCTGAGCAAAGACTAAAGAGGAATCATTATATCGACACATGGGGAAACCAACTGATGTAAGCAACTGTGCAGGCATAAGCGTTTCCGTGCACAGCCCTCAGTACACATTAATGAACATGTGGCGCCGCAGTAGGCAAACCGTAAGTGTTTCCATGTTGAGTCAACGACAACATCAATAAGAACTGGAGTGAGCATAGGTCATCGAGATTTATTAATAGAAACGTGTTGCCTGGTCGAACGATCACTTTTGTTGTTACACCACATCGGTGGCCTTGTCCTGATATGCCATCAGTCAAGCGAACTGGTGCTCGAAACATGCACCTCTCTACAGACGCAGGCCGGTGAGAACAATATTACACTATACGGTAGTAATCGGAGGTACCATGACAGCTGTAGACTACATGAACGTTATTGCTGAGCACCTGTTTCCATTCACTCTTGATGCCGCCCTAATCGCAATGACATCTTCCAGGAGGATAACAGTCCGTGTATAAAGGTCAGAATCGTGCTACATCTGTTCGAGGTGTACGAAAGAGATCTCTCGTTGATGTCTTTGCTACCAAATTTGGCATATGTATTGAACAAATCATCAGTTATACTTTTAAGGATGTTTCCATAAACTTTGTGAGAAGCTCCATTACAGAAGATTGAGTAGGAAAGCGACTGTAAACAGTTTTGTAAATTAGGGCCAAGTTAGTAATTATATCGAAAGAATACGTTGACGTCTAAGACAATCTGTGTAACAGTACAAAGTTGCCGCTATTATAGAGAGATCCTGCTTTTGCTACGGAAAGCATACGTGTCTCAGTATCGGCCCAGGGATGATATATACGTGTCATTATGGAAGATGATCCAGATAGATGTATTCCGTAAGAGGTTGTCTGATGCAGAATATCAGCCACGGCGTGATCTGCCGGTAGTGGTTGCGCATTCGGACAATATTGCTCTCACTGCGCCAACGTTTTGTTGTGTTGTGCAGATCTGTTGTGCACTATCAAGTCGGCAATGTACAGAAAGCGCAGGTATGTGGTTGCCCAAAATTATGAGTGCGTGCTTACACTTCGCCAAAATGATTTACAGGGTGAAAATCATCAATGCATTTTATGTTACTTGAAATTTGTGATGCAGCAGTAATCATGCTGTTATTAATTTCCAATAAATACGATTTAATAGCTAAATTTTTATTGTGAATTGAATGGAACGAACATACGTCCAGAAGCTGTCGTAGTTGCGAAGAATAACTGCGTGACAAAGTGCTCTAAAAGAATGCTCTGAGAAGAGTACCGTAGCTTCTGTAATGTGGACGCGAAAGAAAATCAATGTTGTTCAAGTAACTAAACAAAGCTGATCGAGGATAGTATCTATAAAATTTTGTTCAAATTAATTTAAGTGCTTTCTTCAAACTCCTACTTGCGCTACTGTAACATGAGCGTCAGTTTATCAGTTTTTGTAATATTTTCAACAAATAAATTCTGTATAAAGAAACTGCTATTTTTCTGTTGGTCACTTTTAAAGCTTTACCTAAATTTAATTAGCCAATGAAAGTAGATAACAGAAGGTACAAATGACCTATTACGTAACAAGCAACTGTCGTGCAAGCCACCAGCATGCACGATTCATGTGCAACTACGAGTATAAGCGGGCGATCAAAAAGTTTCCATTTCAGGGTGTTGCTGAGGCGTATACGCAACGCAGTGCCATTACGGGTTATGTAAGCACCGACATGCTATTATTCTTTTCTTGGCTACTGAGGAACAAACAACGGCTGACATCGCTTTTGCACATTTCTGATTTATACTCTGTTTCAGTGCGAGTATGACTGTATTAATTACAATGTCGTTAGGCAATATTTCAATGTTGGCACTGTCAGTGGCAGAGTACGATATTCTTCAGACCCTCCTCCGCTGTGTAATTAATGAATTTAATATTATGTATGGTAACATAATGTCGCCTCCTACACAGTGTCATTAGCAGATACTCGGTTTTCTGATTCAGATAATGTTCGCCACATTACTGCTAACTATACGTTCTCAGTGATCCCGATTTCCGTATCAATAAAACAACTGGGAAAATTCACACAATATTGAAAAAGATCGTTAATAGCGCACTAATCAATGAAGAACAAAGTGGAAGAATATGTATGTGTTAATACAGAATGGTCTTAAGAGCTACGTGGACAAAGAAAATAAGAAAACGTACTCTAAAGCAAATGAATATATAAGTGTCTGGGAAACTCTTATCTGTAATAAACGCGTATTACTGGGTCGTATGCTGAAGAGGTAGTTAATTCAGCACCGAAAGGAATAGTAGTAAAAAGAAAGAATTATTGTGATGTATGAAGATTGTAGTATAGAAAACAGACAATACTGATCCTACGAACTTATCTTTGAACGCAGAGTGATGAAAGACAAACTTATATTTGTAGCACCTGTTCATTTCGATGGATGATGTTGATAGTGCTGACTGGAATACGCTGTCTGAAATTCTGAAGTTGTCATGCGTGTAATACGGGAACAGAAGTTTATCTGCAATTCGTACAGAAACCAGAATGCAGTTGTAAGAGTCGGAAGATGTGAAAGGCAATCCGTAGTTAAAGAGGGAAGTATACAGAGTTGTGGCGTATTACTCATGTGGGTCTACATACAGAGCAAAAAGTAAAGGAAACAAAGGAGATCTTTGAAAGATAATTTAAAGTTGAGGGAGAAGAATTTATCTTTAATTATTAATGAAATTCGCCAATAGCCGTGGAATGGATATGTTGTTTTATTTTATTTTGACTACCAGTTTTGTCATTCCACTATTCCGAAACTGGTAGTCAAAATAAAAAATAACATCTCAACTACACTGTTGTTGCCGAATTTCATTCATAATTATTTGAGCAACTGATATCCCCTCTCCATGATGGATCAACAGAGACTTACGGTTTACCAAATACTCAGTTTTTCTGTGAGAGGTGAAAAATGACTTGGAAGATCAGTTGAGCGGAATGTATATTTCTGAAAAGAAATCATGAGACGAATATTATCAAAAGTAAAACATGGGTAACACGATGTAGGCGAATTACGTTTGATCATCCTGAGACAAATAACACACAGAAAGTAGTGGACGAATCTAACTATGTGGGCACACCGTAAGAGGAAATTTCGTAAGGAAAAAGGATATAAAATGCAGAATAGCAAAGAAAAGCTTTCCTGGAAAGAAAAAATGGGTCAACATCGAGTATAATCTTAAGTATTTTTATTTTTTCCGATATCTGCCACAGTTGCGATAACAGTCATTTCTTTGTAGCGTCTAGTTTCGGACATTTGATTGATGCTCATACCTACTTTGGTGGAATGTGTCATTAAACTTATGTTTAAGGCTATGGTTTAAAATGGACATGATGGTCCGAAATTAGTCGCCACGAAGAAATGACTGTTACTACAATTGTCACGGATATTGAAAAAAAAATATTTTTTTTCGTACCCAAGTTGCTAGTCCCATTCTCCGCTATGTTGGAACTTCATAAATTTAAGTGTTACCAAATCTTGTCTGGAAGGATTAGTTAAAAAAGAAGAGACTAGAAATATTTTATATGCCTTATTACAAAAGATTGCTAAAGATTAAGTTGATAGATCGGACAACTAATGAAGAGGTACGGTATCGGATTGGGGAAGAAGGAGCTCCAGGGCACAAATTGAGCGAAAGAAATAACAGGTTGACCGGATGTATCCTGAGGCATCAATTAATAGTTAATTTTGATAATAAGGGAAGTACGGAGTGTAAGTACTGTAGAGAGAGACTGGTGTGGAAAGCTGCATCAAGCCAGCCTACGGACTGAGGGCCACAATAACAAGTAGTCGAATAATAACAAAACAAGTAGTCGAATATGTCATGTGTAATTTATAAACAGAGGTTGAAAGATTAACGTAAGGTAGGGACAAGCAGGCAGACACCAGGACGGTAAAAAGGCTGATGAATTACTAATAAAATTAATTTATTGCGATGCAGATAAACGTTGTCGGTGTTCTGTGTTGAAAACCCGCTCAGACAATTCGGATCCCTTACAAATCCTGAATACGGACAGCGTTTGGAGTAGTGGACGCGTTACTCTGTCTGCCAGCGCTAAGATTATGAAGCAACTATTTCCGTAACCGGAAGAAGACCGAACTGCAGCGAGACGAAAGAGCTGCTGGAAGGCGAATGGAGGAGGCGGGGGCGTTACCGCGGTGTGGGCGGAGACACGGACTGACCTCGCGGCCGGGTCACACCTGTAGATCTGGCACGCCCACCCGGCGACCCCGACCAACAGTTGGTCGCGCACCCCGTCTCCCAGCACACACCTCTCAGCACCCGTCTCCCGGAGGCTGGGGTTCCTGTCACGACGGTGTGCTGGCCGGAAACAGAATAGAGCGCTACAGTACAGGTACTTCAACTACGTGAGTGGCTTTTAGCCACGCTCGGGTAAATGATCAATCTCCGATGACTGGAACTGTAGAATCAACCAACACGAAGAGCACTATAACAGAGACATTTCGAAAAAAATGAAGGTAACAAGAAATATGTCACTAGCGATAGGACAGTGCCTACATTACACACAGACAAGTTCAGTGTAAAGCTATCGTCTTTGCACGCCACAGAATAAATATTAAAATATAAATCACTCGTTTACGATTCAACCACTTTCAGTATTCTATACGATGGGTAAGAAATAGTTCAAACATTTATTCGTTCGACAAATGAGCGAGGTTTCTGAGTACAGTGTGTTGAGAGTATTTCAATACTCTGTTTACACTATTCTGCTATTGTTTGTTGTATGTAAGCTTTAAACCATAGCCACAATTTCACCTAATTGTTGGCTGGTGGTCCTAGGCAGATGCGACGTTATGCTGGAAACTCGTGGCACTGCAGCTGAGATGGAACAGATAACGTTTTCCACAGAGCCCAGAGACAGAGCTATTATCAATCGCATCTGTTTATAAATTTTAGTGCGAAATATTGTTGACCACTGGTAATTTTTTATGTATTCCTTTATTGAATTCTTTCCGACGAAACTTAAACAATAAAAAACCGTGGTATCTTATATAAGGAATTGATGGTCACCGTTAATGTACCTTATACATTATTTCTGGTTAAAGCTAAAACAAATAAATTATTGCGTCATAATTACGCGGCTTTTATCTTATTTACTACACTTTAAACCCTTCTCCTAGTCGTGCCTTAACCGCAGCGAAGTAGGAATGGCGTATATTAGACACATATTTTTATTTTTAGCCTACTGTCTAAGTTACGTATTGTGTAAATGAAAGCGAACAAAGAGTAATGACGTATGTAGCTTAATTTATCTTGTATTGAGCATTTATGCGTTATTCCTCGTTCAAGTGAAAAAAGAATCGCGTTGTGGCGTAAGTAAGGTGTGGCAAGGGAGCAAAGAAGCTGCAGCGGAGTCGGCACCTGTGGAGCTTCAGTGATAACACGGTTTAAAGACGCAACTGCGCATTCGTAATACGAAAAAAGTAAGAGGATGCTCTTTTATAACTGTGAGGCTACCGAAGGTGTGTGTAATATTTCCCGTTCAAGTTCGTTAGGAATACGGGTGCTGATAACTAGTGAACAAAAAAAAACAGAAAAAGTGAAGGAGGGTGCGGAGTGGCTAGACGTTTTGTAGTGCGGAAGAGTTTGTAGTTTAAAGTGAAAATCATTTTACTGTATTGCAGGGAAGCTGCGAAACAGCACAAGTAAGTTAAGAACTAAATGGAAAAGCATCTAGTTACGTATATCGTCGAAATGTTCAATGTTGGCAACAATGTTCGTCGAAAAGTTGTGTTAAAAACTGAAGAGTACGCAGTGGAACTGTAGCAATTGGAGAAGTGACTAGTGGAAATACGTTCAAATGTACCGAAAGACCGGTTGGTAGGAATGGAAGGGTGTTCCGTCGGTCCCGAAGGATTGGCTGAGAGGCGAGGTGAGTGGCAGAGAGTGCGCTACTCACGGGAGCAGAGCTGAGCAGCGGACCCAGAGCCGGTCAGCGAGCAGCGGCGGCAGCAGCAGCAGCGGCGACGGCGGCGGCGCAAGTAGCAGGGGTTGCCGCGGTCGCAGGCGGCTCGGCTCGGCTAGGCTGGTCTCGGCGCGCCAGGCTGGCAGCACTGTCGATCGGGGGCCTTTGCGCCGGGACGCGGGGTGCGCTGCCGCCGCCGCCGCCGCTGCCTCCGCTCGCGCCGCGCGTGCGCAGAGCGGCAGCCCTGGCCGGCGCCCGGGCCAGCCCCGCCGTGGCCGCTATCTGATGTGATGACTACGCCGGCCGCTCCTACCCCACCCCTGCAATTATTATCGCGATCTGACGCCGCAGCTGACTCGCTAATATTAGATAGCAGCGCCGCTAAAAACCGTC